>NW_027363438.1:292500-782500 GCF_046119375.1 Phyllobates terribilis
GGTTGGAGATAACCGCCGCTGCAAGGCAGACCGCTGAGGCTGGTGTTGGTGTGCAGCACAGGGGTAGGATAACTCCCCACGGGAAGAGTGTATCCTCAGGGCAGTGTAGTTGGATGTTGGGGGTGATAGTGCAGGCCGCAATAGTAAGAGTTCAGAGTCCGCTTCAAACAGTTCAGGGTCTTTATTGTAGATATTATTAATGACCCAACAGTACCGGTTAGGAATGGGCCTGGGTGTCTGAGAGCATTCGGGCGAGCCCCACTGGTCAGGGTGAGTGTGTAGGACTACCGTTCTCTCTATGCTCTTTCTGACTATCCCCCTTTTTGTGGTGTAATAGCCCACGTCCCTGAGCTGGCCGTGTACTTCTCTCCTGTATGGCTTGCGACTCAGGCCTTGGGTACCTGTTGCTTGCTCCTCGATGTACTGGTCCCTCTGTGTGGCGGAGCCTCCAGGCTTCTTAGGCCAAGGGACCTGAAATCCCTCGCAGGTTGGTTCTCTGCTGCTGGGCTTGTAACCCTGACAGCCTCGGACCCCAATGTCCGGTAGATTGGTTCTCTGCCAGGACCGGCTCTCGTCGCCTCTGTCCCTGGCTTGCAGTTTCTCCTCTGCCTCACGGACTCCTCAGCTACAGCTGAACTGTCCCTCCTTCTCTGGGACTAGTCTCACTCCTGAGCTAGGTCTTCCAGTTCTCTCTAACCCTGCCCCCAGTTCCAGCTTTTATAGGGGCAGCCAGCTCCCCCTGCTGGCCTGGAACAGGAGGTGCTGTATTGTAATTGTTCCTAACCAGGGGACCTCCCTCCTGCTTTCAGAAACAGATTATTGTTTGTGGCATCCAGGCCTGGGGTGACACACACACACTGCTCTATATTTAGTATGATGCCCCCACTCCTCCATATATATAGCATGATGGTCCCACTGCTCCATATACAGGTGCATCTCACTAAATTAGAATAGCATCAAAAAGTTAATTTATTTCAGTTCTTCAATACAAAAAGCTGTCTTTCAGCTCATCTGCATTGTTGGGTCTGGTGTCTCTCATCTTTCTCTTGACAATACCCCATAGATTCTCTATAATAGATTCTCTATGGCAGGGGTCTCAAACACGCGGCCCGCGGGCCGCATGCGGCCCCTGAGGCTGCTTTATGCGGCCCGCAGGCACAGACCCCTTGATGATCCTGACCAGGTCCAGGAGGAGCCGCCGACAGCAGCGCTGAATTGCCACACAGAGACTGTTTCCCAGCACAGCATTTCCAATGACAGCCGCTGACCAATCAGAGGCCAGCAGCTGATATCTGCGTGTCGGCGCAGTGAGTATGACGTCATTGCCGTACGCTGATGTCAGCTGCTGGCCTCTGATTGGCCGGCGGCTGGCATTGGAAATGCTGTGCTGGGAGACAGTCTGTGTGCGGCAATGCAGCGCTGCTGTCGGCGGCTCCTCCTGGACCAGGTCGGGATCGTCAAGGGGTCTGACTCTGTGGTGCCTGCGGCCACATCTGCAGGAAGGACGCCGAGGGAACGGAGGACAGGTGAGAATCATCTTCTTTTTTTTTTATGTGTGTGAAGAACAGCACAGGGGGCACATAGCCACAAGAGGGGACCTGGATGGGGCACATAGCCAAAAGATGGGGACCTGGATGGGGCACATAGCCACAAGATGGGGACCTGGATGGGGCACATAGCCTCAAGATGTGGACCTGGATGGGGCACAGAGCCACTAGATGGGGACCTGGATGTGGCACATAGCCACAAGATGGGGACCTGGATGGGGCACATAGCCAAAAGATGGGGACCTGGATGGGGCACATAGCCACAAGATGGAGACCTGGATGGGGAACATAGCCACAGGATGGGGACCTGGATGGGGCACATAGCCACAAGATGGAGACCTGGATGGGACACAGAGCCACTAGATGGGGACCTGGATGTGGCACATAGCCACAAGATGGGGACCTGGATGGGGCACATAGCCACAAGATGGGGACCTGGATGGGGCACAGAGCCACTAGATGGGGACCTGGATGTGGCACATAGCCACAAGATGGGGACCTGGATGGGGCACAGAGCCACTAGATGGGGACCTGGATGTGGCACATAGCCACAAGATGGAGACCTGGATGGGGAACATAGCCACAGGATGGGGACCTGGATGGGGCACATAGCCACAAGATGGAGACCTGGATGGGACACAGAGCCACAAGATGGGGACCTGGATGGGGCACATAGCCACTAGATGGGGACCTGGATGTGGCACATAGCCACAAGATGGGGACCTGGATGGGGCACATAGCCAAAAGATGGGGACCTGGATGGGGCACATAGCCACAAGATGGGGACCTGGATGGGGAACATAGCCACAGGATGGGGACCTGGATGGGGCACATAGCCACAAGATGGAGACCTGGATGGGACACAGAGCCACTAGATGGGGACCTGGATCGGGAACATTGCCACAGGATGGGGATCTGGATGGGGCACATAGCCACAGGATGGGAACCTGGATGGGGCACATAGCCACAGGATGGGGACCTGGTTGGGGCACATTAGTACAAGATGGGGACATTACTACAAGATGTTTGCCATTATTACTATATGATGCTAATTGTAAGACAATTTTACTGTATGTGGCCAATTGGGGGAAACAAAATTGTAAAAATCAAAAAAATAAAAATAAAGCATGAAAAAATATTGGGCGCTAAAAATGCTGTTTTATATGTAAACTAAAGTAAACACAAAAAAGTACACGTTTATTATCGCCACATCCATAAGGACCCAAGCTATAAAAAAATAAACAGGGCAAAAATGTTCAAAAGGTGTATACAAAAAAAAATGGTATCACTAAAAATGTCACATTGAACAAAAAATGCGGCCCCCCAAATTCAAATTTTTTCCATTTGCGGCCCATATACCCAGCCGAGTTTGAGACCCCTGCTCTATGGGGTTAAGGTCAGGCGAGTTTGCTGCCAATCAAGCACAGTGATACTGTTGTGTGTAAACCAGGTATTGGTACTTTTGGCCGTGTGGACAGGGGCCAAGTCCTGCTGGAGAATGACATTTCCATCTCCAAAAAGCTTGTGGGCAGAGGGAAGCATGAAGTGCTGTAAAATGTCCTGGTAGACGGCTGTGCTGACTTTGGTCTTGATAAAACACAGTGGACCTACACCAGCAGATGACATGGCCCCCCAAACCATCACTGATTGTGGAGCCTTCACACTAGACCTCAAGCAGCTTGGATTGTGGACTCTCCACTCTTCCTCCAGACTCTGGGACCTTGATTTCCAAATGAAAATTGGAACTCTAGGACCTTGTGGAGTGTGGCAATGACTGCCTTCTGGACATCTGTCAAGTCAGCAGTCTTCCTCATGATTGTGGAGCATACTGAAACAGTATTGAAGAACTGGAATAAATTAACTTTTTGAAGATATTCTAATTTAGTGAGATGCACCTGTATATACTATGATGGTCCCACTGCCCCACATACATATAGTATAATGGCCCCACTACTCCATATGTAGTATGATGGACCCACTACTCCAGATATATAGTAGGATGGCTCCACTGCCCGATCATTTAAAAAAATAACGTTTATTCTCACTTAATCCTGATTCCCTACATCACGGCCTCTGTCTCCTCTTCCATGGCGGGACTGCAGAGCAGAGCGATGCAATGATGTCACCGAGCCACCTGCGTGAGTATGCTGACATCTCGTTAACCGCAGGCCTATGGCGATCTGTGGCATATGAAAGAGATAGTGATAGGGCAGGGAGCTTGTGTCTCACTGCTTTATCATGCGACGCCTCTGCATAAGAGACATTAGGGCTACATTAGCTACGTCACAGAAGACACTGGAGCTGGAGTATATAGAATAGGAGACACTGGGGCTGGCGTATATTCATCACAGGATACATTAGGGCTAGAGCATATACATCACAGAAGAAGCTGGAGTATATAGAATAGGAGACACTGGGGCTGGAGTATATAGAATAGGAGACACTGGGGCTGGCGTATATTCATCACAGGATACATTGGGGCTAGAGCATATACATCACAGAAGAAGCTGGAGTATATAGAATAGGAGACACTGGGGCTGGAGTACATAGAATAGGAGACACTGGGGCTGGAGTACATAGAATAGGAGACACTGGGGCTGGAGTACATAGAATAGGAGACACTGGGGCTGGCGCATATACAGTTCTGCTCAAAAGTTTACATACCCCGGCAGAATTTTTGCTTTCTTGGCCTTGTTTCAGAGAAAATGAATGATAACAAAAACACTTTTTCTCCACTCATGGTTATTGGTTGGGTGAAGCCATTTACTGTCACATTTCTGTGTTTTCTCTTTTTAAATCTTAATGACAACTAGTGATGAGCGAGCATGCTCGCTACTGCTCGGTGCTCGCCCGAGTATCTCACTGCTCGAGATGCTCTGCGCTCACCGAGTATTTCCGGGTTGGTCGGGCGGGAAGTCGGGTCCCCTCCCTGCATGTTTGGCGCTCTTTACAGAGCCAATGAACATGCAGGGATTGCCTGCCATGCACTGTAATGCCATAGCCATGTTGGTTGTGGGCATTACAGTGATTGGCTGGCCGCACAGCGTCATCAGGTGTATATCAGACCTGGCGCCGCCATGCTCATCACAGTCACTCCGGATCAGACAGTGTAGGGAGAGCTGATGCTGCATTAGGAAGAGATTTGATTGTGTATTAGGTAGTGTAGGGAGAAAAACCGCATATTACACATATCCATCTCAACAAACAGTCCTTTTGAGGACTAATCCATCTGCAGAGATATCAGGCAGGCAGTGTATATAGGCAGGCAGGCAGGGTATATAGCAGACTGCAGTGCATATAGCACAAGAGGTTCCATTCCAATTCTGCCTTCTGCTGCTGTTAGATATTTCTATACAAAGGCCCAGGTCTCAGGGGCGAGGAATACTTTTCTTTGGATCTTAATCCTCATTATTTGCTTATAAAGCAATCCAGAGAACACCGTTTTTCTGCGCCATTTGCTTGTTGGCACTGCAGAATATAGCCAGGTCCTTTCCATATTAGAGCGCTAGAAATCCAGCTATTTAAAACTGTGTTTTCTCCGTCACACGGATCACATATACGTTGTCAGAAAATACTGCCATTTCTGGCCTCCATTTTTTCAGTGTGTCAGTGAAGCAATTCACAGCAGTTTGCTGTTCACACTACTTACTTACAGGCCAGGTTTTTAAAACTCTGTTTTCTCCATCACCCCGATCACATATAACTTCGCTTCTAACTCAGTCATTTGTAGTGAGCGTGGAAGATACTATCCTCCATTTAAAATGGGCAAGGCACGTGGCAAGGGACGGGGAACTGGACGTGATGGTAATGGTGCATGCAGAGGCCGAGGACAAGGCCGTGGGCAAGCCGAAATTGTGCCACAACAAACACCCACATCTTCTCGCCTGACCTTCCTGTCCCAATTTCTAGGGGACTGCAGCACACCACTATTGAACCCAGATCAGTGTCAAAAGGTTGTTGGTTGGATAGCGGATAATGCTTCCAGTCACTTAGCCACCACCAGCACCACCCTGTCTTCCACACGGTCAAGTCTCAGTAGCCGTGAGTCTGGACCGCATATTCCTCACCCTGATCCTCCTTCCTCCCACCATGCCGAGTACCCAGAGACAACTTATCCCACACTTGGACAATCTGAAGAGCTGTTCACTTTTCCATTTATGGATTCGGGCCTCTCGCCCGGTCCACTTGAAGCGGGGCAAGAGGAGATCACGTGTAGCGATGCCCAAATATTTGAGCAGCCACGGTCACACGAAGGCGCCGGTGGGAAACTGTGACAAGAGGTGGACGATGTGAGACACAATTGGCAGAAAGTCAGGAATAGTACCAGGGTGCAGAAGTGGGAGACGAGGTGGTGGATGATATAGTAACTGACCCAACCTGGCAGGAGGACATGCAGAGCAAGGACAGCAGCACACAGGGGGAGGGAGGCAGAGCACCCCAACAGGCAGGAAGAAGCAGTGTGGTGGCCGCAGACAGAAGGCAGGCTACCGTTTCCCGTAACACCAACACGAAGGAAGTTGCCACTACAACTGTTAGGTCTTCCCGAGTCTGGTTGTTTTTTAAAGACTCTGCCGATAGCTCCAAAAAGGCCATTTGCATCACGAGCCAGACCAGCATCAGCAGGGGTGTCAAAACGACCAGCCTGACCACCACCAGCATGATCAGGCACATGGCAGCAAAGCACTCGACTTTGTGGGCCGAACACCAGGGTCCAGGAACAGTGTCTACAGGTGGCACCATTGCTTCTTCTGCTGTTGTGCATGCAAGCCAATCCCCTGTCCATAGTGCATGCAAAGATACCTCCTGCCCTGCACCTGTCATTGCACACTCTCAAGTAGCAGCATCAGGAAGCACGTCCATGTCCTTGTCCCAGCGCAGCGTTCAGTTGTTCATACTCCAGTCCTTGGAATGCAAGCGCAAATATGCAGCCAACGTCCCACAGGCCACACTACTAAATTCTCACAATTCACGACTGCTTGGCTCGAAATGTTGGCTTTTAGGCTTGTGGAGACAGAAGCATTCCGCAACCTGATGGTGGCGGCCGTCCCTCGGTACTCTGTCCCCAGCCGCCACTATTTCTCCCAGTGTGCCGTCCCCACATTACACAAGCACGTGTCCCAAAACATTAGCCGTGACCTCAACAACGCAGTTACCGGTAAAGTCCACCTAACCACGGACACGTGGACAAGTGCTTGTGGGCAGGGACGGTACATCTCGCTGATAGCACACTGGGTTAAAATAGTGGAAACCGGGACCCAGTCGGACCTTGGGACGGAACACGTCCTCCCGACGCCAAGGATTGCAGGCCCTAGGTCAATCAGGGTTGCCCCCACGGTCTACAGCTCCTGCACCTCATGCTCCTCAGCCTCCTCCTCCTCCTCAGCCTCCATCTCCGCATCAGTCACAAGCTGGAAGCACTGCAGCACTGCCTCGGCCAAGAGGCAACAGGCTGTGCTGAAGCTAATATGCTTAGGTGAAAAAACACACAATGCTGAAGAGTTATGGACAGCTCTGAAAGAGCAGGCAGATCTGTGGCTCAAACCGCTGAACCTACAGCCAGGCATGGTCGTGTGTGACAATGGCCGGAACCTGGTGGCGGCTCTGAGGCGAGGCGGAGCACGATAAGATGGAGCAATTAACCATACAGGGTGATTACACACAGCCAAGCCTCATCTCATCCCAACGTGGATTGGGTGACAATGAGGAAGAGGAGGAGGAGGAAGGACAGGAACTAGTTTCATGCACTATAGACGGTGCTATCTGCACAGCTGTCATACCGTCTGTTCAGCGTGGATGGCCAGAGGACAGAGAGGAGGAGGAGGAGAGCATGGTCAGTCATCCTCTTGGTGAGGACACGGAAGTCTTGCCTGTTAGTAGTCTGGCACGCATGGCTGAGTTTATGTTATGCTGCCTTTCCCATGACCCTCGCATTCTCAAAATTTTAGGTCATTACTGGTTGGTGACACTTTTAGACCCACTCTACAAGGAGAACTTTATATCTCTTATTCCTGAGGCGGACAGGTGTACAAAAATGAGGCAGTACCAGAAGGCCCTTGTTGCGGAACTATTAAAAAAATTCCCATCTGAAAACGCTGGAGGCAGAGGGCACACTTCGTTCGACAACCAAGGCCCCCACTCTGTCACTTCTTCTCTCTGACTGAACACTGTTCTAAGATGGTGCCCTCTAGAACATGAGCCCAGGTGACCAGCAAACAATGGGCTCCTATCTACGCTCAGGAACCAACCCCTATCTGATCCTACATCACTGGGTATTCCTACCCCCTCCCCACTCCAGCCAGGGACATGGTCTGTCGTGCCTGCATTTCTGTCTAATGGGAGCACCGTTGAGCTGTCCCTCGGAAATGGGGTGAGTGTGCTGTATGCAGCTAACTGAACCCTGGTCCATACTCCATCCTTACCCGGGAGTGGAATATCACACCTCTGGCAGAGGTGCAATACCCCTGTAGCGGCCGAGCCCTCGGGGCGCTACATTTTTATGATGCCCGAAAAAAAAATTTTTTATACAGTATGTTCATGTATACCCCCCAGGAGTAAATGTTTGTCAGCCCATACACTTAGTGCATGGCATTACAAGTATAGGAGGCCCGCTCCTTTCTAATGGTAAAAAAAATTTATGATGCGCTCCTCCACGTCTCTTCCAAGGGCCATTGAAGTGCCTCCAAATTTTTGGCAGCCCTTGCAGTCACTGCATAGTCCAACACTATGGGAGACTCTCTCCTTTCTAATGGGAATTTGTCATTACTGTGGCCTGGTCTATGTGTCTTTAAATTCTAAGTGGGTTTTTCCTAAACTTGGTCAGCCGTTGGACTCACTGCATACCCTATAACTGTATAGCAGACCCTCTCCTTTCTAATGGGAACATGTCATATCTTGTTACTGTGGCCCTGCTATATGTGTCTTTAAATTCTTAGTGGGGATTTTCCTAAAATCTGTCAGCCGTTGGACTCACTGCATACCCTATAACAGTATAGCCGACCCTAGAATTTCTAATAGTAATTTGTCGTTACTGTGACCCTGCTCTATGTGTCTTTAAATTCTTAGTCGTTTTTTTCCTAAAATTGGTCAGCCGTTGGACTCACTGCATACCCTATAACTGTATAGCAGATCCTGTCCTTTCTAATGGGAGCATGTCGTACCTTGTTACTGTGGCCCTGCTCTGTGTGTCTTTAAATTCTTATTGAGGTTTTTCATTAAAATTTGTCAGCCGTTGGATTCACTGCATACCCTATAACTGTATAGCAGACCCTCTACTTTCTAATGGGAACATGTCGTACCTTGTTACTGTGGCCCTGCTCTGTGTGTCCTTAAATTCTTAGTGGGGTTTTTCCTAAAATTTGTCAGCCGTTGGATTCACTGCATACCCTATAACTGTATAGCAGACCCTCTCCTTTCTAACGGGAACATGTCGTACCTTGTTACTGTGGCCATGCTCTTTGTGTCTTTAAATTGTTAGTGTTTTTTTTCAAAAATTTTGGCCACCCTTGCAGTCACAGCATGGGCATTACCACTATAGAAGACCCGCTCCTTTATAATGGGAACATTTTTTTTACTGAGACCCTCCTCTATGTCTCTTCAAAGGGGTATTAGGTTGCGTCCAAATTTTTGACAACCCTTGCAGTCACTGGATGCGCAATAACAGTATAGGAAACCCACTTGTTAATAATGGGAACAACAAAGCATAGCCCTCTGATGGCTCTCTAACAATAGCTAGGGCCGACTGCTGGCCTTTTAAGAATAGTAAGGGCTGTCTGATGTCCCTATAAAAATAGGCTTTATGACTTTCAGAGTCCCTCCATCATAAATAAAACAGGATGTGTCTGATGACACCACATTGCCAGATGAGGTTGTAAAATGTTAAAGTGACATTTCCCGGTGAATGCATTTTTCATAAAAAATAACATAAAAAAACATAACAATAGGATCTTTCTTTAGTATAAAAAACAGCATCACCAATATAACCTCAATGTAATCACATTGTTCAGCTTATGTACCTCCTCCTCCATCTCCGAAATGACCACATCAGTCACAAGCTGACAGCACTGCAGCACTGCCTTGGCCAAACAGCAACAGGCTGTGCTGAAGATAACATGCTTAATGCTTAATTGACAAACCGCCCAGCGCTGCATAGTTGTTGAAAGCTGTAACACAGCAGCTTGATCTGTGGCTCTCACCGCTGAACATACAGCCAGGCATGGTCATGTGTTACAATGGGCGGAACCTGGTGACAGAGAAATGACAACCGGGGTAGATAAGGTTTCCCTCTATGCCAGTCCTTTCACAGAGCTAAAGAATATGGCTGTGGTGAAATACAACTCCCACTAAGAAGCTGTTTCAGATTGAAAAACATTGTGCCCAACAGAGGATTTGTTTCTGAGAGCTAACCTTTCTCACCCGCTCAAGAGCCCCATAGCAGCTGCAAAGTTAGCGCTATCATGAACTCTCCTGAGGTAGAAGCCAAGGCACACCAGAGAATTCTCTGGTGGGACTGTCCAACCCTGCTGAGAAGCAGTCCTGGCTAAGAAAAGTGTGTGGGAAGATTCCAGGACACTCTATTTTTACTGAGGAGGAAACACATGCAAACATGGGGAGAACATACAAATTTCTTGCAGATGTTGTCCTTGCTGGGATTTGAACCCAGGATCCCAGTGCTGCAAGACTTCAGTGCTAACCACTGATCCAATGTGCTGCCGTTCACCCTCTAATATCTAACAAGCTGGAGAAACTTGAACCTACTGCCACTCTATCATCAGCTCCTTTGTGAGAAAATTTATTTGGGCAGCCACTCAGTCTACCAAATAAAATTCCAGAGAAGGAAATTGAGGATGGCTTCGCTACTGGTACTGGGGGCAGTGCTAATACCATGGTGTTGTACCATAGTTTGCTGGAAATATTCCAGACTGGTAGGAGGCAAGAAAATTCCCACAGAAAAGTACCAGCAGTAATGTTCAGACCACATTTCAAGTGCAAGCAGCTTTAGAGGACTTCCTGGGAGAAATGACACGCAGGGTAGATACGGTTTCCCTCTATGCCAGTCCTTTCACTGAGCTAAATACAACTCTTATCAAAAAAAGTTGTGGACTGGCTCCGTACCGTCCCTGGCCACATTCACCTGTCCACGTGTTTGTGGTTAGGCAGTCCTTCTTAGTAAGTGCACTGGGTAGGGCATGGGTACTGTTGTGGGACCCGTGCTTGTGGAAGGCGAAGGCGATACCGGGAAAATTACTGGCGGCTGGGGACCGAGTATGGACACCCGGCCGCCGCCTGCATGAGGTTGTGAAAAGCTTCCACCTCCACAAGCTTAAAAGGCCATATTTCAAGTGCAAAGAGCTGCCCAGAAATCTGTCAGTTTAGTGTTGCGGTCTGTGGGTGGGTGGGTGGCTGGCTGCATACTTGCAATTGCATTCCAAGTAAAAGAAAACTAAGCAGATGATGGCCTCTATCATCATCATGGCCTCACCTCGGCACTATGAACTCTCCTGAAGGAGAAGCCAGGGCCCGCCGGAGGAGTCTCCGGTTCTCTGGTGGGCCCGTCCAACCCTGCCGAAAAGCAGCCCTGGCTAAGAAAAGTGTGGGGGAAGGTTCCCGGACACTCTATGGCTGCTTTTTTAATGCGGATCGGCCATGCTTATGCATGTTATTTCTCAAAACGCATTACGGATCAGGCCATTTTCCAACTCTGTATTCAAGAAATTAAATGCGCAAAGAAAGATGTGTGTGTGTCAAAGCACCATTGACAAGTGCAAGTTGATGTTGGATGGGCTGCCATTGCTTCTGCAACAAGCTCATTTACAGGATTTTCTGGGAGAAATGACACGCAGGGTAGATACGGTTTCCCTCTATGCCAGTCCTTTCACCGAGCTAAATACAACTCTTAGCAAAAAAAGTTGTGGACTGGCTCCGTACCGTCCCTGGCCACATTCACCTGTCCACGTGTTTGTGGTTAGGCGGTCCTTCCCAGTAAGTGCACTGGGGCGGGCACGGGTAATGTTATGGGACCCGTGATTGTGGAAGGCGGAGGCGATACCGTGAAATATAGTGGCGGCTGGGGACCGAGTATGGACACCCGGCCGCCGCCGGCATGAGGTTATGAAAAGCTTCCGCCTCCACGAGCCTAAAAGGCCACATTTCAAGTGCAAGCAGCTGTCAGAAATTTGGCAGTATAGTATTGCAGCCTGTGGGTGGGTGGCTGCCGGCATTCTTGTGCTTGCATTCCAAGGAATGGGGTAGGGACAACTGAACACTGCAGTGGGACAAGGACGTGGACGGTGATTGTTTCAAGTCTGCAACGACAGGTGCATGGCGGGAGGCATCTTCGCATGTGTCAAGGATCACTTATGATGGGCACACATTTAGGCAGTGACCTGGGAGTCAGAGATGTTTCCAGAGGTCTTCCCCTTGCTGCTCCCATGTCTTTTCAGCACTGTATGCGTGTGTCTGATGATGTGTCACACACCACATGGCCAGATAAGGTTGTAAAATGTTAAAATGACATTTCCTGGTGAATGCATTTGTCTTGGTTGAAAGCAATGCAAAAGTGCAAAAACGTGTCAAAAATGCTACGTGTGTAGGAGTATTTTTGTTTTTGTTTATTTATTTTGCCTTATATACAAGTCATCACCCTGGAAAGGATGTTCCTTACGCCGTAAAAGTGGCGTAATACTCTGACGACGTTGTTGACAGCAGTGTTCTGGGAGTCAGAGATGCTTCCAGGGGTCTTCCCCATGTTGTTCCCATGTCATTTGAGCACAGTTCCCATCGATTTGGGTAATTTTTAGGCCCTCTGCAGACCGCCGTGGGGAGCCACCTGAAAAATGCTCAAGTTTCCCCTAGACTTATATTGGGCTCATTGCTCGGGTTGAGCACCCGAGTATTTCAATTTGCTCGACCCGAGCAACGAGTACTCGAGCATTTTAGTGCTCGCTCATCACTAATGACAACCAAAAACATCCAAATAATCCTGATCAAAAAGTTCACATACCCTGGTGATTTTGGCCTGATAACATGCACAGAATTTGACACAAATGGGTTTGAATGGCTACTAAAGGTAACATCCTCACCTATGACCTGTTTGCTTGTAATCAGTGTGTGTGCATAAAGCTGAGTGAGTTTCTGGGATCCAGCCACTGACTTTTCTGGATTTTGAGATGGGGAAAGCAAAAGAATTATCAACGGATCTACGGGAAAAGGTAGTTGAACTGTATAACACAGGAAAGGGAGGCAAAAAGAGTATAACACAGGAAAGGGATACAAAAAGATATCCCAGGAATTGATAATGCCAGTCTGCAGTGTTCAAACTGTGATTAACAAATGGAAAATCAGATGCTCTGTAAAAACCAAACCACAGTCAGGTAGACCAACAAAAATTTCAGCCACAACTGCCAAGAAAATTGTTCGGGATGCAAAGAAAAACCAACAAATAACATCAGCTGAGAACACACTTAGGGGTGTACTCACTTTTGTTGCCAGCGGTTTAGACATTAATGGCTGTGTGTTGAGTTATTTTGCAGGCACACCAAATTTACAGTTAAACAAGCTGTACACTGACTACTGTACATTGTATCAAAGTGTCGCATCTTCAGTGTTGTCCCATCAAAAATATATATATGTATTCCGGCCCATTTTTGGAGTTTTGTGTGAAATTATGTCCAATTTGCCTTTTTTTTCTCAGTTTTTTTGTGTTGTTCCAATAAACACAAAGGAAATAAACATGCGTGTAATAAAACATGTGTAATTTTCTGAAACAATTTCAAGGGTGCCAGCACTTTCCGCCATGACTGTATATGCAAGTAGAGTCCTTAACCCCTTTACAACCCAAAGTGGTTTGCACGTTAATGAGAAGGCCAATTTTTACAATTCTGACCACTGTCACTTTATGAGGTAATTACTCTGGAACGCTTCAACGGATCCCCCTGGTTCTGAGAATATTTTTTCATGACATATTGTACTTTATGATTGTGGTAGAATTTCTTCGATATCACTTGTGTTTATTTGTGAAAAAACAGATATTTGGCGAAAATGTTGAAAATTTTGCAATTTTCAAAATTTGAATTTTTATGCCCTTAAATCGGAGAGATATGTCACACAAAAAAAGTTAATAAATAACATTTCCCATATGTCTACTTTACATCAGCACAATATTGGAACCCAAATTTATTTTTATTAGGGAGCTATAAGGGTTAAAATTGACCAGCGATTTCTCATTTTTCCAACAAAATTTACAAAACCATTTTATTAGGGACCGCATCACATTTGAAGTCACTTTGAGGGGTCTTTATGACTGAAAATACCCAAAAGTGACACCATTTTTAAAACTGCACCCCTCAGTGAATCGGGTCATCATGGCAACATCCGGGAAGCCGCGGCACACATTGCTGGAAACCGGCAGGAGAGGTGACTATCCCGATCACCTCCCCTTGCCCCCGCAATGCTGCGAACGACTTCGATCGCAGCATTGCGGGGGTTAATGTGCGGGACCTCTCCCAGCACATAGCACCGGGTGTCAGCTGTGACAATCAGTTGACACCCGGCGGCGATCACGCCCGCACAGCCTGTGTGCGGGCGCGATCGCAAAGATGTACTAATACATATCAGGCTCTTAAGTCCCAGGGCGCAGATACGTATCAGTACGTCTTGGGCTTTAACCCCTTAATAACATCTGACGTACTAATACGCGTCTGTGCCCTGGGACTTAAGAGCCAGACTCGTATTAGTACGTCATCGCGATCGCGCGCGCACATAGGCTGTGCGGGCGCGATCGCCGCCGGGTGTCAGCTGATTGTCACAGCTGACACCCGGTACTATGTGCAGGGAGCGGTCCTGCACCGCTCCCAGCACATTAACCCCCGCGATGCTGCGATCGAAGTCGATCGCGGCATTGCGGGGGCAAGGGGAGGTGATCGGCGATACTCACCTCCTCTTCCGGCTTCCAGCGCAGTCTGCAAAGGCTTCCCGGGTGTTGCCATGACGACCCGATGTCGTCATGACAACATCCGGGTCACCAGAGAGCAGGAAGATTGCTTGGACATGCGCAGTGCATCTCCAAGCAATCTTCACACTGTGCATTTCTGACAGCCTTCATGGCATAGGGATGGTGCTCCATTCCTGTGCCATGCAGGCGATCAGAAAAAAAAAAAGTGAAAGTCCCAGAGTGGGACAAAGTAATAAAGTGTATAAACTGTGTGAAAGTGGAAAAAAAAAAAAAAATGTGCAAAAATATTATAAAAAAATAAAAAAAATAATACACCAAAAATAAAAATATAATGTACCCATCAATAAATATTATTATAAAAAAAATATTTGGTATCGCCGCGTCCGGAAAAACCTGACCTATAAAACTGTCCCACTAGTTAACCCCTTCAGTGAACACGGTAAAAAAAAAAAAAAAAAAAACGAAGCAAAAAGCAATGCTTTATCACCATACCGCCAAACAAAAAGTGGAATAACACGCGATCAAAAAGACGCATATAAATAAAAATGATACTGCTGAAAACGTCATCTCGTCCCGCAAAAAACAAGCCGCCATACAGCTCCATCAGCCGAAAAATAAAAGTTATAGCTCTCAGAATAAAGCGATACTAAAAAATATTTTTTTCTATAAAATAGCTTTTATTGTGTATAAGCGCCAAAACATAGAAAAATGATACAAATGTGGTACCGCTGTAAACGTACTGACCCGAAGAATAAAGCTACCTCATCAATTTTACCACACGCGGAACAGAATAAAAAAAAAAAAAAAAAACAATTCCTGAATTGTTGGTTTTTGTTTATTCTGCCTCCCAAAAATCGGAATAGAAAGCGATCAAAAAATGTCACGTGCCTGAAAATGGCACCAATAACAACGTCAAGTCATCCCGCAAAAAACGAGCCGTCACATGACTGTCTGCCAAAATCTGGAAAAATTATAGCTCTCAAAATATGGCGATGCAAAAACTAGATTTAAAAAAAAATGCGTCTTTTAGTGTGTGACAGCTGTCAGTCATAAAAACCCCATATGATTCTGGCATTGCTGTAATCACACCGACCCGAAGAATAAAGTCGTCTAATCACTTATACCGCACAAGGAACGGCGTCAAAAATAAACTCTTGGGTTAGGATTGGGCTAGGGTTAGGGCTGGGTTTGGGGCTAGGGTTGTGCTGGGGCTAGGGTTGTGCTGGGGCTAGGGTTGTGCTGGGGCTAGGGTTGTGCTAGGGTTAGGGCTGGGGTTGGGATTTTTTTCAAAAGTAAGAAAAAAAGATGACGATATGGCGACTAGTGTTGAGAGCAAGTGCTCGCTACTTGAGTTTGCATCGGGTGCTCTGGTATGCATTGAGTATCGTGGGTATTTGAGTGACATGCTCGAGTCTCTGCCCCATATGCTTCGCGGCCAAAAAACTTTACGGGGATTGCCTGCCATGCACGAGCGATCCCCACATGTTTTTTTTGGGGTGTCTAATAACCGTGAAACATGCGGAGCAGGGACTCGAGCATGTCACTCGAGCACACGCTGTACATGGTGCATACCTGAGTACCCGATGCAAACTCAAGTAGCGAGCACTTGCGCTCAAGAATAATGACAACTTATTCAATATGATGACCTAATGTAAACAAATTCTGTGCCGTACCTCTGGGTTCAAAATGTTCACTATACACCTTAATAAAATCCTTGAGGGGTATAGTTTCCAAAATGGGGACACTTGTGGGGGAGCTCCACTGTTTAGGCACATCACGGGCTCTCCAAACGCGACATGGTGTCCGCTAACAAATTGAATGGAAAATCGGCTCAAATTGTTAGCGGACGCCATGTTGCGTTTGGAGAGCCCCTGTGTGCCCAAACATTGGAGCTCCCCCACAAGTGACCCCATTTTGGAAACTAGACCCCCGAAGGCACCTATCTAGATGCATAGTGAGCACTTGGAATCCCCAGGTGCTTCACAAATTGATTCGTAAAAATGAAAAAGTGAAAAAAAAAAACACTTTTTCATTTTTATGAATCAATTTGTGAAGCACCTGGGGTTCCAAGTGCTCACTATGAATCTAGATAGGTGCCTTGGGGGGTCTAGTTTCCAAAATGGGGTCACTTGTGGGGGAGCTCCAATGTTTGGGCACGCAGGGACTCTCTAAATGCAACATGGTATCCGCTAACAAATTGAATGGAAAATCGGCTCAAATTGTTAGCGGATACCATGTAAAGTAGACATGTGGGAAATGTTATTTATTAACTCTTTTGTGTGACATATCGCTCTGATTTCAGGGCTTAAAAATTCAAATTTTGAAAATTGCAAAATTTTCAAAATTTTCGCCAAATTTCCGTTTTTTTCACAAATAAACGCAAGTGATATCGAAGAAATTTTTCCACAATCATGAAGTACAATATGTCACGAAAAAACAATCTCAGAATCAGGGGGATCCGTTGAAGCGTTCCAGAGTAATTACCTCATAAAGTGACAGTGGTCAGAATTGTAAAAATTGGCCCGGTCATTAACGTGCAAACCACCCGCGGGGCTTAAGGGGTTAAAGAAGTTAAAATTATGTGAAAATGGGAAAAGTCACAAAACTTTGCAACTTTTCAAGAGCTTTATGCCAGTTTTCTGGCAAAAACACTGGTGAATCGGGTTCATAATCTCTAATCCTTTCAGCTCCCTTTAATTAGACTACTTTCAACAAACTAATTATAAGTATTGGGTCTGTTTTTTTTTAATGCTTTTAAAATAATTGTAAATATTTTCAATCCCCTTTTGTTATAAGGATTTCCCAAAAATTAGCTAATCATAGGTTGTCCTGCATTCGTGACAGTGATTGACTGCGCGGTCACTTGGAAGTTTACATTGGCATCACTACAGGGCCGGTAAAGAAGGACTGTCAGGGACCCCCAGAGTGTGGTAAAATGCGCCAACTAATTCATAATTCATTTAATTCTCACACAATATACTAAGTTAGTGTAAGTCTACAAAAAAGCAACAAAACTTGGTGCTAAAAAAATTGAGCATAACTTTTTGAAAAATGAACCAGGTTATGCCAAATCTTACATATTTTGTGACTTTGTGATCAGTTATCAACACAAATATTTTACTCAAATTACCAGATCGATGGATAAGCATTGGGACTTTTCCCTAAATCTCTCCAAAACATCACCGCTTATAGAAGACCACCCTCATATCCAGATCAGATTTTCTGTGAGAGATGCCCAGATTCATAATATAGTATGCCTACTGGCCATCTATGAGAAGTCCACCCCAATGGAAGTCCAGTTATTAAAGAGGATTTTACTGTTTATATAAGGGGCAGACAATGACAGTGAAGGGCCCTTAATCAGGACTTCTGATCTGGGCCCCCCACCCTCCATCAGGCACCACCTACATATACATTTCCATGTATATTTATATTAGGCACACATATAAAATTTGCACATGCTAATACTCTATACACATTTTAACGTATGCATATACATAGTGCACACAAACATAAAATACAGACATACACATAAGATGCACATACACAGTATACAGTCCCGGTAGTCCTCATAGTTTTAAGCATGGACCCTGGCAAATTGTAGACGGACTTTTATTGTTCATGGGCTTTAAGGGAGAGAGGCTTCCTTTGTGGAGGACACTCATGAATGCCATTCATTTGCAGTGTACACCGTGTCGTGTTATGGAAAACACTCACCCTAGTTTGGCTTTCTACTTCTTCAGCTAATAGCAATGAATTTGCCTGTCGATTTTCTTCTCATCAGAAGATGCTTTTGTTTAGATGTTAGCTTCCATCTGACTGATAAGAAAAGCTTTGCTGATCTTCTTGTAGACTTCACATTTTTTGTAAAGAAATTATTTTCTTTCTCAGAAATGTCTTGTGACATTTCTCTTCTATGTGGTGCCACTTACCCTTCTCATCAGAGGACGCTTTTGTTTAGGTGTTAACTTCCATAGTCGGCCTGGACGTCTCTGTAAGATGGTTGCAGTTCCATCTTTGTTATAGTTTTGCATCACTTTTGCTACAGTATTCTGACTGATAAGTAAAGTTTTGCTGATCTTCTTGTAGACTTCACATTTATTGCAAAGAAATTATTTTCTTTCTCAGGTTTTGTGACATTTCCCTTCTATGTGGTGCCATTGCTGATAGCATGAAATGGGAAGGAGTTTTCTTTATTAAGTAACTTCCTTTTACAGACACCTGTCTGCTGGACATCTGTTTAATGAATAATTACACTTACCTGTGGTTCAGTTCTTGTTAATTAGAATTTTGTTGTCTAAACTTAGCTTTTCTCTTAAGACTGTTACTGGGATGTTCTCATTTTTGAAACATGATCTTGAATGAGTTTGTTAAGAAAATTACTTTTTTGGGGTCTGCAAAATACCAAATCTTGTTTGCATTCAATGGCTCAAATTTGCGAGAGTATTTTGTAGTATGGTATCCCATATAAAATGATGATTCTGAAAGGAAACTACAGGTTTGCTGACAAATCTATTTGGGTGTACTGATTTATGCTAAACACTGTATATATATATATATATATATATATATATATATATATATATATATATATATATATATATAAACCTTATAAGTTTGGTATCACAGTAATCGTACTACTGACTCTGAATCATTTTGCCAGTTTGTTTTTACAACACAATACACACTGTAAAATAAAGGAGCCCAAACCTGGCATTTTTTCTCATTTTTCAACACATTATATGATAAAATGAATGGTGTTGTTCAAAACTACAACATTAAGCGTCAGCACACTGTGATTTGCTGATCTGTAAGATGCGTTCTTTGTGCTGTGAAAATACACAGCTGTGATATCTCACCAAATATTCATAGTGGGAACTTAAAATTATGTTTTTCTGCCATGATTAAGGATGGTTTGGATGTATGAAACATGTTGACCTTTTATTTCTATCTTTGTGGAATTAAGGCTGCATGAACCAGTCACCAACCATTATCTGTATATGTACAAATATTAAGTGCTACTGAGTGCTGTAGGAAAAACTTAGAATAGTGAGGTGATTTGATAGTCCTGCCACAAATAATCTGTTTCTACTGCACACTTAAAATCTCTGATAGTGGGAATGAACATGATTGCCTGCAGTAGTGCACTCCTGAGAGCTGGTGCAGCAGAGAAAATGTCTTGGACATGAGAGTGGGAGGTCCTGATTATGGAGGATGTTAATCTTAGCTCATTGGAGTGTAGATATGGTAGAGATGCAGGACTGTGCAGCAGGGTGCAGAGGTTTGTGGATGAGTGTAATGACTGGTACAGGGTGGAGGCACCAGTGTAACTGCTGGACAGAAATATGAGACTGACTGCTGCATTAAGGATAATGAGAAATACATTTAGTGAGAAGAAGAGCAATTAGTGAGTTACAAGTATTTGTGAATTCAAGACAAAAAGGAATCAGAGCAACAGTAACAGATTTTACTTTTTTTTAATTAATAATGGGATGAATAAAATCGTGAACATTATCAAAAGACTAAATCAAAGTCAGGAAGATAGCCGAGGTCAGATACCAGGTGATCAGTAAATGACACGTCAGACGAGCAGTATGAATACCGCGGAGCCCGATGACAGAGGCGTTACTGAAACTTGTCCAGGTTGACCAGTCAGAAGGCCACAGGTAGATGGTGAAGGTCCTTCTATACAGCTCCAGCAGTGATGATGGATCTGCTGGACTTCAGGGCGCTGGATGCTTAGGTGTCCCGTCTTTTAGATGGTTTTAGGGCAACAGTGACAGCATGCAAATGCGCGAGCAGCCCTGGATAATCCACGCCGGCAGGATGATAAGATCCGGCGGAAGATGGAACCTATGACAAGAGAAATAAATATAATGTAAGTGATGGGACTCCATATTACATGATAATGCTGTGCAGTCACTGTGGCCGGACGGCAGAGGAATATTATCATACAGAGGTCAGGGGTCATTGTCAGCAATCATACATGTGACAATCCCATCACTGACAGATGACATCTACTCCACATGAATTATTCTCACTGACATCACACAACATGGAGTTGATTCTCACACTTACCTCGTCTCTTTTTCCCATTTTTTCCATTTTCTGAGTTTTGTTGCTCCATACTCAGATTTATTGCCGATTTTCTTTCTTCATGAGATGGAAATTCTGATGAAAAATTAAAAAAAAAATCAGTAACAATATATTCTTATAGGATCTGCTTTGTCATAATATGGATAACATAAGAGACCTATAGTATTGTATAAAACCATGTGGGAATATTTGAGCCCTGAAGTCAACATTCACATTGCTGGTGCTGTAGACATGTACATACCTGGCAATGGGGACGAGGGTGGCAAGATGGTAACAGCATCGTCTGTATTACATACAGGAACAGATACTTTCTGCCTGTTTGAAGAAGAAAAACATGTAAATCTCAAGTAAACTCCATATAAAAGGGGTTGTCTCACTAGAAGAACACCGACTATAAGGACTAGTAGGACATATGACTGTCATAGTGGGGAAGGTCTTCTGCTCAAGACTACCTTTTATAGATAGCTGAGAGGAAAACAACTAGAAAATAGCAAAAGGCAATGGTACTCACCAGCCAAGGTTTCAAGAAAAAATGCACACCAGGACACGGCCGGCCCCCTTTTGTTAGAAGGAGGTAACACAGGTGCAGAATGCTAATGAACAATCGCCCTCACTCACTCTCACTGGAGGGGCGACTACCCAGCATTAAAACTGCACACAGATGAAACTTGCAGTAGGGTGCAATTCACACACTCGCGGCACTGTGCCTAGCCAGCATCCTATTACACGCCCCTACTATTCGACTAGGCGGGATGCCAGGCACCCTATCCGTGCATCGCAGAGTTGTGAAGCCCCCACTCACAAGGTCACCATTACTGGGCCTGGCCGTGCCCTGGCAGATAAAAAAAGTGCAAAAAATATCATATGAGGTATTAGTTGATATTTTGGCCAAAATACGTAAGCTCGCAACCCATCGTCAAGGGTCCTCACGGTTTTGCGAGTCCCTACTCTAATATTAAAAACAGACAGCATATGCTGTCTGTTTTTAATATCTGAGGAAAACAACTACCAAGAATGGCCGGCATTTCATACTACATCTCTCCTACAGTGAGGGCAGCACTAAAAGTGCATGACCGGCCACAATTATGGGCTGTTATATCCAACAATTCCGAAAGCTGAAAGCACAATGACCCATAACCATGGGGCGGTGGATGCTGCATTTGATATTATGGTATTTATGTCCTATATTTGATGTTGTGCACATATATCAGCCTGGAGCTCCCAGTAATGACCCCATAATCTACTCACATTTCTGAGATGTTTGTGTTGGATTCTGGTGTACACTCTGGAGGGGCCTTGGGATCCTCGTTGTTCACCATCCCGTTAGTGGTGGTAGAGTGCTAAATGTGGATAACAATAAGTTATTAAATATATATACTTTTTAATTTTATAGATCCTTTTTTGTACATATTTTGGATTTATCGATCACATACTTACTTTAGAAAGCCTCTCAGAAGATGATGATGCAAATATTCGGAAGATAAAGTTCTCATCGTCCTCACTTGTGCCCTCCTTATCCTCTGAGATCAGATGGTTGTTTTCATCAGAGTGATCTACAAGACATAGGTAAGGAAGGATTGTTAGAGGGTGTCAGTATAACACAGTCGCTATATCTCACTAGGTTAAAAGATGATGCAACGTAATAAACAGAATACATGAAAAAAAACTCCTGTACAAAATTAGGGAAATAGGGATACAGTACGAACCCATGGTCAACATAGCTGAGATCCATGAAACATGGATAACATAGTAGACCAGAAAAACCATGTGGAAATATTTGAGCCTTGAAGTCAACATTCACATTGTTGGTGCTGTAGACATGTACATACCTAGCAATGGAGACGAGGGTGGCAAGATGGTAACAGCATAGTCTGTATTACATACAGGAACAGATTCTTTCTGCCTGTTTGAAGAAGAAAAACATGTAAATCGTAAGTAAACACAGTATAAAATGGGTTGTCTCACTATAAGAACACTGACTATAAGGCCTAATAGGACATATGACTGTCATAGTGGGGAAGGTTTTCTGCTCCAAACTACCTTCCATGGATCAGAACACAATTACCAAGAATGTCTGGCAAGTAATACTACAGCTCTCCTACAGAGTAGGCAGTGCTAAAAATGCATGACATGCCACAATTATGGGCTGTTATCTTCTGCATTTTCTGAAGCCAAAAGTACAATGACCGTTAACCATGAAACGGTGAATGCTGCATTTGATATTTTGTTATTTATGTCCTATATTTGGTGTTGTGTACATAGATCAGCCTGGAACTCCCAGTAATGAAGTAATGACCCTTTCTAATCTACTCACATTTCTGAGATGTTTGTGTTGGTTTCTTGTGTATACTCTGGAGGGGCATTGGGATCCTCATTGTTCACCATCCTGGTAGCGATGGTACAGAGCTAAATACGGATAAAAATAAGATATAAAATATTTTTTTATGTACTTTTAGAGTTTTTTTTCTTTTTTTTTACATATTTTGGATTTATTAATCACATACTTACTTTACAAAGCTTTTCAGAAGATGACGTAAAATTTTGGAAGTCAAGGCTCTCATTATTCTCACTTGTGCCTTCCTCATCCTTTGAGACCAGATGTTTGTTTATATCAGAATGATCTACAAGAAATAGGTAATGAAGTATTATTAGAGGTTGTCAGTATAACACAGTCACTATTTATCACTAATATTAATGGGAACAGATGATCACATATTAGGGAAGATGAGACAAACAGTCGCTTAGTCTAGATGACGTCTCCTTCTACTTACTGATAAATAAGCTGGTGTCTGCGTCTGAAACAAGCTGAGGAACATACTCCAGCTCCTGGCTCAGAATGTTGTCAAAGTCCAAGTCACTCAGGAATGGATGAACCTTGATCTCAAATGCTCCTCCTAGAAAAAGAAAAACAAAAGTGATGCGGACATAGTCAGGGATGGCTCCATATCTGAACAGTTTATCGTAATCTGAACTAATGACAAAACTGAGCCGACATGAAGGAAATAAACTGGAAGTCTTAGTGTGGAGAACTAGAAATACAGTAGATGAGCTGATAGAGAAATGCTGATCTTCATGGACATGAGCGATATGTCCTTGGTCTAATAAGGGAATATTAATACTAGTATATCTGTTACCTGTCCCAAGTCTACGCACAGGATTTCTTCTGAGCAGCTCAGTGATGAGATTCTGAGCATCCAGGGGTGGAGCGCGATCACAATTCCAAATTAGTTCTCCTGTTACATAGAAAATTACAGAAAATAAAACCTCTTTACTGGACTGTAACTTAGAGCAAAGGAAATAACTAAACAAATGTAACCAATCAACGCAATGATCGGATTATTCTACTCACCAATGACAACCCTTTTATAAAGCTCAGTGAGGGAATCAGAATCAAATGGTACACATCCCAGCAGGAATTTATACAGGATGATCCCCAATGACCACCAGTCAACAGGTCTTCCATAGCCTTCTTTCAGGATGATCTCTGGGGCTATGTAACATGGGGTGCCACAGAACTGGAAACCAACAGAACATAGAGATGAGAATCGATGAAACAATTATTATGACAAGATATCATCGTTAAAACACAATGCAGAAGATAAAATATTAGTGGAAAAGTTCTCTAGAAAGGAAGAACGTAGAGAAGAGACAATAGTGTGATGAGATTTGCAAATAACAAGCTAAGTTCTTGTAGGTGATGCTGACCTCACGGTCCTGGAACTCTCTGGAGATGTCCACTGCTAATTCCTTGTAGGTGTTGGTTTTCGGTATCATTAGACCAAGTTTTGAAATCCCAAAATCGGTAACTTTAATATGTCCAGTAGATGTAATCAGGAGGCTGCAAAAGAGAAGATGGTTTTAGCCTCACAGACTGAATGATAATAAATGACAACTTTCCCCACTTTATTATACTTCGGGGGCACTTACTTTTCCGGCTTCAGGTCTCTGTGCACCACACCGTAACTATGCAGGTATTCCACGGCAAGTACCGCCTCTGCAAAGTACAAGCGGGCCATGGGGACAGAGAAAGGACCCCTGGTGCTTAGAAGGGTCCCACAGTCTCCACCTATAGAAGAAAGGAAATATGACCGGTGAGGGGTTTATACAGAAGATAACCATGATATACCACGAGCAGATAACCATGATGTATAATGAGCAGTGAGCGGAAACATCCTGGGGAGATCACACAGATAGTGGCGTACATAGAAATCACAAGACCCCATATCAAAAGTTGTAATTGCCCCCAACCCTAAAAAATAAAAAAGAAATATATTTATATCCCTGTTGAAGCAGCTTGGTGTTCTCACCAGCAATACAACTTTTATGGCCATTTTAGAGTATGATGCTCCCAAAAATGCCCACACCCACACTCAATGAGTATGGTATCCCCACAGTGAATCCTCCTAAGGAGGCCACCACTTAGAAGGAGGCCAGCCACAACCCCCTACTCGGTGTGATGGCACCCACAGCAACCCTCCCACTCAGGATAATGTTTCCCACAGTCCCTCACACAATATAATGGTCCGCATAACTCCCCACTCAGTATGATGTCCCCACACAGAATGGGGGCCTCCATACAGAGTGAGGACCCCCACAGCACCCCACTTAATATGATGACCTCCACTCATCATTCACAGTCCCCCCATATCTAGTCATACGGCCCCCTTTCAGTATTTTGGCCCCTACTAGCCACCTACTCAGTATTTTTGCCCCCACCAACCCCACCTCCTTGAAGAAGCAAATACCGCTGAAATTGTGATGACAGGTGGAGGGATGCTGCCCACTGCCGAGCGTCGACAGACCCCCTCCGACTGATGAGCCCCATAGCGCCCCTGCACCAAGATCAATGAATTTACGAGCATCTTGGTAATAGATAACCTATAGTAAATGCTCTTTGGGGATGTAACCAACAATGTCCTAATGATATGAGCAGTGATAAGATGAAAGCAGACATGGGCTGAATATAATACAATAGATGTGTCTTACCTCCTACATACTCCATGACCATACACAGGTGAGATCTAGTTGGAAAGGAGCAGAGCATGGAGACCACAAAGGGACAATCAGCAAATGTTAAGATGTCCCTCTCCAGAAAGGCCCATTCCAATCTCTGTGCAGTATTTAGGTTCCGCTTAGCCATTTTCTTCATAGCAAAGGTCTGGTGTGAGTCTTTATGATGCACTAAGTAGACGGCCCTGGAGAGAAGGAGAATCCATCGGTTATAATAAATCCTTATTAATAATCCATCTATAGAAATCATTATATGTTTAATACTGGTATCCAAGGGGTAACATTTCTCCTTGCGGAGAGTGAAATGTTAAGCTTGTCAAGGTGAGGAGACTTTTAAGCCTCAATGATCCTCTGGGAAATATGCAAATTGTCTCTTCAGAGAGGAAGAGAACTAGAACACTAGTGCCCCTTATAGGAAGTAGTAATCCTAAAAGTCAATATCGACCCTTTAACGAGCCTTATCATATGACATGGAATAATAGCCATAACCAAAAACTCAATTTTCGGACACTATGTTTTGGGGTACAAGCACTCATCAGTGCAAAGTGTGAGATATGGTTTGGCTGGGTGAGAGGCATCTGACCGGGATCCAAGCGGTAACGTTTCTCCTTGCGGAAAAAGCCATGTTAAGCATGTCAAGGTGAGGAGACTTTTAAGCTGCAATGCTCTTCTGGGAAATATGCAAATTGTCTCTTTTCAGAGAGGAAGAGAACTAGCACCCTAGTGCCACCTATAGGAAGTAGCAATCCTATTTCCCAGAGGAGCATTGTGGCTTAAAAGTCTCCTCATGTCCGCAAGGAGAAACGTCAACCCCTTGGATACCGGTCAGACACCTCTCACCCAGTCAAACCATATCTCACACTTTGCACTGAAGAGGGGCAGTACCCCAGAACGCAGTTCCTGCAAATTGAGGTTTTGGCTATTATCCTAAGTCATGTGACAAGGCTTGTTAAAGGGTCGATATTGACTTTTAGGATTGCTACTTCCTATAGGTGGAGTTCTAGTTTGCTTCCTCTCTGAAGAGACAATTTGCATATGTATAATACTAAAAGTCTGGCCGCCACTATAAATGCACATCTAGAAATACATAAAATAGCACTACATAGATCACCTATTGGAGGTCTCCACAATGCCACTTCTGCCGGAGCCATCACCCAGGTCACATTATAGATACGAGAATCTATCGAAATTCTCTTTGGGCAGATTCGCTATAACTGACCAAATACAATTTAGTGCAAATAAAATTGGTCCAAAATGAATGTGCTCCAGGGCTCTCTTCTGCTGCTGAGGCCAGTGATTGGGCCCACATGGTCATGGTGGAGGGTGTAGATGTCATTGACGTCAATATGGTGTCACCCTTCATGTGACCATGTGTAGCCAACTTCTCTGATCAGCTTCATAATGGAGCCCCCCCCATCAAAACAAAGATCAGAGTGGAGAGCAGAAAAGCTCAGGTGGAGGAGGCAGCATAAGAACAGATGAGGGTCTAGCACAGGCGAATGTAATAATATTATATTATTATATATTATATTATATGTAATTATATTATTTAAATCGCTTTCCTTACAGTTTGATTTGCTACAGATCACATAATTTCCCTATGATAACACTGAATGGCAGAGTGCAGGGGCAGAAGCATTGTCATAGGGAACCCTGAGAAATGTGGATTATGGCAACAGAAATCTCACCCAAAATTTCCACTGCTGATGAGTTTGGAAGTTTCATAGTCGCTCATATGCGGCTTTCTCGCCGGAACCAATGAATCGATCACGCTCTATAAAAGAATAAGAAATAATACTGATTTATTGAAGATGCAGGAAAAAAGTTACAGATGCAAAAACTTCTCCCCCCATATTATGTCCCAGATGATTTACACTGATATGATGTTGGGAGGATACAAACCGGACGCTGGGCAGACCTGGCGCTAGCACCCAGCACACCCAGGCAAGTGCCGGGGCCCTGAGTAGGCGAGGGGCCCACTTGCTGTCGGGCACCCTGGCGCGGTATGGGACCGGTGAGCAGAGGAGAGTGGTGCCAGCGCCAGCTAGTGGGCCTTGCTCCCCCCCCCAATGCTTGCTCAGGACCACGGCCGGCACAATACTTACCTCTCCACAGCTGGTGAGCAGTGAGGTGAGCATTTGATTTTTTTTTTTTATGTATGGAGGTATGGGGCATTATATGGGGGGAGAAGTGACATCCTGCATGGGGCATTGTGTGGGGGGGAGGTAGGGACATCCTGCGTGGGGTATTATATGGGGGGGGAGAAGTGACATCCTGCATGGGGCATTATATGGGGGGAGTGACATCCTGCATGGGGCATTATATGGGGTGAGAGGTGACATCCTACATGAGGCATTATATGGGGGGGACATCCTGCATGGGGCATTATATAGGGGGGTGACATCCTGCATGGGGTATTATATGAGGGGGAGAAGTGACATCCTGCATGGGTCATTATATGGGGGGGGGGAGTGACATCCAGCATAGGGCTTTATATGGGGTGAGAGGTGACATTCTGCATGGGGCATTATATGGGGGGTGACATCCTGCATGGGGCATTATATGGGGGGAGTGACATTCTGCATGGGGTATTATATGGGGGGAGAAGTGACATCCTGCATGGGGCATTATATGGGGTGAGAGGTGACATCCTGCATGGGGCAATATATGGGGTGAGAGGTGACATCCTACATGGGGCAGTATGTGTTGGGGGGACATCCTGCATGGGGCATTATATGGGGGGGGGGTGATATTCTTCATGGGCATTATATGGGGGGTGACATCCTGTATGGGCCATTATGTGGGGTGGGACATCCTGCATGGAGCATTATGTGGGGGGGACATCCTGCATGGGGAATTATATGGGGGGTGACATCCTGCATGGGGCATTATGTGGGGGGGATATACTGCATGGGGCATTATGTGTGGGGGACATCCTGCATGGGGCATTATGTGGGGTGGGACATCCTGCATGGGGCATTATGTGGAGGGGACATCCTGCATGGGGAATTATATGGGGGGTGACATCCTGCATGGGCCATTATGTGGGGGGGCACAGCCTACATGGGGCATTATGTGGTGGGCACAGCCTGCATGGGACATTATGTGGGAGGGACATTCTGCATGGGGAATTATATGGGGGGTGACATCCTGCATGGGCCATTATGTGGGAGGGGGACATCCTGCATGGGGCATTATGTGGGGGGGGGCACAGCCTGCATGGGGCATTATGTGGGGGGTCAAAGCCTGCATGGGGCATTATGTGGGGGTCACAGCCTGCATGGAGCATTATGTGGGGGGTCAAAGCCTGCATGGGGCATTATGTGGGGGGCCAGCCTGCATGGGGCATTATGTGTGGGGTCACAGCCTGCATGGGGCATTATATGGGGGCACAGCCTGCGTGGAGCATTTTATGGGGTCCATTATTCTATATGGAGCAATATATGGAGCTCATAATACGGTATAGAGGACTATGTGGTGCCATTATACTGTGTGGAGGACATTACTGTCCGGTCTGCACTGTGAGCTGTGAGGATTCGCCGCTTTCTGAGTTATTGTGGAATTTACAATAGATATCGCTCATGTAATGTAAGAAGTGAAATCTTCGGCCTTGTACTATATATATATATATATATATATATATATATATATATATATATATATATATATATATATATATATATATATATTTATCTGCAGTATCTGTGCATCATGAATCGTGGTATGTGTTAAAGGGGCCACTGAGACTCTTTCGCCCAGGGCCCACTAAATCCTGGAGCCGCCCTGCAACGGTCATCATTCATTACTATAACATTCTGGATAATGTGGGAGATCACACAGAGGAGGACTTACAGGTAATCTGTCACCAGGTGTTTGCTATGTATTCTGAAAGCACCATGATGTAGGGGCAGAGACCCTGATTCCAGTGATGTGTTACTTACTAGGCTGTGTGTGGCTGTTTCAATAAAATCAGTAGATTATCACTAGAAGACTATCTGTCTAGCCAGGTAGTCCTATTGCTCTGTACCCCTGCCTCCACCACTGATTAGCAGCTTTCTGCCTATGCACAGTGTACACAGAAAGCTGCCAATCAATGGTGTGGGCGGGGTTATACAAGACTCAGCATTCAGAGCTCTGCAGCAGAAAAAAATAGTGATTTTATCACAACTACTCCACCGAGTAAAGTAATCAACACATGGAATCAGGGTCTCTGTCCCTGCATCATGCTTCTCTCAGACCAAATAGCATAAACCTGGTGACAGATTCCCTGTAATTCAAATGTAATTAACACCATAGGGTCATCTACACTTAGAATAGAGACGTCCCATGGTTGTATGGGGGATAATACTGGACGAGTCATTCACACCCCATGATCTGATGACACACACGCATCCCCCTCTATGATACTTACGGATTCTTGGATCTCCGGGATCTCACTAATTCCATTGTTAGGATTCGACAGCTCAGTTGTTTCTAAAATAATGATGAAGAAATGAAATGTATTAGAGGATATTATTCCTACATAGATAATACAGCAATATAACGGAGAAATGACAAGATGTCTGTAAATGGGATTAATACTCGTTATATGGGGATTCTAAATATGAGAATATACGGGGAATCCATAGATAAATGTAATGTAAATGATGGAGGAACCCCTTCATAAATAACAAAAGACTGACCATCACTTCCGAAAAGAAAATGGGTGTGAACAGGTGCATACTAAGAGTAGCCATCCAAATATATAACTAACAAAGTTGCACTCTGTAACGATATAGCATGTAAACATGAAATAAATTAAATTTGAATTGCATTACTGCTGTAGAAAATAGGATAAAAGGAAGATACTTAGCACATAATTTGGCCAATTCATGCATGGCCAGCAGCCACGGCAAGGCGACCTTCTTTTTCTGGGTGCATGCCAAGTAGCCACGGCAAGGTGACCCTTTTTTTTGCTGGGTGCATGCCCAGCAGTCACGGCAAGACGACCTTCTTTTGCTGGGTGCATGCCTAGCAGTCACGGCAAGGCGACCTTTTTTGCTGGGAACCTATCTCCACACATCAGCCCGGGGTGGTTTTAATTACAACAGGATCCTACCTACCCATATAAATGTAGGCTTCAGCCTAGGAGAGGATTCACATTAGGAGAGGATTCCAACAAAAAGATCGCCTTGTCATTGGCTGCTGGGCATTCATGAATTGGCCAAATTATGTGCTCAGTATCTTAGTTTTTTCCCATTTTCTAGAGCAGTAATGCAATTTAAATTTAATTTATTTCATGTTACTTGCTATAGCACTGCAGAATGGACCCTCCATCACATGAATGAGGAAGCCCCCACCCACGCTGCACATACGAGTGATGGTAAGAGAGCTGAAACATAGGAGAGATTTGCAAATTAGCCTGGAAGTGCACTGGGGGCGTGTCACTGCACTTGGATTTCTTCTTTCACGCCCCCAGCGCACTTCCATTCTGATTTGTATATGGTGTCTACTTTACATTTCTCCTGACTGGCACATTGGATTTCTACAAACAATTATTATTAGGGGACAATGGCCTATACCGTCACACCACTACTTCTATATGTAACAATGTGCTGCCAGGTTCCCATTACACAGAGTAGAGAGTAAATCTAACATTATCCTCCGTCCTCTGTAATATCTGGACATTTCCTTGTAGAAGGTCGGGTGATCGCTCACCTGTAATCAGATCGCTGTTCAGCTCCGGCTGACTCCTATTAGGGTCAGGGATTTTCGGGCTCACATTTTGCCCATATTTGGCGTCGCCTCCTGTTGTTTCCTGATAGATATAATATATATAATTACTATGTGGAAGATTTCACTAAATCACCAAATACATAAATCATGAAGGACTAAACCAACATTTACAGATGCACCAATTGTAACGATACAAATCCCGCGCCATCTTCAGACCTTTTCTCAGAAAGTCTCCTCAGATACGGTGGATTAAGATACGTCTATTAATATTGATCCTTACCGGGCGTTCCAATGAGCGTTCTAGTATAGACAGGACTTTTTCGGCCAGTTCTTTAAAGACAGCCAAATCTTCAGTCTGAGATCTTTCTTCAGCCTATAAAGAAGGAAAAATGGAAAAGAGAATTTTCAGATGAAAGCGGTCAGAATGGAGGCGGAAATTGTATGTGACATCGGTTCTCTGTCTGCAGATACAATGACTACATACTGTATTTGGGGACTCGTTGTGTTTTACCGTATTTTATGGACTATAAGATCCTTTTTTTCCAAAATTTTTGACCTCCCTTCTAACACTCTCGCACCCCTCCAATCTATCCTAAACTCTGCTGTCTGACTAATCCACCTGTCCCCCCGCTATTCCCTGGCTTTTCCCCTCGCTCCGCCAATCCCTTCACTGGCTCCACATTACCCAGAGACTCCAGTTCAAGACCCTAACCTTGGCATGCAAAGCCACCCACAACCTGTCTCCTCCATATATCTGTGACCTAGTCTCCCGGTACTTACCTGCACGCAACCTCCGATCCTCACAAGATCTTCTTCTCTACTCCCCTCTTATCTCCTCTTCCCACAATCGCATACAAGATTTCTCCCGTGCATCCCCCCTACTCTGGAGCTCTCCACCCCAGCATATCAGACAGATTATTAATAATAATAATTGTCTGAATGTAGCTTACCAGGGGGGTGGCTGTGGTGGAGTGAGGTCACAGGAGGTGGGGTCACTGCTGCAGGAAGCCGGCAGTAGAAATGGGGCGCTCCTGCGGGCCAGCGGGGTGTCCAGGACGTGCGAGGCTGCGGGCCCTGGGCTTCAAGGAAATGTTAGCGGTGATTTAGGAGGGGAGTCCCCGCTCTGCCCATTGATTTTCTGGCGGTGGGCTTCAGGCAAATGGCCGCTGGAGGCAGTGCATGTGCAGATTTAGATCTCGGCTCAATGACGAGCTGAGATCTCAATTTGTGTATTGGCCATCTCCAGCAGCCTACTTCTTGAAGCCCACTGCAGAGAAATCAATAAGCAGAGCAGGGCCTCCCCTCCTGAATTACCGCTAACATTTCCTTGAAGCCCAGGGCCCGCAGCCTCGCACCTTCTGGACACCCCGCTCCTCCCAGCTTGGGGCCCACAGCAGCGCCCCACTCCTACTGCCGACTTCCTGCAGCAGCGACTCTGCCTCCTGTGACCTCGCTCCACTGCCACCACCCCCCTCAGTAAGAAACCGAAAATTCGGACTATAAGACAGGACTATAAGACAGACCCCCATTTTATTATAATAAATGTTTTTCCTATTTACCTCCCAAAAATTTTTGGTACGTCTTATGGTCTGCAAAATACGATATATTATAAGAAAAAGCTTCTATCCCTCCATTATTATCTATTAATATTGAGATGTTCTGTGCAGAGTGTCCGCCACTTACCTGGTGTAGTAATGTCCTGATGTTCTGAAGTAAATCCGTCAGATAGTCTGACGTTAGACGACGTTGTCGGTGTTTGGTCACGCAATCCTTTACTAGCTCCATCACCAGCCGGTGAGTGAAGCTGAGGACGCCATCGGGTGGTAGAAGCACACTGTTAGGACGATTGATCATAAGGATCAACAATAGTGCTTTTACCTGAGAAATGTCCAAAACAATTCCAGCCATAGTGAAAAACTGCAAGTGCTATCAGTCACTATAGAGCCAAGAAAGGCACGGGTGAGCCTATGTGCATTGTATATATAGCGACTGTGAGCAGTGATGTCACCATCACCTGTGATGTCATCACGGAATCTTGTGATAGAATCTTCACGGAGCAGCTCTGCGCAAATAGAATGCGGCCTGGTAATATATAAAGTGAAAACACCATACAATTAACTACCCATGTTATCATGGCCGTTCTATTTTATATCCAATTAGAACACAACCAGGATAAAGGTGTGTTCACAAGTTGGATTTTGGCAGCATTTTTTTTCTACCTCAAAAATCAAAGGAGGCAGGAAAAACGCTGCTTAAAATTCAGGTGTTTTTACTTGTGTTTATTTTTCCATTCATTTGAATGGGTGAAAAATGCTGCAAAACCTCTGAAAGACTTGACAAGCTGCAGATTTAAAAAAAATGCAAAAAAACAGCATGTGAATGAGATTTCAGAAATGTCATTCACTAAGATGGTGCTGTAAAACACAGCATTTTTGCTGCAGAAGAAAAAACAGTGAATACACCCTAAAGATATCCTCAGTCATATTATGGGAAATATTGTATATTTCGCATTTATTATCTCACGTGTTTTTCTTCACCATAGAACTTTTAAGGCTGTGTGCCCACTATGCGTTTCTTAGGCGTTTCTGCAGCGTAACTGCCGCCGCGGAAACACTTAAAAAACGCTTGGTGATAGGTCTGCAATGGTTCCCAATGATAATCCGCATGTGCTGTGCACATGCTGCAGAGATTTCCGCTGCGGATTATCATTGCGGAAAAATCCGCAGCACATCCTTTAATTTTGCAGAGTCGCTGCGATTTAGCCGCCATTGACTTGCATTGGAACGCATAACATCCGAATGACTAAAAATACACATGTGGATACTATACGACTCAATGCATGGATGGTACCCGGGTCAGGAGATGAAGAGACTCTCCTCTAGACCCGGGTACCATAGTACCTGTAGTTAAAATAGAATTAAAATAAAAAATAAACATATACTTACCTTCTGATGGCCCCTGTCTGCTCCCGGCGGTGCTGCTGGCTCTTCGGCTGCTCGCGGTGGTAAAATGACCTTCCATGATGCCATTTAGTCATGTGACAGGTCACGCGACCGCTGACATCGGCGGTCGCGTGACCTGTCACATGACTAAATGACGTCATGGAAGGTCCTTTTACAGCACCGTGATCCGCCGAAGACACCGGACGCACCGGAGAAGAAGATCGAGGACCATCGGAAGATGAGTATAATGGTTTTTTTTTATTTTTCACCATTATTATTCTTTTTTTTTATTATTGATGCTGCATTTGCAGCATTGTAACTTGGTCACACTATATAAATCCATGCCGGTTGCATGGAATTATATAGTGTGACCAAGTTGTCAAGCACTTTTCCAAGTGATGCTAAAATCACTTGGCAAAGCGCTTGACAATCCAGGGAGATGCAGAAACGCTTAGGAAAAATCCGCAGCATTTCTGCATCGTGGTCATATATCCTAACTCATTGGCGAACTGTTATACAAGGCTATATTCACACTAGACGTTTTTTTAGCGGGCTTTTTTATGCAAATTTTCAGCTGCGTTTTACAGTACCAACAAAGTCTATGAGATTTCCGAAATCTCATGCACAAAGCTTGCTTATTTGTCCTCAGTATTTTGTGCTTTCCATGGCTTTTTGCAATAGAGTATGTCACTTGTTTCAGCGTTTTTCACCCATTAAAAAAAAGGGTGGTGGAAAAAAATGCTGAAAAAAAGCCTAGTGTGAACATTTTGCTGCGTTTTTAGTGAAAAAAGCAAGTATGTGACACACATTTACTTTTGTGATTTTCCCAAGTTTAAACCATCTTGTCTTGGTCACCTGATATAGCAGCTTGGATTATTACAGTTTAATTAAATTAGTGATGCCTACAAAGTAAACATTGGTTGAGCTAGGTGTGAGATTGAACAACACGTGTGGCCCAGGGAGGTGTGAAAATGAACAATGCCTGAGCAACTCAATGGCAAACCATAATGTGAAAGTAAATAGTGTCCTACAAATTCAATGCACTGCCAGGGTCTTAGATAAACTATTCCAGACCAATTCACCCCCCCCTATTACATTTGTAATGTGTACTTTTTCATGAACATATGTCTTGCAATGGTGACCTGTTTTCATGTGTCTATGGTGGAAGCAAAGCTGAACTTTGGGATCCTGAAAAACGCACCAAAAATGCACCAAGAACCACTGCAAAAAAACACACCAAAACCTGCGTTTTTGACGCTACTTCTTTCCTGCCAAGAGATTATGTTTTGCTGCAGAAAAAAAACACCTAGTGTGAATATAGCCTAAGACTTACTCTGCCAGCATTAATAGTCAATATTCTGTATACAAATAGGACTCCAATCCATGTATTCAGTTTATCATAAACAAGCCTGAGTTAATCTGCCAAATACACATAGTATGCTTTCTCATAGGTGAAATATAAATCCTGTTAAAGGTCCAAGTTGCAGCAGTTAAGTAGAACAAAACAGACCTCTTCATTCTTTGTAGGTGGAAAAACTTTCGAAATTTTCAGTGTATCAAGTACTTATACTCCTGACTGTATATAGTATAATTGCCGCACTGCTACATACAGGTGCTTCTCAGAAAATTAGAATATCATCAAAAAGTGAATTTATTTCAGTTCTTCAATCCTAAAAAATGAAACTCATATATTATACAGAGTCATTACAAACAGAGTGATCTGTTTTAAGTGTTTATTTCTGCTAATGTTGATGATTATGGCTTACAGCCAATGAAAACACAAAAGTCATTATCTCAGTAAATTAGAATTAACAAGAAACACCTGCAAAGGCTTCCTAAGCATTTAAAAAGGTCCCTTAGTCAGTTTCAGTAGGCTCCACAATCATGGGCAAGACTGCTGACTTGACAGATGTCCAGAAGGCAGTCATTGACACACTCCTCAAGGAGGGTAAGCCACAAAAGGTCATTGCTAAAGAAGCAGCTGTTCACAGAGTGCTGTATCTGAGCATATTAATGGACTTGGAAGGAAAAAGTGTGGTAGAAAAAGGTGCACAAGCAACTGGGATAACCGCAGCCTTGAAAGGATTGCTAAGAAAAGGCCATTCAAAAATTTGGGGGAGATTCACAAGGAGTGGACTGCTGCTGGAGTCACTGCTTCAAGAGCCACCACACACAGACGTATCCAGGACATGGGCTACAAGTGTCGCATTGCTTGTGTCAAGCCCCTCATGACCAATAGACAACGCCAGAAGCGTCTTACCTGGGCCAAAGAGAAAAAGACCTGGACTGATGCTCAGTGGCCCAAGGTGTTGTTTTCAGATGAAAAGTAAATTTTGCATTTCATTTGGAAATCAAGGTCCCAGAGTCTGGAGGAAGAGTGGAGAGGCCACAATCCAAGCTGCTGGAGGTCTAGTGTGAAGTCTCCACAATCAGTGATGGTTTGGGGAGCTATGTCATCTGCTGGTGGAGGTCCACTGTGTTTTATCAAGACCAAAGTCAGCGCAGCCGTCTACCAGGACATTTTACAGCACTTCATGCTTCCCTCTGCCCACAAGCTTTATGGAGATGGAAATGTCATTCTCCAGCAGGACTTGGCCCCTGTCCACACTGACAAAAGTACCAATACCTGGTTTACACACAACGGTATCACTGTGCTTGATTGGCAGCAATCTCGCCTGACCTTTACCCCATAGAGAATCTATTATAGAGAATCTATGGGGTATTGTCAAGAGGAAGATGAGACCCCAGACCCCACAATACAGATGAGCTGAAGGCTGCTATCAAAGCCACCTGGGCTTCCATAACACCTCAGCAGTGCCACAGGCTGATCCCTCCATGCCACATTGCCGCATTGATGCAGTAATTGATGCACAAGGAGCCCGAACAACTATTGAGGGCATTTACTAAACATACATTTCAGTAGGCCACCTTTTCGGATTTTAAAAACATTTTTCAAGCTGTTGTTATGAAGTATTCTAATTTACTGAGATAATGACGTTTGTGTTTTCATTGGCTGTAAGCTATAATCATCAACATTAACAGAAATAAACACTTAAAATAGATCCCTCTGTGTGTAATGACTCTATATAATAGATCCCTCTGTGTGTAATGACTCTATATAATAGATCCCTCTGTGTGTAATGACTCTATATAATAGATCCCTCTGTGTGTAATGACTCTATATAATAGATCCCTCTGTGTGTAATGACTCTATATAATAGATCCCTCTCTGTGTAATGACTCTATATAATAGATCCCTCTGTGTGTAATGACTCTATATAATAGATCCCTCTGTGTGTAATGACTCTATATAATAGATCCCTCTGTGTGTAATGACTGTATATAATAGATCCCTCTGTGTGTAATGACTCTATATAATAGATCACTCTGTGTGTAATGACTCTGTATAATAGATCCCTCTTTGTGTAATGACTCTATATAATAGATCCCTCTGTGTGTAATTACTCTATATAATAGATCCCTCTGTGTAATGACTCTATATAATAGATCCCTCTGTGTGTAATGACTCTATATAATAGATCCCTCTGTGTAATGACTCTATATAATAGATCACTCTGTGTGTAATGACTCTATATAATATAGGAGTTTCACTTTTTGCATTGAAGAAATGAAATAAACTAACTTTTGATGATATTCTAATTTTGTGAGAAGCACCTGTATATAGTATGAAGCCCCACTGCCCCATATCTGTATGTATAATTTGATGCACATGACTCGCCCCCTGGGCCGTGGGGTACACGGAACCGGGCCTTCTAGTGTACGGTGCTGATGGGGGTAGTAGTGGTAACCCGATCCCGTGGCTCAGGGTGGTCAGACCAAATGGTGGCAGTCTATTTATCAGTGTTTTGAATGTCCGACTACGCCACCCGTGGATTGCGGTCAGGGATAACCGCCGCTGCGAGGCAGACTGCTGAGGCTGGTGTTGGTGTGCAGCACAGGTGTAGGATAACTCCCCACGGGAAGAGTGTAGCCTCAGGGCAGTGTAGGTGGATGTTGGGGGTGATAGTGCAGGCCGCAATAGTAAGAGTTCAGAGTCCGCTTCAAACAGTTCAGGGTCTTTATTGTAGATATTATTAATGACCCAACAGTACCGGTTAGGAATGGGCCTGGGTGTCTGAGAGCATTCGGGCGAGCCCCACTGGTCAGGGTGAGTGTGTAGGCCTACCGTTCTCTCTATGCTCTTTCTGACTATCCCCCTTTTCGTGGTGTAATAGCCCACGTCCCTGAACTGGCCGTGTACTTCTCGCCTGTATGGCATGCGACTAGGGCCTTGGGTACCTGTTGCTTGCTCCTCGCTGTACTGGTCCCTCTGTGTGGCGGAGCCTCCAGGATTCTTAGGCCAAGGGACCTGAAATCCCTCGCAGGTTGGTTCTCTGCTGCTGGGCTTGTAACCCTGACAGCCCCGGACCCCAATGCCCGGTAGATTGGTTCTCTTCCAGGACCGGCTCTCGTCGCCTCTGTCCCTGGCTTGCAGTTTCTCCTCTGCCTCACGGACTCCTCAGCTACAGCTGAACTGTCCCTCCTTCTCTGGGACTAGTCTCACTCCTGAGCTAGGTCTTCCAGTTCTCTCTAACCCTGCCCCCAGTTCCAGCTTTTATAGGGGCAGCCAGCTCCCCCTGCTGGCCTGGGACAGGAGGTGCTGTATGCTAATTGTCCCTAACCAGTGGACCTCCCTCCTGCTCTCAAACACAGATTATTGTTTGTGGCATCCAGGCCTGGGGTGACACATTCTCCCCTAGTAAAATTTAGTACTTCGGACTAAACAGGAACCACAAATACAGGGTATAAATGACAACATAACATATACACAAGTATATTTTGTCCTTGAGGTCACAGCGCTTCCGTGACCGGGTGTCCATGTCACCCAACAAGGTGAAGTTTTCCACGGTGTGGGGACCTGTTTCCATAAACCCCAAGTTCCTGGCCTTGGGCGTGGCGACAAGGCTGAGCTCTCTACTTTGGGCCACAAGGAGGCCACACCGGACAGATTTTTCTTCCGTGGCCATCTTCGAAAGAGGGCACCAAGTGCAACTATCTACAAGACAGTTCCGGTTATTCAGCGTCCATAACCTGTTAGTCCATGAACTAGAAAGACTGGAAAAACATAATTAGCAACCAGGCAACAAACATAAAACATTTACAATATACAGCATTTAGATCTTCCAGCGAGCTGGTATTTGCCCCCTAGTGCTCCGGGTTGATCTGCGTAACCCACTGTCTGGTGGTGGTCTAACCTGACTTTCCCCACTAGCATTCAGGGTACAGCTTCTAGCTGGGTTTACAGGCAGTGCAGGCAGCTATCTGCGGGTCCTTTGGCTTACCGCAGGTATGGCAGGCTCACTGTCAGCAGAGGGTTGACTCTCTTGGGCTGCTGGCATGGGTTCTTCTGCCTCTAGGGCTGCTTGGTCTTCTAATTCCTCCTGCTCTCCTGTAGGTTCCTGCTGGGTTGGTTGAAGGAAGTGTAGGACGGGTACCACTATTGCATCATTTATCCGAGTCCAGAACCGGGGGAACTCTCCAAGAACTGTGCTGATCATTTCTTTCTTGTCTTCTGCGGGTTCAAGGTCATCTTGATCTTCTCCTGCACTCTGTAGTTGCTTGGGGCACCTTTTTAGGTGGTCTCTGGAGACGGTGCTAGTGGTTTCTCCTCCATCCTTGGTAATTACACATACCTTCGGGTTGTTGTGGTTGGACTGCAGTACTGTGTACGGGTCGCTCTCCCACTGGTCATCTAGCTTGTGAAGCCTTCTCTTCCGCTTCAGGACCTGCTCACCAGGTTCCAGGGGACCAGCAGGGGCGTGTTGGTTGAAGAGCCTCTCTTGCTTTTCTCTCGCTTGAGCCAGACTCCTCTCCACACTCTCCTGTACCTTCTTGTACTGTAGCCGCCGTTCCGTATCCCAGTCCGCGTCTGGGGAGGTGTCCTCGGGGGTCAGGACTCCCATCTCCAGGTCTATCGGCAGCTTACCTGGTCTTGCCCTCATCAGGTAAGCCGGGGTGCAATTTGTAGCATTCACCAGGATATGGTTGTATAAGTCTATCAGGTCTGGCAGCTTCTCCGGCCACAGGCTGCGTTCTTCCAGGGGCAACGTTTTGAGGAGATCAATGACGATATTATTCATTTTCTCACATAGCCCGTTGGTTTGTGGGTGGTAAGACGTTGTCCGAATCTTCTTACAGCCGTAGAGGTTGCAGAACTCCTGGAAGATTTCAGCCTCAAACCCTGGACCTTGATCTGTCAAGACCTGTTCCGGATACCCGTGTGGACGGCAGAAGTGTTGTTGGAAGGCTCTGGCCGCTGTTTGGGCTGTCAAGTCTTTAACAGGAACCACCACCAGGAACCGGGAATAGTGGTCCACTATTGTCAGGGCATAGACGTAGCCCAACCGGCTTGGAGCCAGTTTCACATGGTCCAGAGCTACCAGCTCAAGAGGCTGCCTGGTGATGATGGGCATCAAGGGCATCTTCTGGCTGGTACCGTCCTTCCTTCTGAGGTTACATGGGCCGCAGTCCCTGCACCACTTCTCTATGGCCCCTCTCATTCCGACCCAGTAGAACCGCTCTCTCAGTAGGAACTCCAGTTTCTTCCACCCGAAGTGTCCCGCTCTGTCATGGTAGGCCTCCAGGACCATTGCTGCATCTCGTCTCGGGACCACTACCTGCCAGGTCAGCTCGTGCGTCCGGTGGTTGACAAGCCTTCTGCACAGCTTACCTTCGTAGAGGAATAGCCTGCTTTTCTCCTTCCATAACTGCTTGGCTTCCTCTGGAGCGTCCGAGCCAGGGCTAGCGTCTGCCTGGGTCAACAGGTCTTTCACCAGGCGAATTGCAGGGTCACTATCTTGCGTTTCAGCCCAGCCGTGGTGAGGTAAGGGATTGAACATGACAGTGGTCAAGTCTTTGTCTCTTACACGGTGGGAGTACTGAGTGGCCCCGTACCGGTGGAATGCAGGGAGCTCTATTTCCTCCAACTCGTCTGGATCTTCTCCCTCATCAAGCAAGTGGGGAATTCTCGATAGGGCATCTGCATTGGCATTGTCTCGGCCTGCCCGGTACTTGATGGTGAAGTCATAGTTTGCTAGCCGGGCCATCCACCGCTGCTCTAGGGCACCAAGTCTCGCATTGTCCAGATGTGTCTACGGATTGTTGTCCGTGTACACAGTGAACTTCACAGAGGCCAGGTAATGCTTGAAACGTTCTGTTACGTCCCACACCACTGCCAAGGACTCCAGCTTAAAGGAGCTGTAATTCTCCGGGTTTCTCTCGGTGGGCCTCAGCTTCCGGCTGGCGTACGCGATCACCCTTTCTCTGCCCTGTTGGTTCTGTGACAGTACGGCTCCCAGCCCCACATTACTGGCGTCTGTGTGGAGGATAAAAGGCTGGCCATAATCAGGGTAGGCCAGGATCTCATCCCCCGTGAGGGCCATCTTCAGCTGGCGGAAGGACTCCTCTTCCGGCTTGTCTCACTTGAAGGGTGGCTTTTGGCTTCTGGTCTTAGATTGTCCTATAAGGAGGTCCTGCATAGGGGCTGCCATCTTGGTGAACCTGGGGATGAACCTTTGGTAGTAGCCTACCAACCCGAGGAACTGCCTCACTTCTTTTATGTTAGAGGGGCTTGGCCAGTTCTTTATTGCCGTGATTTTGTCAGGGTCGGGGGCTACTCCTTCTGCACTCACCACATGTCCCAGGTACTGTACCTTCGGCTTTAACAGATGGCACTTGGAGGGTTTCACTTTCATGCCAAAGCCTGCCAGGGCATCGAACACCTCGGCCAGGTGCTTTAGATGGTCCTCGTAAGTCTTCGAATAGACAATCACGTCGTCCAGGTAAAGTAGGACCGTCTCAAAGTTTCGGTGCCCTAGACAGCATTCCATCAGCCTCTGGAAGGTCCCGGGTGCGTTGCAGAGCCCGAACGGCATATAGTTGAATTCACTTAATCCCATCGGGGTGGTGAAGGCGGTCTTCTCCTTATCAGCCTCTGCCACAGGAACCTGCCAGTACCCACTAGTAAGGTCCAAAGTAGAGAAGAAATTAGCTGATTTTAGTGCGACCAAAGACTCCTCTATTCTAGGCAACGGGTATGCGTCTTTATGGGTGATACGATTGACTTCTCTATAGTCCACGCACATTCTCATAGTACAGTCTTTCTTTTTAACCAGAACCAAGGGGGCTGCCCAGGGGCTACAACTGTCTCTAATGACCCCGGCTTCCTTCATTTCTCTCAGCATGCCCTTTGCGTTCTGATAGTGTGCGGGGTGGTACAGATCTGTATCTTTCTTTTATTGGTGGGTGGCTCCCCATGGGGATGTGGTGTTCTACCCCTTTCACTCTGCCGAAGTCTAGCGGGTGCTTACTAAAGATTCTCTCGTACTCTTGAACCACCCGGTAGACTCCTTGTTTTTGGTGCAAGGGAGTGGAGTCAGCACCCACGTGGAGTTTCTGGCACCAGTCCTCCTTGGGTTTCTGGGAACCATTACCCTCTGCTTGGGGAGATGGAGGCAAGGGTTCCATGGCCCTGACAGCATTGTGTTCAACAGTATACAATTTGGCTAGTGTAGCGTACCAAGGCAAGTGTACTTCCCTTTCCCCAATGTTTAAGATCCAGACGGGCACCCTTCCATGGCGGACATCGACCACCCCCTGGGCTGTCAAAATGGTGGGCCTGCTGTCTGAGTACACGGGTTCTACCATGGCTTGGTAGTCTCTCCCTCTTAACCCGATTGCATTCCGACACCAGATCATTTCACTTTTGGGGGGCATGGCAATGGGGAACGGGTCGCTCATCCATTCCTCACGCTACCGATCTCACCACCAGACAGTTCTACCTGTTGCCATCTCATCAGGGCTCTTATCTCCTTCTGGAGGACCCTCTGCTGGCTGGAGCTCACATTCATCGCCACCTGCTGCAAAATTACAATTGCTTCTGAAAGACAATTTTCAATCACATTAGTACCCAAGGTTATTTTAGGGTGACTTTCTCGACGGTCAATGTCCACAATGATCACTCCCTGTGCCGGCAGTTCAACTTTACCAATCTTAATGGTCATCTCTCTGAACCCCACCTGCGGCACGGGTTGACCATTGCTGGCGATGATGCTCAAGTCATCATCTGGATAACGAGTTATATCAGTGTCACTCCAGTACTGCTTGAAAAGTACATATTGGATGGTAGTCACTTGGGACCCGGTGTCCAGCAGTGCACTCATGGGGATACCGTCCAGCACTACGGGTAAAACCGGGCGTTCCCCTACCTACTTACCACGCCAATTAGATGGGCCTGATGACCTTATACCTGGGGGTTGGCCCTTTGCCCCAGGTCGGACCCATTTAAAGTACAGTACCTGGCTACGTGTCCCGGCTGGCTGCAACGGCGGCAAATCGGCTGTCCATCCTCAGTGTAATGATCGGCGGGCCTCCCTCTGAACGACGGGATCCTCCTCCGTCGACGCCACGGGACATCCTCCGGACTGGAAGCCAGCTTGATTGGTCCTGACGGGTCCATCTGTAACGACTGTACGGTCCTGGACAATGCAGCAACACTCTTTGTTAGTTCTTGGACCTGATTGTGCAGGTTTGCAGGCGGGGATGGATTTAGGGCCTGCGCATCAACCCCCACAAGGTCTGCGGGATAGGGTGCCGCCCCCTGGTGGTAAGGGATGGCAGGGCGCCGGGAAGCTACAACGCCACCCGGTGCAGGTTCTCGGAGCACCCGGATGGCCCTATCGTTGAACTGTGCAAAAGTCAAATCGGGGTTCTGTAGGGCCATGAGGCGCAGCTGGGTTCTGTGGGCGCTGGACAGCAGACCTTCTATGAACTGGTCAGTCAATAGTTTATCTGTATCCTGCACGCTGCCAGGGTCAGCTTGCTTAATTGCCCCCAAGGCTTCCTGTAAATTTAGGGCATAATCTCGGATGCTATCTTGAGCTCGCTGCTTACATCCATAGACCCGCATTTTGATTTCTACTGAGGTACGGGTATCAAAGGTGTCCCGTAGACGGGTCAGAACCCCCCTTACAGTCCTTTTCTCCTCAGCTGTCCAAGACTTTACCTCCCGCTGGGCCGCACCAGTTAACTGCCCTATCAGTATGCTTACCTTCTGTTCTTCTGTCAGGGGATAAACTTTGAACAGGCTATACAGCCTTTCTTTAAAGTCGCCCAAGGTATGCGACTCGCCGGCATACTGGGCATCCAGGCCGCTCCGGGGATATAGGCAGGGGTGGATTAAGAGTAGCAAGGGCCCCGGGCAGTTTAGAAGGCGCGGGCCCCCTCCACACAGCTGATTTATCACGTGACATGTCACATGATCCCCTGTGATAGATCATGTGATAGTTCATGGGAAATTAATTTGGCATAATATTAATTGTGCTGCCTCATCTGAGAGCAGCACAATATTGGGGCAGATACCCTGATTCCAGCGATGTGTCACTTTTTCAGCTGCTTGTTGCCATTTTGAGAAAATCACAGTTTTATCTGCTGCAGATCTAGCAGCTCTCTGAATGCTGCGCTCTGTATAGCCCCACCCACACCACTGATTGGCAGCTTTCTGCCCATGCTCAGTGTACACAGAAATCTACTGATCAGTGATGGGGGTGGGGTCCTACAGAACTTACTAGTCATCTAGTGATAATTACCTTCTGACAAATCAATGATTTTATCAAAACAACACTAAACAGCCCAGTAAGTGACACATTACTGGAATCAGTGCCTCTAACCCTACATTATGCTGCTCTCAGATTAGGTGGCAAAAACCTGATGACAGATTCCCTTTAAAAGAGCTGTAAAGACAAAAAAGTTTGTATTAAAAAAATACAAGCCATTTGTTAAATTAACTTTTTTTCATTGTTAATTCACATTAGACTGTATCTTCAACACTTTTGTCAGCAGGTCTTATTACAGACTCTGAATAGGGCAGCTCTCTCCCTCTCCCTCAGCAGAAAGTCACAGCATGGTTAAAAAACTGGATCTTTTATGATTTTCTCATAATAAATAAAAAGGACATGCAAGTCCTCCAAACTATTTTTCGTTTCTCTATAGGGGAGGTCCTAAATCTTTCTTGCTCTTTAGTTGATCACATGTCAAAAATGCAAAGCATTTACTATGAACTCGCCTAAAAAAATATACACTTGGAGAGTAATATCATCATCTGCATGTAAATATTCCTTGACTCTAAGGGCTCGCTCACACTGTCGTATAACACGGCCGAATGCTATGTGATGTTTTATCGGATAGGACTCGGCTCTATGTTATACTATGGGACAGTGCGATTATTGGCATGAGAAAATAATCTCATTCGATATTCGGACCATGTGCACCCATACAAGTCTATGGGTGCACGTAAAACATTGGACTGCACTCGGATGTCATCCAAGTGCAGTCCGATGAACACTCACAGAGACTATGGAGAAAGTAAGTTCTCCATCTTCTCCATATCTGTGCTGCGAGAGAATCGGATCACACTCAGTTGAAGCTCTGACAGAGTTTGAGCCGAGTGTCATTAGCTTAATTGGCCCTATTCTCTTGCATGAGAGAATATATGGCTTAGTGAGTGGACCCTAAAACTGAATAGTAGTGTCGGACAGGCACCTCACAAGCGGGATCCATGTAGCTCTCAGATGTCATGTAGGTAGGGCTTCATTCCATGGGGTAGAGCTTAATTTCAAGGTATATAAAAAAATGGACTTCAAATAAAAATTAAATAAACACAAAAAGCACTAATTGAATTATTTTTTTCATATTTATGTTTGCAGCCCCTTTAAAAACCCTTTGAGGACCAAGGCACATATATGTCCCATAGTTTTAAACTGGAAAAAAAATTGATTGAATAAAATTTAAGGTCCTCCAAGGTTTAAGTAGGTCATAAATTCATATGAATACTTGCTCATACAATTGCACATGCCAAAAGATGAAGAAGAACAGAATCAAAAATATGACATTAAGTGGAACACTTACAGGTATTCAAGGTGAAAGAGACCAGCAAAGGCATCGTCTCGAATGACAGTAAATGAGTTAGAATTCAGCAAGCTGAAAATGAAGACAGCAGGTTAGAAGCGAACCAGACTTTATGGTGCTCAGAATTAGTCAAGCAGAATTTATTGACTGCTCTTGCAAAACACTGAGACTCCCGCTGTGTATAGATGGCTCCGTGCGGCCTCCCGCTGTGTATAGATGGCGCCGTGCGACCTCCCACTGTGTATAGATGGCGCCGTGCGGCCTCCCGCTGTGTATAGATGGCACCGTATAGATGGCTACGTGCGGCCTCCTGCTGAGTATACGTGTATAGCTGGCTACGGTCGGCCTCCTGCTGAGTATAGATGCCGCACGGCGCTCACCCCAGAGACAGCAGGAGGCCGCACAGCGCCATCTATACTCAGCGGGAGACCGCACGTAGCGATCTATACACAGCAGGAGGCCGCACGGCGACATCTATACTCAGCGGGGGGCCGCACGTAGCCATCTATACACAGCGGGGGGCGCACGTAGCCATCTATACACAGCGGGGGGGCGCACAGCGCCGTCTATAAACAGCGAGGGGCCGCACGTAGCCATCTATACACAGCGGGAGGCTGCACGGAGCCCCCCCAGAGACATCAGGAGGCCGCACGGCGCCAACTATACTCAGCAGGAGGCCGCATGCAGTCATACACACACACAAACATATACAGACACGCATAAACACATTTGAAACACAAAAATACATACAAACAGGCATCACACAATGACATCTGCCCACACACACACACACACACACAAACAGACAGACATCACACACACACACACCTGCCCACACACACACCTGCCCACACACACACACCTGCCCACATACACATCTGTGTGTGTGTATGTATAGTGTGTGTGTGTGTGTGTATAATGTGTGTGTATGTATACTGTGTGTGTATGTATAGTGTGTGTGTGTGTGTGTATAATTTGTGTGTGTGTATTTTTTTTTTAAGTTAAAAACAAGTAAAATGCTTGTGGCATCAATATCAAGACTCCAGATATAAGGGCCTATTCACACTGAATTTTGCAATGCATTCATCTCCTCTTTCCAGGCTTCTATCTAAATCCCTGAAAAATGGCATTCAGATGTGCCTTGACATAGCCATTGATTTGAACAAAGGCAAACCGAGGCTAAAGTCTGAATCTTTAGGCTCCATTTTCTCTGCTTTCAGATGTCTCATTTCAGACAGCACAATCCTGAATTTCAGGGATTCAGTTGTAAGCCTTGTGTAAAGACCTGAATGCAGCGCTGAATGTAGTGTGAATAGGTCCTTACATCCTACACCACCTCAGGGGATTGTTGTTATGGAGTATTGCCCCTGGGTGGCCGCAGTTATGACCACCACCAGGGCTCGCGGTCACCCACCCTAACTTTGGTATTCTGGGGAGCTGGTATAATGAATATCTGAGAAGAGCCCTAGAGAAGCAAGAACATTGGACAACCAAGAGGTGGTGGCCTCAAGTCAGGTGTAGTGTTCAACAGGGCAAGAATTTCTAACCTGCCCACACACACACACACACACACATATACACACACACACCTGCCCACACAGACACACACACACACCTGCCCACACAGACACACACACACCTGCCCACACACACACACACACACACCTGCCCACACACACATCTGCCCACACAGACACACACACACACCTGCCCACACACACACACACCTGCCCACACACAAACACACCTGCCCACACACAAACACACCTGCCCACACACACACACCTGCCCACACATACACACCTGTCCACACACACACACCAACACCTGCCCACACACACACACACCTGCCCACACACACACACCTGCCCACACACACCTGCCCACACACACACACACACCTGCCCACACACACATCTGCCCACACAGACACCTGCCCGCAAACACACACACACACACACCTATATACACACACCTGCCCACACACACACCTGCCCACACACACACACACCTGCCCACACACACACCCACACCTGCTCACACAGACACCTGCCCACACACACACACACACACACACACATATACACACACACACACCTGCCCACACAGACACACACACATATACACACACACACATATACACACACACACACACCTGCCCACACAGACACCTGCCCCCACAGACACCTGCCCACAAACACACACACACCTGCCCACACACACATCTGCTCACACACACACACACTCACCATCCCCCGGCTCAATTCCTCCTGCCTGCTCTCTCTCTTTTCCGGTGCAGCACTGCAGGCCGGGGCGCACTGTGTGACGTCACAGCTAGGAGACACAGCCGCGCACAGGGCCATGTCTCCTAGCAGTGACGCGGCCGGGCCAGCACAGGGAAGTTAACTGCTGCAGTGCTGGCCCGGCCGATGAAGAAGTAGCGGTGGCCGCTGCTGGGGGAGCAGTCCAGGCCCCCCCCTCCCGCCACTGCTACCGCTATGTGCCGCGGCGGCCCGCACATATAATGAGGGCAATCCGGCATTAGACACCCCGCCTGGAGCCGCGGACCCCCTGCAGGCTCGGGGCCCTGGGCGGTCGCCCGGATTGCCCTCATTATAATCCGCCTATGGATATAGGGCATGGAAAACGGCATCACAGCTGCAGCGGCTACGCTGGTGGTAGAGGGTCCCTCCGCGTCCGACATCTTCCTCCCTCCTAATTAACCGTGGCCTACCTTCTGGCGATCCTCTTCTGTAGGCCGCGGCTTCCCTCGCGATGCTCTGGGAGAGGACCTTGCGTTGCTCGGTGATGACGTCGGCATCCGCTGGATCTCCATCCAGGACCTTGAGCAGCGTCTCAGCGTAGGGCGGGGCTTCAGGTCTCACGCGTTTTTGGACGTCCACGCCCCTCTTCTTCCCGCGCGTCGTCCCGAAGATGGCGCCCGATGGCGGGAAACGGCTCCGATTGGCGGGAAATGGCCCCAAATGGCGGGAAACTTCACTCAGATATGTATAGAGTCTTTTCCAGGCACGCAATACCCGTTTGTGGCGGGTTGGTCACAATTCTGCCGACTACGCCAAAGCTGACTCCCCCCCTGGGCCGTGGGGTACCCGGAACCGGGCCTTCTAGTGTACGGTGCTGATGGGGGTAGTAGTGGCAACCCGATCCCGTGGCTCAGGGTGGTCAGACCAAATGGTGGCAGTCTATTTATCAGTGTTTTGAATGTCCGACTACGCCACCCGTGGATTGCGGTTGGAGATAACCGCCGCTGCAAGGCAGACCGCTGAGGCTGGTGTTGGTGTGCAGCACAGGGGTAGGATAACTCCCCATGGGAAGAGTGTAGCCTCAGGGCAGTGTAGGTGGATGTTGGGGGTGATAGTGCAGGCCGCAATAGTAAGAGTTCAGAGTCCGCTTCAAACAGTTCAGGGTCTTTATTGTAGATATTATTAATGGCCCAACAGTACCGGTTAGGAATGGGCCTGGGTGTCTGAGAGCAATCGGGCGAGCCCCACTGGTCAGGGTGAGTGTGTAGGCCTACCGTTCTCTCTATGCTCTTTCTGACTATCCCCCTTTTCGTGGTGTAATAGCCCACGTCCCTGAGCTGGCCGTGTACTTCTCTCCTGTATGGCTTGCGACTCAGGCCTTGGGTACCTGTTGCTTGCTCCTCGATGTACTGGTCCCTCTGTGTGGCGGAGCCTCCAGGCTTCTTAGGCCAAGGGACCTGAAATCCCTCGCAGCTTGATTCTCTGCTGCTGGGCTTGTAACCCTGACAACCTCGGACCCCAATGTCCAGTAGATTGGTTCTCTGCCAGGACCGGCTCTCGTCGCCTCTGTCCCTGGCTTGCAGTTTCTCCTCTGCCTCACGGACTCCTCAGCTACAGCTGAACTGTCCCTCCTTCTCTGGGACTAGTCTCACTCCTGAGCTAGGTCTTCCAGTTCTCTCTAACCCTGCCCCCAGTTCCAGCTTTTATAGGGGCAGCCAGCTCCCCCTGCTGGCCTGGGACAGGAGGTGCTGTATGCTAATTGTCCCTAACCAGGGGACCTCCCTCCTGCTTTCAGAAACAGATTATTGTTTGTGGCATCCAGGCCTGGGGTGACACACACACACTGCTCTATATTTAGTATGATGCCCCCACTCCTCCATATATATAGCATGATAGTCCCACTGCTCCATATATAGGTGCATCTCACTAAATTAGAATATCATCAAAAAGTTAATTTATTTCAGTTCTTCAATACAAAAAGCTGTCTTTCAGCTCATCTGCATTGTTGGGTCTGGTGTCTCTCATCTTCCTCTTGACAATACCCCATAGATTCTCTATAATAGATTCTCTATGGGGTTAAGGTCAGGCGAGTTTGCTGCCAATCAAGCACAGTGATACTGTTGTGTGTAAACCAGGTATTGGTACTTTTGGCCGTGTGGACAGGGGCCAAGTCCTGCTGGAGAATGACATTTCTATCTCCAAAAAGCTTGTCGGCAGAGGGAAGCATGAAGTGCTGTAAAATGTCCTGGTAGCCGGCTGTGCTGACTTTGGTCTTGATAAAACACAGTGGACCTACACCAGCAGATGACATGGCCTCCCAAACCATCACTGATTGTGGAGCCTTCACACTAGACCTCAAGCAGCTTGGATTGTGGACTCTCCACTCTTCCTCCAGACTCTGGGACTTTGATTTCCAAATGAAAATTGGAACTCTAGGACCTTGTGGAGTGTGTCAATGACTGCCTTCTGGACATCTGTCAAGTCAGCAGTCTTCCTCATGATTGTGGAGCATACTGAAACAATATTGAAGAACTGGAATAAATTAACTTTTTGAAGATATTCTAATTTAGTGAGATGCACCTGTATATACTATGATGGTCCCACTGCCCCACATACATATAGTATAATGGCCCCACTACTCCATATGTAGTATGATGGACCCACTACTCCAGATATATAGTAGGATGGCTCCACTGCCCGATCATTTAAAAAAATATCTCACTTAATCCTGATTCCCTACATCACGGCCTCTGTCTCCTCTTCCATGGCGGGACAGCAGAGCAGAGCGATGCAATGATGTCACCGAGCCACCTGCGTGAGGATGCTGACATCTCGTTAACCGCAGGCCTATGGCGATCTGTGGCATATGAAAGAGATAGTGATAGGGCAGGGAGCTTGTGTCCCACTGCTTTATCATGCGACGCCTCTGCATAAGAGATATTAGGGCTACATTAGCTACGTCACAGAAGACACTGGAGCTGGAGTATATAGAATAGGAGACACTGGGGCTGGCGTATATTCATCACAGGATACATTGGGGCTAGAGCATATACATCACAGAAGAAGCTGGAGTATATAGAATAGGAGACACTGGGGCTGGAGTATATAGAATAGGAGACACTGGGGCTGGCGTATATTCATCACAGGATACATTGGGGCTAGAGCATATACATCACAGAAGAAGCTGGAGTATATAGAATAGGAGACACTGGGGCTGGAGTATATAGAATAGGAGACACTGGGGCTGGCGTATATTCATCACAGGATACATTGGGGCTAGAGCATATACATCACAGAAGAAGCTGGAGTATATAGAATAGGAGACACTGGGGCTGGAGTATATAGAATAGGAGACACTGGGGCTGGCGTATATTCATCACAGGATACATTGGGGCTAGAGCATATACATCACAGAAGAAGCTGGAGTATATAGAATAGGAGACACTGGGGCTGGAGTATATAGAATAGGAGACACTGGGGCTGGCGTATATTCATCACAGGATACATTGGGGCTAGAGCATATACATCACAGAAGAAGCTGGAGTATATAGAATAGGAGACACTGGGGCTGGAGTATATAGAATAGGAGACACTGGGGCTGGCGCATATACAGTTCTGCTCAAAAGTTTACATACCCCGGCAGAATTTTTCCTTTCTTGGCCTTGTTTCAGAAAAAATGAATGATAACAAAAACACTTTTTCTCCACTCATGGTTATTGGTTGGGTGAAGCCATTTACTGTCACATTTCTGTGTTTTCTCTTTTTAAATCTTAATGACAACTAGTGATGAGCGAGCATGCTCGCTACTGCTCGGTGCTCGCCCGAGTATCTCACTGCTCGAGATGCTCTGCGCTCACCGAGTATTTCCGGGTTGGTCGGGCGGGAAGTTGGGACCCATCCCTGCATGTTTGGTGCTCTTTACAGAGCCAATGAACATGCAGGGATTGCCTGCCATGCACTGTAATGCCATAGCCATGTTGGTTGTGGGCATTACAGTGATTGGCTGGCCGCACAGCGTCATCAGGTCTATATCTGACCTGGCGCCGCCATGCTCATCACAGTCACTCCGGATCAGACAGTGTAGGGAGAGCTGATGCTGCGTTAGGGAGAGATTTGATCGTGCATTAGGTAGTGTAGTGAGAAAAACCGCACATTACACATATACATCTCAACAAACAGTCCTTCTGAGGACTAATCCATCTGCAGATATATCAGGCAGGCAGTGTAAATAGGCAGGCAGGCAGTGTATATAGCAGACTGCAGTGCATATAGCACAAGAGGCTCCATTCCAAATCTGCCTTCTGCTGCTGTTAGATATTTCTATACAAAGGCCCAGGTCTCAGGGGCGAGGAATACTTTTCTTTGGATCTTAATCCTCATTATTTGCTTATAAAGCAATCCAGAGAACAACGTTTTTCTGCACCATTTGCTTGTTGGCACTGCAGAATACAGCCAGGTCCTTTCCATATTAGAGCGCTAGAAATCCAGCTATTTAAAACTGTGTTTTCTCCGTCACACAGATCACATATACGTTGTCAGAAAATACTGCCATTTCTGGCCTCCATTTTTTCAGTGTGTCAGTGAAGCAATTCACAGCAGTTTGCTATTCACACTACTTACCTACAGGCCAGGTATTTAAAACTCTGTTTTCTCCATCACACCGATCACATATAACTTCGCTTCAAACTCAATCATTTGTAGTGAGCGTGGAAGATACTATCCTCCATTTAAAATGGGCAAGGCACGTGATGGTAATGGTGCATGCAGAGGCCGAGTACAAGGCCGTGGGCAAGCCGAAATTGTGCCACAACAAACACCCACATCTTCTCGCCTGACCTTCCTGTCCCAATTTCTAGGGGACCGCAGCACACCACTATTGAACCCAGATCAGTGTCAAAAGGTTGTTGGTTGGATAGCGGATAATGCTTCCAGTCACTTAGCCACCACCACCACCACCACCCTGTCTTCCACACGGTCAAGTCTCAGTAGCCATGAGTCTGGACCTCATATTCCTCACCCTGATCCTCCTTCCTCCCACCATGCCGAGTACCCAGAGACAATTGATCCCACACTTGGACAATCTGAAGAGCTGTTCACTTTTCCATTTATAGATTCGGGCCTCTCGCCCGGTCCACTTGAAGCGGGGCAAGAGGAGATCACGTGTAGCGATGCCCAAATATTTGAGCAGCCACGGTCACACGAAGGCGACGGTGGGAAACTGTCATAAGAGGTGGACGATGATGAGACACAATTGACAGAAAGTCAGGAATAGTACCAGGGTGCAGAAGTGGGAGACGAGGTGGTGGATGATATAGTAACTGACCCAACCTGGCAGGAGGACATGCAGAGCAAGGACAGCAGCACACAGGGGGAGGGAGGCAGAGCACCCCAACAGGCAGGAAGAAGCAGTGTGGTGGCCGCAGACAGAAGGCAGGCTACCATTTCCCGTAACACCAACATGAAGGAAGTTGCCACTACAACTGTTAGGTCTTCCCGAGTCTGGTTGTTTTTTAAAGACTCTGCCGATAACTCCAAAAAGGCCATTTGCATCACGAGCCAGACCAGCATCAGCAGGGGTGGCAAAACGACCAGCCTGACCACCACCAGCATGATGAGGCACATGGCAGCAAAGCACTCGACTTTGTGGGCCGAACACCAGGGTCCAGGAACAGTGTCTACAGGTGGCACCATTGCTTCTTCTGCTGTTGTGCATGCAAGTCAATCCCCTGTCCATAGTACAAAGATGCCTCCTGCCCTGCTCCTGTCATTGCACACTCTCAAGTAGCAGCATCAGGAAGCACGTCCATGTCCTTGTCCCAGCGCAGCGTTCAGTTGTTCATACTCCAGTCCTTGGAATGCAAGCGCAAATATGCAGCCAACGTCCCACAGGCCACACTACTAAATTCTCACAATTCACGACTGCTTGGCTCGAAATGTTGCCTTTTAGGCTTGTGGAAACAGAAGCATTCCGCAACCTGATGGCGGCGGCCGTCCCTCGGTACTCTGTCCCCAGCCGCCACTATTTCTCCCAGTGTGCCGTCCCCACATTACACAAGCAAGTGTCCCAAAACATTAGCCGTGCCCTCAACAACGCAGTTACCGGTAAAGTCCACCTAAACACGGACACGTGGACAAGTGCTTGTGGGCAGGGACGGTACATCTCGCTGATGGCACACTGGGTTAACATAGTGGAAGCCGGGACCCAGTCGGACCTTGGGACGGAACACGTCCTCCCGACGCCAAGGATTGCAGGCCCTAGGTCAATCAGGGTTGCCCCCACGGTCTACAGCTCCTGAACCTCATGCTCCTCAGCCTGCTCCTCCTCCTCAGCCTCCATCTCCGAAATGACCACATCAGTCACAAGCTGGAAGCACTGCAGCACTGCCTCGGCCAAGCGGCAACAGGCTGTGCTGAAGCTAATATGCTTAGGTGAAAAAACACACAATGCTGAAGAGTTATGGACAGCTCTGAAAGAGCAGGCAGATCTGTGGCTCAAACCGCTGAACCTACAGCCAGGCATGGTCGCGTGTGACAATGGCTGGAACCTGGTGGCGGCTCAGAGGCGAGGCGAGCTCACACACGTACCATGCCTGGCCCATGTGCTTAACCTCGTGGTTCAGCGGTTACTCAAATCCTACCCGGAGCTGCCGGATCTGCTTGTTAAAGTATGCCGCCTGTGTGCCCATTTTAGAAAGTCAGCTACAGCTTCCGCTGCCCTTGCAGTGTTTCAGCAGCGTTTGCAGCTTCTGGCTCACAGACTGGTGTGTGATGTCCCCACACGTTGGAACTCTACATTGCAGATGTTGGGAAGGATTTGTGAGCAGAAGAGGGCAGTTGTTGAGTACCAGCATCAAAAAGGCTATCGGTATTCAGTTCAGACTCCACACATAAGACCTCAGTAGTGGACGTGGATGTCAGACATATGTACCATCCTCCAAAACTTTGAGGACTCCACCAAGATGGTGAGCGGCGATGACGCCATAATTAGCGTCACCATCCCGCTTCTCTGTCTTCTGAAACGCTCTCTGCTCACAATCAAAGATGATGCATTGCAGGCGAAGCATGATAAGATGGAGCAATTAACCATACAGGGTGATTACACACAGCCAAGCCTCATCTCATCCCAACGTGGATTGGGTGACAATGAGGAAGAGGAGGAGGAGGAAGGACAGGAACTAGTTTCATGCACTATAGACGGTGCTATCTGCACAGCTGTCATACCGTCTGTTCAGCGTGGATGGCCAGAGGACAGAGAGGAGGAGGAGGAGAGCATGGTCAGTCATCCTCTTGGTGAGGACACGGAAGTCTTGCCTGTTAGTAGTCTGGCACGCATGGCTGAGTTTATGTTATGCTGCCTTTCCCATGACCCTCGCATTCTCAAAATTTTAGGTCATTACTGGTTGGTGACACTTCTAGACCCACTCTACAAGGAGAACTTTATATCTCTTATTCCTGAGGCGGACAGGTGTACAAAAATGAGGCAGTACCAGAAGGCCCTTGTTGCGGACCTATTAAAAAAATTCCCATCTGAAAACGCTGGAGGCAGAGGGCACACTTCGTTCGACAACCAAGGAGTACAGGCGAGAGAGACACAACTTCAATCCAGCAGAGGCAGGGGAACACTGTCAAAGTTCTGGGAGAGTTTTCTCAGACCCTCCCATCGCACAGGCCCTGAGGCGCAGGGTACTCTCACAAGGAGTGCAAAGTTTGGGAAGATGCTGAGGGAGTACCTTGCCGTACCGTACCAACGTCCTCCGTGATTCCTCTGTGCCTTATAAATATTGGGTATCCAAGCTAGATATGTGGAATGAACTGGCTCTCTATGCCTTGGAGGTCCTGGCCTACCCTGCCGCCAGCGTTTTATCAGATCGGGTTTTTAGTGCCGCTGGTGGAATTATAACTGATAAGCGCATCCTCCTGTCAACTGAAAATGCTGACAGGCTGACTCTTATAAAAATGAACAAGGGCTGGATTGGGCCAGACTTCTCAACACCACCGAATGATAGCAGCGTAACATAAACTCAAATCCAGTGTCTTTTCTTGGGAGGTGTATTCCCATGCACCTTTTCACACCCACACATGGGTATACGCTTCCTGATTTTGGCTATTTGCTCTTGTCCTCCTCCTTCTCCTCATCCTCCACCACCATATCACCAGGGTGACCGTGGTCCATGATGCAACACCCACATAATTTTTTTTAAGGGTGTTTGACTCGCCCCTGGGCCGTGGGGCACTCGGAGCCGGGCAATAGGGAGACGGTGGGGGTAGTAGTGGCGACCCGGTTCCGTGGCTCAGGGTGGTCAGACCAGTGGTAGTCCTTTAGCCGTCCTAAGTGATGTCCGACTGCGCCACCCGTGGATTGCGGTTATTATGAACCGCCGCTGCAAGGCAGATCGCTGGGGCTGATGATGTATGCAGCTGAGGTAGTGTGACTCCCCACGGGAAGAGTGCAGCCCCAGGGCAGTGTAGTGGATGGTGGGGGTGATGGTGCAGAGAGTCCCAGTGCCGTTAGTGCTGGAGGAGCGAAAGAGTACACAGACAACGTACTACAGTCCAATGTCTTTTACTCACAGTTCATGTACTCCGGGTCACTTCTGTCAGCAATGACCGCCCGAGCCGTGCTGCGTCCACCAGGTGAGGGGCTCGGTCAACCCCAGGCAGTTCAGGAGCATGACACAGGACCCCTTCAATCCTTTCTCTGGCCTGCCTCACCAGTGACCCACTTTTGTCCAGCTGCCGCAGACTTGTGCGGGTAAATGTGGTTCCCGTTCCCCGCTGTCCTATATGGTGCCTTCCTAGCAGGTTTGATGAGGTGTCGCACCAATAAATGATCACGACCTCCGGTCTTTGGCTGAGGGCTGTTTCTCCTCCACCAACTTGGGATCCGGTACCCTTAATCTGCCTGACCCTTCACCCTGTATTCTCGTTGGTTCTTAGGGTCCCTTCTGCCGTCTTGTTCCTGAGCCCTTCTGTTTCTCTCTTTCTCTTTCTCTTCTGTTCCTTTCTGTTCTTGTTCCTTTCTGTTCTTGTTCCTTTCTGTTCCTGGCCTTCACCCTAGGCCTGCCTCGTGGAGCTGGGCCCAGACTGAGCCACAGCTCCCTGTCAGCCCTCTCTGGCTGAACTCCTTCTCTTACTCCACTCACTGAACTTCTCTTCTTCTCTTCTCTCTGTGCTGGCTGGGCCTCAGAGGCTAGGCCCGCCTACGGAGAAGAGCCCCTTGCAGAGGCCCCCACTCTGTCACTTCTTCTCTCTGACTGAACACTGTTCTAAGATGGTGCCTACCTTTTATACCTCCCTCTAGAACATGAGCCCAGGTGACCAGCAAACAATGGGCTCCTATCTACGCTCAGGAACCAACCCCTATCTGCTCCTACATCACTGGGTATTCCTACCCCCTCCCCACTCCAGCCAGGGACATGGTCTGTCGTGCCTGCATTTCTGTCTAATGGGAGCACCGTTGAGCTGTCCCTCGGAAATGGGGTGAGTGTGCTGTATGCAGCTAACTGAACCCTGGTCCATACTCCATCCTTACCCAGGAGTGGAATATCACACCTCTGGCAGAGGTGCAATACCCCTGTAGCGGTCGAGCCCTCGGGGCGCTACATTTTTATGATGCCCGTAAAAAAAATTTTTTATACAGTATGTTCATGTATACCCCCCAGGAGTAAATGTTTGTCAGCCCATACACTTAGTGCATGGCATTACAAGTATAGGAGGCCCGCTCCTTTCTAATGGTAACAATTTTTTATGATGCGCTCCTCCACGTCTCTTCCAAGGGCCATTGAAGTGCCTCCAAATTTTTGGCAGCTCTTGCAGTCACTGCATAGTCCAACACTATGGGAGACTCTCTCCTTTCTAATGGGAATTTGTCATTACTGTGGCCTGGTCTATGTGTCTTTAAATTCTTAGTGGGTTTTTTCCTAAACTTGGTCAGCCGGTGGACTCACTGCATACCCTATAACTGTATAGCAGACCCTCTCCTTTCTAATGGGAACATGTCGTACCTTGTTAATGTGGCCCTGCTCTGTGTGTCCTTAAATTCTTAGTGGGGTTTTTCCTAAAATTTGTCAGCCGTTGGATTCACTGCATACCCTATAACTGTATAGCAGACCCTCTCCTTTCTAACGGGAACATGTTGTACCTTGTTACTGTGGCCATGCTCTTTGTGTCTTTAAATTGTTAGTGTTTTATTCAAAAATTTTGGCCACCCTTGCAGTCACAGCATGGGCATTACCACTATAGAAGACCCGCTCCTTTATAATGGGAACATTTTTTTTACTGAGACCCTCCTCTATGTCTCTTCAAAGGGGTATTAGGTTGCGTCCAAATTTTTGACAACCCTTGCAGTCACTGGATGCGCAATAACAGTATAGGAAACCCACTTGTTAATAATGGGAACAACAAAGCATAGCCCTCTGATGGCTCTCTAACAATAGCTAGGGCCGACTGCTGGCCTTTTAAGAATAGTAAGGGCCGTCTGATGTTCCTATAAAAATAGGCTTTATGACTTTCAGAGTCCCTCCATCATAAATAAAACAGGATGTGTCTGATGACACCACATTGCCAGATTAGGTTGTAAAATGTTAAAATGACTTTTCCCGGTGAATGCATTTGTCATAAAAAATAACATAAAAAAACATAACAATAGGATCTTTCTTTAGTATAAAAAATAGCATCACCAATTTAACCTCAATGTAATCACATTGTTCAGCTCATGCACCTCCTCCTCCATCTCCGAAATGACCACATCAGTCACAAGCTGACAGCACTGCTGCACTGCCTTGGCCAAACAGCAGCAGGCTGTGCTGAAGATAACATGCTTAATGCTTAATTAACAAACCGCCCAGCGCTGCATAGTTGTTGAAAGCTGTAACACAGCAGCTTGATCTGTGGCTCTCACCGCTGAACATACAGCCAGGCATGGTCGTGTGTTACAATGGGCGGAACCTGGTGACGGAGAAATGACAACCAGGGTAAATAAGGTTTCCCTATATGCCAGTCCTTTCACAGAGCTAAAGAATATGGCATGCTGTGAAATACAACTCCCACTGAGAAGCTGTTTCAGATTGAAAAACATTCTGCCCACCAGAGGATTTGTTTCTGAGGGCTAACCTTTCTCACCCGCTCAAGAGCCCCATAGCAGCTGCAAAGTTAGCGCTATCATGAACTCTCCTGAGGTAGAAGCCAAGGCACACCAGAGAATTCTCTGGTGGGACTGTCCAACCCTGTGGGAGAACATACAAATTTCTTGCAGATGTTGTCCTTGCTGGGATTTGAACCCAGGATCCCAGTGCTGCAAGACTTCAGTGCTAACCACTGATCCAATGTGCTGCCGTTCACCCTCTAATATCTAACAGGCTGGAGAAACTTGAACCTACTGCCACTCTATCATCAGCTCCTTTGTGAGAAAATTTATTTTGGCAGCCACTCAGTCTACCAAATAAAATTCCAGAGAAGGAAATTGAGGATGGCTTCGCTGCTGGTACTGGGGGCAGTGCTAATACCATGGTGTTGTACCATAGTTTGCTGGAAATATTCCAGGCTGGTAGGAGGCAAGAAAATTGCCACAGAAAAGTACCAGCAGTAATGTTCAGGCCACATTTCAAGTGCAAGCAGCTTTAGAGGGCTTCCTGGGAGAAATGACACTCAGGGTAGATACGGTTTCCCTCTATGCCAGTCCTTTCACTGAGCTAAATACAACTCTTATCAAAAAAAGTTGTGGACTGGCTCCGTACCGTCCCTGGCCACATTCACCTGTCCACGTGTTTGTGGTTAGGCAGTCCTTCTTAGTAAGTGCACTGGGTAGGGCATGGGTAATGTTGTGGGACCCGTGCTTGTGGAAGGCGAAGGCGATACCGGGAAAAATACTGGCGGCTGGGGACCGAGTATGGACACCCGGCCGCCGCCTGCATGAGGTTGTGAAAAGCTTCCACCTCCACAAGCTTAAAAGGCCATATTTCAAGTGCAAAGAGCTGCCCAGAAATCTGTCAGTTTAGTGTTGCGGCCTGTGGGTGGGTGGGTGGCTGGCTGCATACTTGCAATTGCATTCCAAGTAACAGAAAACTAAGCAGATGATGGCCTCTATCATCATCATGGCCTCACCTCGGCACTATGAACTCTCCTGAAGGAGAAGCCAGGGCCCGCCGGAGGAGTCTCTGGTTCTCTGGTGGGCCCGTGCAACCCTGCCGAAAAGCAGCCCTGGCTAAGAAAAGTGTGGGGGAAGGTTCCTGGACACTCTATGGCTGCTTTTTTAATGCGGATCAGCCATGCTTATGCATGTTATTTCTCAAAACGCATTACGGATCAGGCCATTTTCCAACTCTGTATTCAAGAAATTAAATGCGCAAAGAAAGATGTGTGTGTGTCAAAGCACCATTGACAAGTGCGAGTTGATGTTGGATGGGCTGCCATTGCTTCTGCAACAAGCTCATTTACAGGATTTTCTGGGAGAAGTGACGCGCAGGGTAGATACGGTTTCCCTCTATGCCAGTCCTTTCACCGAGCTAAATACAACTCTTAGCAAAAAAAGTTGTGGACTGGCTCCGTACCGTCCCTGGCCACATTCACCTGTCCACGTGTTTGTGGTTAGGCGGTCCTTCCCAGTAAGTGCACTGGGGAGGGCACGGGTAATGTTATTGGACCCGTGGTTGTGGAAGGCGGAGGCGATACCGGGAAATATAGTGGCGACTGGGGACCGAGTATGGACACCCGGCCACCGCCGGCATGAGGTTATGAAAAGCTTCCGCCTCCACGAGCCTAAAAGGCCACATTTCAAGTGCAAGCAGCTGTCAAAAATTTGGCAGTATAGTATTGCAGCCTGTGGGTGGGTGGCTGCCGGCATTCTTGTGCTTGCATTCCAAGGAATGGGGTAGGGACAACTGAACACTGCAGTGGGACAAGGACGTGGACGGTGATTGTTGCAAGTCTGCAACGACAGGTGCATGGCGGGAGGCATCTTCGCATGTGCCAAGGATCACTTATGATGGGCACACATTTAGGCAGTGACCTGGGATTCAGAGATGTTTACAGAGGTCTTCCCCTTGCTGTTCCCATGTCTTTTCAGCACTGTATGCATGTGTCTGATGATGTGTCACACACCACATGGCCAGATAAGGTTGTAAAATGTTAAAATGACATTTCCTGGTGAATGCATTTGTCTTGGTTGAAAGCAATGCAAAAGTGCAAAAACGTGTCAAAAATGCTACGTGTGAACATAGCCCAAGGTGTGTAGGAGTATTTGTGTTTTTGTTTATTTATTTTGCCTTATATACAAGTCATCACCCTGGAAAGGATGTTCCTTACGCCGTAAAAGTGGCGTAATACTCTGACGACGTTGTTGACAGCAGTGATCTGGGAGTCAGAGATGCTTCCAGGGGTCTTCCCCATGCTGTTCACATGTCATTTGAGCACAGTTCCCATCGATTTGGGCAATTTTTAGGCCCTCTGCAGACCGCCGTGGGGAGCCACCTGAAAAATGCTCAAGTTTCCCCTAGACTTATATTGGGCTCATTGCTCGACGAGTACTCGAGCATTTTAGTGCTCGCTCATCACTAATGACAACCAAAAACATCCAAATAATCCTGATCAAAAAGTTCACATACCCTGATGATTTTGGCCTGATAACATGCACAGAATTTGACACAAATGGGTTTGAATGGCTACTAAAGGTAACATCCTCACGTATGACCTGTTTGCTTGTAATCAGTGTGTGTGCATAAAGCTGAGTGAGTTTCTGGGATCCAGCCACTGACTTTTCTGGATTTTGAGATGGGGAAAGCAAAAGAATTATCAACGGATCTACGGGAAAAGGTAGTTGAACTGTATAACACAGGAAAGGGAGGCAAAAAGAGTATAACACAGGAAAGGGATACAAAAAGATATCCCAGGAATTGATAATGCCAGTCTGCAGTGTTCAAACTGTGATTAACAAATGGAAAATCAGATGCTCTGTAAAAACCAAACCACAGTCGGGTAGACCAACAAAAATTTCAGCCACAACTGCCAAGAAAATTGTTCGGGATGCAAAGAAAAACCCACAAATAACATCAGCTGAGAACACACTTAGGGGTGTACTCACTTTTGTTGCCAGCGGTTTAGACATTAATGGCTGTGTGTTGAGTTATTTTGCAGGCACACCAAATTTACAGTTAAACAAGCTGTACACTGACTACTGTACATTGTATCAAAGTGTCGCATCTTCAGTGTTGTCCCATCAAAAATATATATATGTATTCCGGCCCATTTTTGGAGTTTTGTGTGAAATTATGTCCAATTTGCCTTTTTTTTCTCAGTCTTTTTGTGTTGTTCCAATAAACACAAAGGAAATAAACATGCGTGTAATAAAACATGTGTAATTTTCTGAAACAATTTCAAGGGTGCCAGCACTTTCCGCCATGACTGTATATGCAGGTAGAGTCCTTAACCCCTTTACAACCCAAAGTGGTTTGCACGTTAATGAGAAGGCCAATTTTTACAATTCTGACCACTGTCACTTTATGAGGTAATTACTCTGGAACGCTTCAACGGATCCCCCTGGTTCTGAGAATATTTTTTCATGACATATTGTACTTTATGATTGTGGTAAAATTTCTTCGATATCACTTGTGTTTATTTGTGAAAAAAACAGATATTTGGCGAAAATTTAGAAAATTTTGCAATTTTCAAAATTTGAATTTTTATGCCCTTAAATCGGAGAGATATGTCACACAAAAAAAGTTAATAAATAACATTTCCCATATGTCTACTTTACATCAGCACAATTTTGGAACCCAAATTTATTTTTATTAGGGAGCTATAAGGGTTAAAATTGACCAGCGATTTCTCATTTTTCCAACAAAATTTACAAAACCATTTTATTAGGGACCGCATCACATTTGAAGTCACTTTGAGGGGTCTTTATGACTGAAAATACCCAAAAGTGACACCATTCTTAAAACTGCACCCCTCAGTGAATCGGGTCATCATGGCAACATCCGGGAAGCCGCGGCACACATTGCTGGACGCCGGCAGGAGAGGTGACTATCCCGATCACCTCCCCTTGCCCCCGCAATGCTGCGAACGACTTCGATCCCAGCATTGCGGGGGTTAATGTGCGGGACCTCTCCCAGCACATAGCACCGGGTGTCAGCTGTGACAATCAGTTGACACCCGGCGGCGATCACGCCCACACAGCCTGTGTGCGGGCGCGATCGCAAAGATGTACTAATACGTATCAGGCTCTTAAGTCCCAGGGCGCAGATACGTATCAGTACGTCTTGGGCTTTAAAGAAGTTAAAATTATGTGAAAATGGGAAAAGTCACAAAACTTTGCAACTTTTCAAGAGCTTTATGCCAGTTTTCTGGCAAAAACACTGGTGAATCGGGTTCATAATCTCTAATCCTTTCAGCTCCGTTTAATTAGACTACTTTCAACAAACTAATTATAAGTATTGGGTCTGTTTTTTTTTTAATGCTTTTAAAATAATTGTAAATATTTTCAATCCCCTTTTGTTATAAGGATTTCCCAAAAATTAGCTAATCATAGGTTGTCCTGCATTCGTGACAGTGATTGACTGCGCGGTCACTTGGAAGTTTACATTGGCATCACTACAGGGCCGGTAAAGAAGGACTGTCAGGGACCCCCAGAGTGTGGTAAAATGCGCCAACTAATTCATAATTCATTTAATTCTCACACAATATACTAAGTTAGTGTAAGTCTACCAAAAAGCAACAAAACTTGGTGCTAAAAAAATTGAGCATAACTTTTTGAAAAATGAACCAGGTTATGCCAAATCTTACATATTTTGTGACTTTGTGATCAGTTATCAACACAAATATTTTACTCAAATTACCAGATCGATGGATAAGAATTGGGACTTTTCCCTAAATCTCTCCAAAACATCACCGCTTATAGAAGACCACCCTCATATCCAGATCAGATTTTCTGTGAGAGATGCCCAGATTCACAATATAGTATGCATACTGGCCATCTATGAGAAGTCCACCCCAATGGAAGTCCAGTTATTAAAGAGGATTTTACTGTTTATATAAGGGGCAGACAATGACAGTGAAGGGCCCTTAATCAGGACTTCTGATCTGGGCCCCCCACCCTCCATCAGGCACCACCTACATATACATTTCCATGTATATTTATATTAGGCACACATATAAAATTTGCACATGCTAATACTCTATACACATTTTAACGTATGCATATGTGGCACCCCAGGGGTCTGGTTTCCACAGTAACAGCAATGTTATGTCTGAGAGCAGGTGGGAGGTCTCTTGGTCAGGAATCCTATGCATGCCACACCTCCTGCCCAGTCCTGGGAGGGGAAGGACTTCCCCTATATAAACCTGGGGCTGAGGCAGGGTTAGAGAGTTCAAAGGGAGAGTTGAGCCAGGAGGGCGGACAGGGAGCTGTGGCTCCGGCTGGGCCCAGCTCCCGGGCCATGCCAGAAGTAGAGACAGAGAAGAGAAGCAGCATAGGAAGAAACAACAGGAGCTCTGTGGGAGCAGTGCTACAAGGAGTCAGGGGCTGGCAGCTGCAGAGCTCGCCCTGACTGAGAAGTTATCACCGGACCCGGAGTCCGAGGCTGTGGGGACTAACCCTTACCCAGCAGCAGAAACCGTCCGGCAGGGGATTTCAAGTCCTCTGGCCCAGAAACCCGAAGGCACGGTCACACGCGTGGGACCAGCACCGCCGTCGTGGAGCGGAAGGCACTAGAAGGCCCCGAGTCACCGGCCATACGGGTGAGCACCACACGGTACACTCAGGGACGTGGGCTACTTTTACCCGCCTCTAGCAAGGTAGCCAGAAGAGTACAGTTAGTTGGGAAGGCCTACAACTCCACCTGGCCAGGGGAGATCCCATCTGCTCAAGGACTGACCAGGCCCCGATCGCTAGCAAGTACTCCGGGAGGGTCTGTCTTTGTCACCAGTAAAGACCCTGAACTACACCGCATCGTCTCTGAGTGGTTCCTGCTACCCCCATCTTCCACGTCGGCTGCCCTGAGGCCATACCCCTCCCGTTGGGGGTTATACCATCCACGCTGCACCATCCTTCCACCGGCCTCAGCGGTCTGCCCTGCAGCGGCAGCTCCATAGCTGCATTCAACGGGTGGCGTAGTCATCCTACATCTACTGCTAATATACCGCCACTTAGTCTGACTCCCTGGGCACGGACCGGGTCACCGCCACGAGACTACTACCCCTATCAGATCCGGCTCCGGGTAGTCCCTGCGTGCGCAACGCTACGTCACATAGGCCCAGGGCGCGTCACATATACATAGTGCACACAAACATAAAATACGGACATACACATAAGATGCACATACACAGTATAGAGTCCCGGTAGTCCTCATAGTTTTAAGCATGGACCCTGGCAAATTGTAGACGGACTTTTATTGTTCATGGGCTTTAAGGGAGAGAGGCTTCCTTTGTGGAGGACACTCATGAATGCCATTCATTTGCAGTGTACACCGTGTCGTGTCATGGAAAACACTCACCCTAGTTTGGCTTTCTACTTCTTCAGCTAATAGCAATGAATTTGCCTGTCGATTTTCTTCTCATCAGAAGATGCTTTTGTTTAGATGTTAACTTCCATCTGACTGATAAGAAAAGCTTTGCTGATCTTCTTGTAGACTTCACATTTTTTGTAAAGAAATTATTTTCTTTCTCAGAAATGTCTTGTGACATTTCTCTTCTATGTGGTACCACTTACCCTTCTCATCAGAGGACGCTTTTGTTTAGGTGTTAACTTCCATAGTCGGCCTGGACGTCTCTGTAAGATGGTTGCAGTTCCATCTTTGTTATAGTTTTGCATCACTTTTGCTACAGTATTCTGACTGATAAGTAAAGTTTTGCTGATCTTCTTGTAGACTTCACATTTATTGCAAAGAAATTATTTTCTTTCTCAGGTTTTGTGACATTTCCCTTCTATGTGGTGCCATTGCTGATAGCATGAAATGGGAAGGAGTTTTCTTTATTAAGTAACTTCCTTTTACAGACACCTGTCTGCTGGACATCTGTTTAATGAATAATTACACTTACCTGTGGTTCAGTTCTTGTTAATTATAATTTTGTTGTCTAAACTTAGCTTTTCTCTTAAGACTGTTACTGGGATGTTCTCATTTTTGAAACATGATCTTGAATGAGTTTGTTAAGAAAATTACTTTTTTGGGGTCTGCAAAATACCAAATCTTGTTTGCATTCAATGGCTCAAATTTGCGAGAGTATTTTGTAGTATGGTATCCCATATAAAATGATGATTCTGAAAGGAAACTACAGGTTTGCTGACAAATCTATTTGGGTGTACTGATTTATGCTAAACACTGTATATATATATATATATATATATATATATATATATACAGTACAGACCAAAAGTTTGGACACACCTTCTCGGTTAAAGATTTTTCTGTATTTTCAAGACTATGAAAATTGTACATTCACACTGAAGGCATCAAAACTATGAATTAACACATGTGGAATAATATACTTAACAAAAAAGTATGAAACAACTGAAAATATGTCTTATATTCTAGGTTCTTCAAAGTAGCCACCTTTTGCTTTGATGACTGCTTTGCACACTCTTGGCATTCTCTTGATGAGCTTCAAGAGGTAGTCACCGAAAAAGGTTTTCACTTCACAGGTGTGCCCTGTCAGGTTTAATAAGTGGGATTTCTTGCCTTATAAATGGTGTTGGGACCATCAGTTGTGTTGTGCAGAAGTCTGGTCGATACTCTGCTGATAGTCCTACTGAATAGACTGTTAGAATTTGTATTATTGCAAGCAAAAAGCAGCTAAGTAAAGAAAAACGAGTGGCCATCATTACTTTAAGGAATGAAGGTCAGTCAGTGCGAAAAATTGGGAAAACTTTGAAAGTGTCCCCAAGTGCAGTTGCAAAAACCATCAATCGCTACAAAGAAACTGGCTCACATGAGGACCACCCCACGAAAGGAAGACCAAGAGTCAGCTCTGCTTCTGAGGATAAGTTTATCCGAGTCACCAACCTCAGAAATCGCAGGTTAACAGCAGCTCAGATTAGAGGCCGGGTCAATGCCACACAGAGTTCTAGCAGCAGACACATCTCTTCAACAACTGTTAAGAGGAGACTTTGTGCAGCAGGCCTTCATGGTAAAATAGCTGCTAGGAAACCACTGCTAAGGACAGGCAACAAGCAGAAGACACTTGTTTGGGTTAAAGAACACAAGGAATGGACATTAGACCAGTGGAAATCTGTGCTTTGGTCTGATGAGTTCAAATTTGAGATCTTTGGTTTCAACCACCGTGACTTTGTGCGATGCAGAAAAGGTGAACGGATGGCTCTACATGCCTGGTTCCCACCATGAAGCATGGAGGAGGAGGTGTGATGGTGTGGGGGTGCTTTGCTGGAGACACTGTTGGGGATTTATTCAAAATTGAAGGCATACTGAACCAGCATGGCTACCACAGCATCTTGCAGCGGCATGCTATTTCATCCGGTTTGCGTTTAGTTGGACCATCATTTGTTTTTCAACAGGACAATGACCCCAAACACACCTCCAGGCTGTGTAAGGGCTATTTGACCAAGGAGGAGAGTGATGGGGTGCTACGCCGGATGACCTGGCCTCCACAGTCACCAGACCTGAACCCAATCGAGATGGTTTGGGGTGAGCTGGACCACAGAGTGAAGGCAAAAGGGCCAACAAGTGCTAAGCATCTCTGGGAACTCCTTCAAGATTGTTGGAAGACCATTTCCGGTGACTACCTCTTGAAGCTCATCAAGAGAATGTCAAGAGTGTGCAAAGCAGTCATCAAAGCAAAAGGTGGCTACTTTGAAGAACCTAGAATATAAGACATATTTTCAGTTGTTTCACACTTTTTTGTTAAGTATATAATTCCACATGTGTTAATTCATAGTTTTGATGCCTTCAGTGTGAATGTACAATTTTCATAGTCATGAAAATACAGAAAAATCTTTAAATTAGAAGGTGTGTCCAAACTTTTGGTCTGTACTGCATATATATATATATATATATATATATATATATATATACATATATATATATATATATATATATATAAACCTTATAAGTTTGGTATCACAGTAATCGTACTACTGACTCTGAATCATTTTGTCAGTTTGTTTTTACAACACAATACACACTGTAAAATGAAGGAACCCAAACCTGGCATTTTTTCTCATTTTTCAACACATTATATGATAAAATGAATGGTGTTGTTCAAAACTACAACACTAAGCGTCAGCACACTGTGATTTGCTGATCTGTAAGATGCGTTCTTTGTGCTGTGAAAATACACAGCTGTGATATCTCACCAAATATTCATAGTGGGAACTTAAAATTATGTTTTTCTGCCATGATTAAGGATGGTTTGGATGTATGAAACATGTTGACCTTTTATTTCTATCTTTGTGGAATTAAGGCTGCATGAACCAGTCACCAACCATTATCTGTATATGTACAAATATTAAGTGCTACTGAGTGCTGTAGGAAAAACTTAGAATAGTGAGGTGATTTGACAGTCCTGCCACAAATAATCTGTTTCTACTGCACACTTAAAATCTCTGATAGTGGGAATGAACCTGATTGCCTGCAGTAGTGCACTCCTGAGAGCTGGTGCAGCAGAGAAAATGTCTTGGACATGAGAGTGGGAGGTCCTGATTATGGAGGATGTTAATCTTAGCTCATTGGAGTGTAGATATGGTAGAGATGCAGGACTGTGCAGCAGTGTGGAGAGGTTTGTGGATGAGTGTAATGACTGGTACAGGGTGGATGCACCAGTGTAACTGCTGGACAGAAATATGAGACTGACTGCTGCATTAAGGATAATGAGAAATACATTTAGTGAGAAGAAGAGCAATTAGTGAGTTACAAGTATTTGTGAATTCAAGACAAAAAGGAATCAGAGCAACAGTAACAGATTTTACTTTTTTTTAATTAATAATGGGATGAATAAAATCGTGAACATTGTCAATAGAATAAATCAAAGTCAGGAAGATAGCCGAGGTCAGATACCAGGTGATCAGTAAATGACACGTCAGACGAGCAGTATGAATACCGCGGAGCCCGATGACAGAGGCATTACTGAAACTTGTCCAGGTTGACCAGTCAGAAGGCCACAGGTAGATGGTGAAGGTCCTTCTATACAGCTCCAGCAGTGATGATGGATCTGCTGGACTTCAGGGCGCTGGATGCTTAGGTGTCCCGTCTTTTAGATGGTTTTAGGGCAACAGTGACAGCATGCAAATGCGCGAGCAGCCCTGGATAATCCACGCCGGCAGGATGATAAGATCCGGCGGAAGATGGAACCTATGAGAAGAGAAATAAATATAATGTAAGTGATGGGACTCCATATTACATGATAATGCTGTGCAGTCACTGTGGCCGGACGGCAGAGGAATATTATCATACAGAGGTCAGGGGTCATTGTCAGCAATCATACATGTGACAATCCCATCACTGACAGATGACATCTACTCCACATGAATTATTCTCACTGACATCACACAACATGGAGTTGATTCTCACACTTACCTCGTCTCTTTTTCCCATTTTTTCCATTTTCTGAGTTTTGTTGCTCCATACTCAGATTTATTGCCGATTTTCTTTCTTCATGAGATGGAAATTCTGATGAAAAATTAAAAAAAAAATCAGTAACAATATCTTCTTATAGGATCTGCTTTGTCATAATATGGATAACATAAGAGACCTATAGTATTGTATAAAACCATGTGGGAATATTTGAGCCTTGAAGTCAACATTCACATTGCTGGTGCTGTAGACATGTACATACCTGGCAATGGGGACGAGGGTGGCAAGATGGTAACAGCATCGTCTGTATTACATACAGGAACAGATACTTTCTGCCTGTTTGAAGAAGAAAAACATGTAAATCTCAAGTAAACTCCATATAAAAGGGGTTGTCTCACTAGAAGAACACCGACTATAAGGCCTAGTAGGACATATGACTGTCATAGTGGGGAAGGTCTTCTGCTCAAGACTACCTTTTATAGAGAGCTGAGAGGAAAACAACTACCAAGAATGGCCGGCATTTCATACTACATCTCTCCTACAGTGAGGGCAGCACTAAAAGTGCATGACCGGCCACAATTATGGGCTGTTATCTCCAACAATTCCGAAAGCTGAAAGCACAATGACCCATAACCATGGGGCGGTGGATGCTACATTTGATATTATGGTATTTATGTCCTATATTTGGTGTTGTGCACATATATCAGCCTGGAGCTCCCAGTAATGACCCCATAATCTACTCACATTTCTGAGATGTTTGTGTTGGATTCTGGTGTACACTCTGGAGGGGCCTTGGGATCCTCGTTGTTCACCATCCCGTTAGTGGTGGTAGAGTGCTAAATGTGGATAACAATAAGTTATTAAATATACATACTTTTTAATTTTATAGATCCTTTTTTTGTACATATTTTGGATTTATCGATCACATACTTACTTTAGAAAGCCTCTCAGAAGATGATGATGCAAATATTCGGAAGATAAAGTTCTCATCGTCCTCACTTGTGCCCTCCTTATCCTCTGAGATCAGATGGTTGTTTTCATCAGAGTGATCTACAAGACATAGGTAATGAAGGATTGTTAGAGGGTGTCAGTATAACACAGTCGCTATATCTCACTAGGTTAAAAGATGATGCAACGTAATATACAGAATACATGAAAAAAAACTCCTGTACAAAATTAAGGAAATAGGGATACAGTACGAACCCATGGTCAACATAGCTGAGATCCATGAAACATGGATAACATAGTAGACCAGAAAAACCATGTGGAAATATTTGAGCCTTGAAGTCAACATTCACATTGCTGGTGCTGTAGACATGTACATACCTGGCAATGGGGATGAGGGTGGCAAGATGGTAACAGCATCGTCTGTATTACATACAGGAACAGATTCTTTCTGCCTGTTTGAAGAAGAAAAACATGTAAATCGTAAGTAAACACAGTATAAAATGGGTTGTCTCACTATAAGAACACTGACTGTAAGGCCTAATAGGACATATGACTGTCATAGTGGGGAAGGTTTTCTGCTCAAAACTACCTTCCATGGATCAGAACACAACTACCAAGAATGGCTGGCAAGTAATACTACAGCTCTCCTACAGAGTAGGCAGTGCTAAAAATGCATGACCTGCCACAATTATGGGCTGTTATCTTCTGCATTTTCTGAAGCCAAAAGTACAATGACCGTTAACCATGAAGCGGTGAATGCTGCATTTGATATTCTGATATTTATGTCCTATATTTGGTGTTGTGTACATAGATCAGCCTGGAACTCCCAGTAATGAAGTAATGACCCTTTATAATCTACTCACATTTCTGAGATGTTTGTGTTGGTTTCTGGTGTATACTCTGGAGGGGCATTGGGATCCTCATTGTTCACCATCCTGGTAGCGATGATACAGAGCTAAATACGGATAAAAATAAGATATAAAATATTTTTTTTATGTACTTTTAGAGTTGTTTTACATTTTTTTTACATGTTTTGGATTTATTAATCACATACTTACTTTACAAAGCTTTTCAGAAGATGACGTAAAATTTTGGAAGTCAAGGCTCTCATTGTTCTCACTTGTGCCTTCCTCATCCTTTGAGACCAGATGTTTGTTTATATCAGAATGATCTACAAGAAATAGGTAATGAAGTATTATTAGAGGTTGTCAGTATAACACAGTCACTATTTATCACTAATATTAATGGGAACAGATGATCACATATTAGGGAAGATGAGACAAACAGTCGCTTAGTCTAGATGACGTCTCCTTCTACTTACTGATAAATAAGCTGGTGTCTGCGTCTGAAACAAGCTGAGGAACATACTCCAGCTCCTGGCTCAGAATGTTGTCAAAGTCCAAGTCACTCAGGAATGGATGAACCTTGATCTCAAATGCTCCTCCTAGAAAAAGAAAAACAAAAGTGATGCGGACATAGTCAGGGATGGCTCCATATCTGAACAGTTTATCGTAATCTGAACTAATGACAAAACTGAGCCGACATGAAGGAAATAAACTGAAAGTCTTAGTGTGGAGAACTAGAAATACAGTAGATGAGCTGATAGAGAAATGCTGATCTTCATGGACATGAGCGATATGTCCTTGGTCTAATAAGGGAATATTAATACTAGTATATCTGTTACCTGTCCCAAGTCTACGCACAGGATTTCTTCTGAGCAGCTCAGTGATGAGATTCTGAGCATCCAGGGGTGGAGCGCGATCACAATTCCAAATTAGTTCTCCTGTTACATAGAAAATTACAGAAAATAAAACCTCTTTACTGGACTGTAACATAAAGCAAAGGAAATAACTAAACAAATGTAACCAATCAACGCAATGATCGGATTATTCTACTCACCAATGACAACCCTTTTATAAAGCTCAGTGAGGGAATCAGCATCAAATGGTACACATCCCAGCAGGAATTTATACAGGATGATCCCCAATGACCACCAGTCAACAGGTCTTCCATAGCCTTCTTTCAGGATGATCTCTGGGGCTATGTAACATGGGGTGCCACAGAACTGGAAACCAACAGAACATAGAGATGAGAATCGATGAAACAATTATTATGACAAGTTATCATCGTTAAAACACAATGCAGAAGATAAAATATTAGTGGAAAAGTTCTCTAGAAAGGAAGAACGTAGAGAAGAGACAATAGTGTGATGAGATTTGCAAATAACAAGCTAAGTTCTTGTAGGTGATGCTGACCTCACGGTCCTGGAACTCTCTGGAGATGTCCACTGCTAATTCCTTGTAGGTGTTAGTTTTCGGTATCATTAGACCAAGTTTTGAAATCCCAAAATCGGTAACTTTAATATGTCCAGTAGATGTAATCAGGAGGCTGCAAAAGAGAAGATGGTTTTAGCCTCACAGACTGAATGATAATAAATGACAACTTTCCCCACTTTATTATACTACGGGGGCACTTACTTTTCCGGCTTCAGGTCTCTGTGCACCACACCGTAACTATGCAGGTATTCCACGGCAAGTACCGCCTCTGCAAAGTACAAGCGGGCCATGGGGACAGAGAAAGGACCCCTGGTGCTTAGAAGGGTCCCACAGTCTCCACCTATAGAAGAAAGGAAATATGACCAGTGAGGGGTTTATACAGCAGATGACCATGATATACCACGAGCAGATAACCATGATGTATAATGAGCAGTGAGCGGAAACATCCTGGGGAGATCACACAGATAGTGGCGTACATAGAAATCACAAGACCCCATATCAAAAGTTGTAATTGCCCCCCACCCTAAAAAATAAAAAAGAAATATATTTATATCCCTGTTGAAGCAGCTTGGTGTTCTCACCAGCAATACAACTTTTATGGCCATTTTAGAGTATGATGCTCCCAAAAATGCCCACACCCACACTCAATGAGTATGGTATCCCCACAGTGAATCCTCCTAAGGAGGCCACCACTTAGAAGGAGGCCAGCCACAACCCCCTACTCGGTGTGATGGCACCCACAGCAACCCTCCCACTCAGGATAATGGTTCCCACAGTCCCTCACACAATATAATGGTCCGCATAACTCCCCACTCAGTATGATGTCCCCACACAGAATGGGGGCCTCCATACAGAGTGAGGACCCCCACAGCACCCCACTTAATATGATGACCACCACTCAGCATTCACAGTCCCCCCATATCTAGTCATACGGCCCCCTTTCAGTATTTTGGCCCCTACTAGCCACCTACTCAGTATTTTTGCCCCCACCAGCCCCACCTCCTTGAAGAAGCAAATACCGCTGAAATTGTGTTGACAGGTGGAGGGATGCTGCCCACTGCTGAGCGTCGACAGACCCCCTCCGACTGATGAGCCCCATAGCGCCCCTGCACCAAGATCAATGAATTTACGAGCATCTTGGTAATAGATAACCTATAGTAAATGCTCTGTGGGGAAGTAACCAACAATGTCCTAATGATATGAGCAGTGATAAGATGAAAGCAGACATGGGCTGAATATAATACAATAGATGTGTCTTACCTCCTACATACTCCATGACCATACACAGGTGAGATCTAGTTGGAAAGGAGCAGAGCATGGAGACCACAAAGGGACAATCAGCAAATGTTAAGATGTCCCTCTCCAGAAAGGCCCATTCCAATCTCTGTGCAGTATTTAGGTTCCGCTTAGCCATTTTCTTCATAGCAAAGGTCTGGTGTGAGTCTTTATGATGCACTAAGTAGACGGCCCTGGAGAGAAGGAGAATCCATCGGTTATAATAAATCCTTATTAATAATCCATATATAGAAATCATTATATGTTTAATACTGGTATCCTGGTAACATTTCTCCTTGCGGAGAGTGACATGTTAAGCTTGTCAAGGTGAGGAGACTTTTAAGCCTCAATGATCCTCTGGGAAATATGCAAATTGTCTCTTCAGAGAGGAAGAGAACTAGAACTCTAGTGCCACCTATAGGAAGTAGTAATCCTAAAAGTCAATATCGACCCTTTAACGAGCCTTATCACATGACATGGAATAATAGCCATAACCAAAATCTCAATTTTCGGACACTATGTTTTGGGGTACAAGCACTCATCAGTGCAAAGTGTGAGATATGGTTTGGCTGGGTAAGAGGCATCTGACCGGGATCCAAGCGGTAACGTTTCTCCTTGCGGAAAAAGCCATGTTAAGCATGTCAAGGTGAGGAGACTTTTAAGCTGCAATGCTCTTCTGGGAAATATGCAAATTGTCTCTTTTCAGAGAGGAAGAGAACTAGCACCCTAGTGCCACCTATGGGAAGTAGCAATCCTATTTCCCAGAGGAGCATTGTGGCTTAAAAGTCTCCTCATGTCCGCAAGGAGAAATGTCAACCCCTTGGATACCGGTTAGACACCTCTCACCCAGTCAAACCATATCTCACACTTTGCACTGAAGAGGGGCAGTACCCCAGAACACAGTTCCTGCAAATTGAGATTTTGGTTTTGGCTATTATCCTAAGTCATGTGACAAGGCTTGTTAAAGGGTCGATATTGACTTTTAGGATTGCTACTTCCTATAGGTGGAGTTCTAGTTTGCTTCCTCTCAGAAGAGACAATTTGCATATGTTTAATACTAGAAGTCTGGCCGACACTATAAATCCACATCTAGAAATACATAAAATAGCACTACATAGATCACCTATTGGAGGTCTCCACAATGCCACTTCTGCCGGAGCCATCACCCAGGTCACATTATAGATACGAGAATCTACTGAAATTCTCTTTGGGCAGATTCGCTATAACTGACCAAATACAATTTAGTGCAAATAAAATTGGTCCAAAATGAATGTGCTCCAGGGCTCTCTTCTGCTGCTGAGGCCAGTGATTGGGCCCACATGGTCATGGTGGAGGGTGTAGATGTCATTGACGTCAATATGGTGTCACCCTTCATGTGACCATGTGTAGCCAACTTCTCTGATCAGCTTCATAATGGAGCCCCCCCATCAAAACAAAGATCAGAGTGGAGAGCAGAAAAGCTCAGGTGGAGGAGGCAGCATAAGAACAGATGAGAGTCTAGCACAGGCGAATGTAATAATATTATATTATTATATATTATATTATATGTAATTATATTATTTAAATCGCTTTCCTTACAGTTTGATTTGCTACAGATCACATAATTTCCCTATGATAACACTGAATGGCAGAGTGCAGGGGCAGAAGCATTGTCATAGGGAACCCTGAGAAATGTGGATTATGGCAACAGAAATCTCACCCAAAATTTCCACTGCTGATGAGTTTGGAAGTTTCATAGTCGGTCATATGCGGCTTTCTCGCCGGAACCAATGAATCCATCACGCTCTATAAAAGAATAAGAAATAATACTGATTTATTGAAGATGCAGGAAAAAAGTTACAGATGCAAAAACTTCTCCCCCCATATTATGTCCCAGATGATTTACACTGATATGATGTTGGGAGGATACAAACCGGACGCTGGGCAGACCTGGCGCTAGCACCCTGCACACCCAGGCAAGTGCCGGGGCCCTGAGTAGGTGGGCCTTGCTCCCCCCCCCCCTCAATGCTTGCCCAGGACCACGGCCGGCACAATACTTACCTCTCCACAGCTGGTGAGCAGTGAGGTGAGCATTTGATTTTTTTTTTTATGTATGGAGGTATGGGGCATTATATGGGGGGAGAAGTGACATCCTGCATGGGGCATTATATGGGGGGGAGGTAGGGACATCCTGCGTGGGGTATTATATGGGGGGGAGAAGTGACATCCTGCAATGGGCATTATATGGGGGGGTGTGACATCCTGCATGGGGCATTATATGGGGTGAGAGGTGACATCCTACATGAGGCATTATATGGGGGGGACATCCTGCATGGGGCATTATATAGGGGGGTGACATCCTGCATGGGGTATTATATGAGGGGGAGAAGTGACATCCTGCATGGGTCATTATATGGGGGGGGGGAGTGACATCCAGCATAGGGCTTTATATGGGGTGAGAGGTGACATTCTGCATGGGGCATTATATGGGGGGTGACATCCTGCATGGGGCATTATATGGGGGGAGTGACATCCTGCATGGGGTATTATATGGGGGGAGAAGTGACATCCTGCATGGGGCATTATATGGGGTGAGAGGTGACATCCTGCATGGGCCAATATATGGGGTGAGAGGTGACATCCTACATGGGGCATTATATGGGGGGGTGACATCCTGCATGGGGCATTATATGGGGGGTGACATCCTGTATGGGTCATTATGTGAGGTGGGACATCCTGCATGGAGCATTATGTGGGGGGGGGACATCCTGCATGGGAAATTATATGGGGGGTGACATCCTGCATGGGGCATTATGTGGGGGGGATATCCTGCATGGGGCATTATGTGTGGGGGACATCCTGCATGGGGCATTATGTGGGGTGGGACATCCTGCATGGGGCATTATGTGGAGGGGACATCCTGCATGGGGCATTATATGGGGGGTGACATCCTGCATGGGCCATTATGTGGGGGGGCACAGCCTGCATGGGGCATTATGTGGGGGGCACAGCCTGCATGGGGCATTATGTGGGAGGGACATTCTGCATGGGGAATTATATGGGGGGTGACATCCTGCATGGGCCATTATGTGGGAGGGGGACATCCTGCAAGGGGCATTATGTGGGGGGGGCACAGCCTGCATGGGGCATTATGTGGGGGGTCAAAGCCTGCATGGGGCATTATGTGAGGGTCACAGCCTGCATGGAGCATTATGTGGGGGGTCAAAGCCTGCATGGGGCATTATGTGGGGGGCACAGCCTGCATGGGGCATTATGTGTGGGGTCACAGCCTGCATGGGGCATTATATGGGGGCACAGCCTGCGTGGAGCATTTTATGGGGTCCATTATTCTATATGGAGCAATATATGGAGCTCATAATACGGTATAGAGGACTATGTGGTGCCATTATACTGTGTGGAGGACATTACTGTCCGGTCTGCACTGTGAGCTGTGAGGATTCGCCGCTTTCTGAGTTATTGTGGAATTTACAATAGATATCGCTCATGTAATGTAAGAAGTGAAATCTTCGGCCTTGTACTATATATATATATATATATATATATATATATATATATATATATATATTTATCTGCGGTATCTGTGCATCATGAATCGTGGTATGTGTTAAAGGGGCCACTGAGACTCTTTCGCCCAGGGCCCACGAAATCCTGGAGCCGCCCTGCAACGGTCATCATACATTACTATAACATTCTGGATAATGTGGGAGATCACACAGAGGAGGACTTACAGGTAATCTGTCACCAGGTGTTTGCTATGTATTCTGAAAGCACCATGATGTAGGGGCAGAGACCCTGATTCCAGTGATGTGTTGCTTACTAGGCTGTGTGTGGCTGTTTCAATAAAATCAGTAGATTATCACTAGAAGACTATCTGTCTAGCCAGGTAGTCCTATTGCTCTGTACCCCTGCCTCCACCACTGATTAGCAGCTTTCTGCCTATGCACAGTGTACACAGAAAGCTGCCAATCAATGGTGTGGGCGGGGTTATACAAGACTCAGCATTCAGAGCTCTGCAGCAGAAAAAAATAGTGATTTTATCACAACTGCTCCACCGAGTAAAGTAATCAACACAGGAATCAGGGTCTCTGTCCCTGCATCATGCTTCTCTCAGACCAAATAGCATAAACCTGGTGACAGATTCCCTGTAATTCACATGTAATTAACACCATAGGGTCATCTACACTTAGAATAGAGACGTACCATGGTTGTATGGGGGATAATACTGGACGAGTCATTCACACCCCATGATCTGATGACACACACGCATCCCCCTCTATGATACTTACGGATTCTTGGATCTCCGGGATCTCACTAATTCCATTGTTAGGATTCGACAGCTCAGTTGTTTCTAAAATAATGATGAAGAAATGAAATGTATTAGAGGATATTATTCCTACATAGATAATACAGCAATAAAACGGAGAAATGACAAGATGTCTGTAAATGGGATTAATACTCGTTATATGGGGATTCTAAATATGAGAATATACGGGGAATCCATAGATAAATGTAATGTAAATGATGGAGGAACCCCTTCATAAATAACAAAAGACTGACCATCACTTCCGAAAAGAAAATGGGTGTGAACAGGTGCATACTAAGAGTAGCCATCCAAATACATAACTAACAAAGTTGCACTCTGTAACGCTATAGCATGTAAACATGAAATAAATGAAATTTGAATTGCATTACTGCTGTATAAAATAGGATAAAAGGAAGATACTTAGCGCATAATTTGGCCAATTCATGCATGGCCAGCAGCCACGGCAAGGCGACCTTCTTTTTCTGGGTGCATGCCAAGTAGCCACGGCAAGGTGACCTTTTTTTTTGCTGGGTGCATGCCCAGCAGTCACGGCAAGACGACCTTCTTTTGCTGGGTGCATGCCCAGGAGTCACGACAAGGCGACCTTCTTTTGCTGGGTGCATGCCCAGCAGTCACGACAAGGCGACCTTGTTTTGCTGGGTGCATGCCTAGCAGCCACGGCAAGGCGACCTTCTTTTGCTCGATGCATGCCCAGCAGTCACGGCAAGGCGACCTTTTTTGCTGGGAACCTATCTCCACCCATCAGCCCGGGGTGGTTTTAATTACAACAGGATCCTACCTACCCATATAAATGTAGGCTTCAGCCTAGGAGAGGATTCACATTAGGAGAGGATTCCAACAAAAAGATCGCCTTGTCATTGGCTGCTGGGCATTCATGAATTGGCCAAATTATGTGCTCAGTATCTTAGTTTTTTCCCATTTTCTAGAGCAGTAATGCAATTTAAATTTAATTTATTTCATGTTACTTGCTATAGCACTGCAGAATGGACCCTCCAGCACATGAATGAGGAAGCCCCCACCCACGCTGCACATATGAGTGATGGTAAGAGAGCTGAAACATAGGAGAGATTTGCAAATTAGCCTGGAAGTGCACTGGGGGCGTGTCACTGCACTTGGATTTCTTCTTTCACGCCCCCAGTGCACTTCCATTCTAATTTGAATATGGTGTCTACTTTACATTTCTCCTGACTGGCACATTGGATTTCTACAAACAATTATTATTAGGAGACAATGGCCTATACCGTCACACCACTACTTCTATATGTAACAATGTGCTGCCAGGTTCCCATTACACAGAGTAGAGAGTAAATCTAACATTATCCTCCGTCCTCTGTAATATCTGGATATTCCTTGTAGAAGGTCGGGTGATCGCTCACCTGTAATCAGATCGCTGTTCAGCTCCGGCTGACTCCTATTAGGGTCAGGGATTTTCGGGGTCACATTTTGCCCATATTTGGCGTCGCCTCCTGTTGTTTCCTGATAGATATAATATATATAATTACTATGTGGAAGATTTCACTAAATCACCAAATACATAAATCATGAAGGACTAAACCAACATTTACAGATGCACCAATTGTAACGATACAAATCCCGCGCCATCTTCAGACCTTTTCTCAGAAAGTCTCCTCAGATACGGTGGATTAAGATACGTCTATTAATATTGATCCTTACCGGGCGTTCCAATGAGCGTTCTAGTATAGACAGGACTTTTTCGGCCAGTTCTTTAAAGACAGCCAAATCTTCAGTCTGAGATCTTTCTTCAGCCTATAAAGAAGGAAAAATGGAAAGGTGAATTTTGAGATGAGAGCGGTCAGAATGGAGGCGGAAATTGTATGTGACATCGGTTCTCTGTCTGCAGATACAATGACTACATACTGTATTTGGGGACTCGTTGTGTTTTACCGTATTTTTTGGACTATAAGATGCCTTTTTTTCCAAAATTTTTGACCTCCCTTCTAACACTCTCGCACCCCTCCAATCTATCCTAAACTCTGCTGTCTGACTAATCCACCTGTCCCCCCGCTATTCCCTGGCTTTTCCCCTCGCTCCGCCAATCCCTTCACTGGCTCCACATTACCCAGAGACTCCAGTTCAAGACCCTAACCTTGGCATGCAAAGCCACCCACAACCTGTCTCCTCCATATATCTGTGACCTAGTCTCCCGGTACTTACCTGCACGCAACCTCCGATCCTCACAAGATCTTCTTCTCTACTCCCCTCTTATCTCCTCTTCCCACAATCGCATACAAGATTTCTCCCGTGCATCCCCCCTACTCTGGAACTCTCCACCCCAGCATATCAGACAGATTATTAATAATAATAATTGTCTGAATGTAGCTTACCAGGGGGGTGGCTGTGGTGGAGTGAGGTCACAGGAAGTAGGGTCACTGCTGCAGGAAGCCAGCAGTAGAAGTGGGGCGCTCCTGCGGGCCAGCGGGGTGTCCAGGAGGTGCGAGGCTGCGGGCCCTGGGCTTCAAGGCAATGTTAGCGGTGATTTAGGAGGGGAGTCCCCGCTCTGCCCATTGAATTTCTGGCGGTGGGCTTCAGGCAAATGGCCGCTGGAGGCAGTGCATGTGCAGATTTAGATCTCGGCTCAATGAGGAGCTGAGATCTCAAACTGCGTATTGGCCATCTCCAGCAGCCTACTTCTTGAAGCCCACTGCAGAGAAATCAATAAGCAGAGCAGGGCCTCCCCTCCTGAATTACCGCTAACATTTCCTTGAAGCCCAGGGCCCGCAGCCTCGTACCTTCTGGACACCCCGCTCCTCCCAGCTTGGAGCCCGCAGCAGCGCCCCACTCCTACTGCCGACTTCCTGCAGCAGCGACTCTGCCTCCTGTGACCTCGCTCCACTGCCACCACCCCCCCTCAGTAAGCAACCGAAAATTCGGACTATAAGACAGACCCCCATTTTATTATAATAAATGTTTTTCCTATTTACCTCCCAAAAAATTTTGGTGCGTCTTATGGTCTGCAAAATACGATATATTAGAAGAAGAAGCTTCTATCCCTCCATTATTATCTGTTAATATTGAGATGTTCTGTGCAGAGTGTCCGCCACTTACCTGGTGTAGTAATGTCCTGATGTTCTGAAGTAAATCCGTCAGATAGTCTGACGTTAGACGACGTTGTCGGTGTTTGGTCAGGCAATCCTTTACTAGCTCCATCACCAGCCGGTGAGTGAAGCTGAGGACGCCATCGGGTGGTAGAAGCACACTGTTAGGACGATTGATCATAAGGATCATCAATAGTGCTTTTACCTGAGGAATGTCCAAAACAATTCCAGCCATAGTGAAAAACTGCAAGTGCTATCAGTCACTATAGAGCCAAGAAAGGCACGGGTGAGCCTATGTGCATTGCATATATAGCGACTGTGAGCAGTGATGTCACCATCACCTGTGATGTCATCACGGAATCTTGTGATAGAATCTTCACGGAGCAGCTCTGCGCAAATAGAATGCGGCCTGGTAATATTTAATGTGAAAACACCATACAATTAACTACCCATGTTATCATGGCCGTTCTATTTTATATCCAATTAGAACACAACCAGGATAAAGGTGTGTTCACAAGTTGGATTTTGGCAGTATTTTTTTTCTACCTCAAAAATCAAAGGAGGCAGGAAAAACGCTGCTTAAAATTCAGGTGTTTTTACTTGTGTTTATTTTTCCATTCATTTGAATGGGTGAAAAATGCTGCAAAACCTCTGAAAGACTTGACAAGCTGCAGATTTAAAAAAAATGCAAAAAAACAGCATGTGAATGAGATTTCAGAAATGTCATTCACTAAGATGGTGCTGTAAAACACAGCATTTATTGCTGCAGAAGAAAAAACAGTGAATACACCCTAAAGATATCCTCAGTCATATTATGGGAAATATTGTATATTTCGCATTTATTATCTCACGTGTTTTTCTTCACCATAGAACTTTTAAGGCTGTGTGCCCACTATGCGTTTTTTAGGCGTTTCTGCAGCGTAACTTTCGCTGCGGAAACACTTAAAAAACGCTTGGTGATAGGTCTGCAATGGTCCCCAATGATAATCCGCATGTGCTGTGCACATGCCGCGGAGATTTCCGCTGCGGATTATCATTGCGGAAAAATCCGCAGCACGTCCTTTAATTTTGCAGAGTCGCTGCGATTTAGCCGCCATTGACTTGCATTGGAACGCATAACATCCGCATGACTACAAATACACATGTGGATATTATGCGACTCAATGCGTGGATGGTACCCGGGTCTGGAGATGAAGAGACTCTCCTCCAGACCCGGGTACCATAGTACCTGTAGTTAAAATAGAATTAAAATAAAAAATAAACATATACTTACCTTCTGATGGCCCCTGTCTGCTCCCGGCGGTGCTGCTGGCTCTTCGGCTGCTCGCGGTGGTAAAAGGACCTTCCATGATGCCATTTAGTCATGTGACAGGTCACGTGACCGCTGACATCGGCGGTTGCGTGACCTGTCACATGACTAAATGACGTCATGAAAGGTCCTTTTACAGCACCGTGATCCGCCAAAGACACCGGACGCACCGGAGAAGGAGATCGAGGACCATCGGAAGATGAGTATAATGTTTTTTTTTTATTTTTCACCATTATTATTCTTTTTTTTCATTATTGATGCTGCATTTGCAGCATTGTAACTTGGTCACACTATATAAATCCATGACGGTTGCATGGAATTATATAGTGTGACCAAGTTGTCAAGCACTTTTCCAAGTGATGCTAAAATCACTTGGCAAAGCGCTTGACAACCCAGGGAGATGCAGAAACGCTTAGGAAAAATCCGCAGCATTTCTGCATCGTGGTCATATATCCTAACTCATTGGCGAACCGTTATACAAGGCTATATTCACACTAGACGTTTTTTTAGCGGGCTTTTTTATGCAAATTTTCAGCTGCGTTTTACAGTACCAACAAAGTCTATGAGATTTCCGAAATCTCATGCACAAAGCTTGCTTATTTGTCCTCAGTATTTTGTGCTTTCCATGGCTTTTTGCAATAGAGTATGTCACTTGTTTCAGCGTTTTTCACCCATTAAAAAAAAGGGTGGTGGAAAAAAATGCTGAAAAAAAGCCTAGTGTGAACATTTTGCTGCGTTTTTAGTGAAAAAAGCAAGTATGTGACACACATTTATTCTTGTGATTTTCCCAAGTTTAAACCATCTTGTCTTGGTCACCTGAGATAGCAGCTTGGATTATTACAGTTTAATTAAATTAGTGATGCCTACAAAGTAAACATTGGTTGAGCTAGGTTTGAGATTGAACAACACGTGTGGCCCAGGGAGGTGTGAAAATGAACAATGCCTGAGCAACTCAATGGCAAACCATAATGTGAAAGTAAATAGTGTCCTACAAATTCAATGCACTGCCAGGGTCTTAGATAAACCATTCCAGACCAATTCACCCCCCACCCGCCCCCTGTTACATTTGTAATGTGTACTTTTTCATGAACATATGTCTTGCAATGGTGACCTGTTTTCATGTGTCTATGGTGGAAGCAAAGCTGAACTTTGGGATCCTGAAAAACGCACCAAAAATGCACCAAGAACCACTGCAAAAAAACACACCAAAACCTGCGTTTTTGACGCTACTTCTTTCCTGCCAAGAGATTATGTTTTGCTGCAGAAAAAAACACCTAGTGTGAATATAGCCTAAGACTTACTCTGCCAGCATTAATAGTCAATATTCTGTATAAAAATAGGACTCCAATCCAGGTATTCAGTTTATCATAAACAAGCCTGAGTTAATCTGCCAAATACACATAGTATGCTTTCTCATAGGTGAAATATAAATCCTGTTAAAGGTCCAAGTTGCAGCAGTTAAGTAGAACAAAACAGACCTCTTCATTCTTTGTAGGTGGAAAAACTTTCGAAATTATCAGTGTATCAAGTACTTATACTCCTGACTGTATATAGTATAATTGCCGCACTGCTACATACAGGTGCTTCTCAGAAAATTAGAATATCATCAAAAAGTGAATTTATTTCAGTTCTTAAATCCAAAAAGTGAAACTCATATATTATACAGAGTCATTACAAACAGAGTGATCTGTTTTAAGTGTTTATTTCTGCTAATGTTGATGATTATGGCTTACAGCCAATGAAAACACAAAAGTCACTATCTCAGTAAATTAGAATTAACAAGAAACACCTGCAAAGGCTTCCTAAGCATTTAAAAAGGTCCCTTAGTCTGTTTTAGTAGGCTCCACAATCATGGGCAAGACTGCTGACTTGACAGATGTCCAAAAGGCAGTCACTGACACACTCCTCAAGGAGGGTAAGCCACAAAAGGTCATTGCTAAAGAAGCAGCTGTTCACAGAGTGCTGTATCCGAGCATATTAATGGACGTGGAAGGAAAAAGGGTGGTAGAAAAAGGTGCACAAGCAACCGGGATAACCGCAGCCTTGAAAGGATTGCTAAGAAAAGGCCATTCAAAAATTTGGGGGAGATTCACAAGGAGTGGACTGCTGCTGGAGTCACTGCTTCAAGAGCCACCACACACAGACGTATCAAGGACATGGGCTACAAGTGTCGCATTGCTTGTGTCAAGCCCCTCATGACCAATAGACAACGCCAGAAGCGTCTTACCTGGGCCAAAGAGAAAAAGACCTGGACTGATGCTCAGTGGCCCAAGGTGTTGTGTTCAGATGAAAAGTAAATTTTGCATTTCATTAGGAAATCAAGGTCCCAGAGTCTGGAGGAAGAGTGGAGAGGCCACAATCCAAGCTGCTGGAGGTCTGGTGTGAAGTCTCCACAATCAGTGATGGTTTGGGGAGCTGTAACATACCTGGCGGCGTCCTTGCATGGTGGTCCATCTCCCACTGTGCAAGAGGGCGCACTTAATCTCCTGTCCAGAATGTCTCTCTGGCTTCCCTCCATGCTGTCTGTTTGTGTCTGTTTCTGCTGCTTAAGGGCGGCGCCCGATCACTTCCTGCCTTTTGTACCTGCTGTGGGTCACACCCCTTGTGCGTCCTCAGCCTATTGCTGTCTGTCACTTGGTATATAGCTCAGCAGCTCCCTTCTATCCCTGCCTGAGCATAGTGTTTCCTTCAGTGTGTGCTTGCACTCTGAAGGTGCCAGGTCCCGTCTCTTGTCTCCTGCTTTTTGTATCAGTTCCCGTGTCTGAACTGAGTCCTGTATGTCTCCTGCTTTGCGGTATCAGCTCCCGTGTCTGAACTGTGTCCTGTATGTCTCCTGCTTTGCGGTATCAGCTCCCGTGTCTGAACTTAGTCCTGTATGTCTCCTGCTTTGCGGTATCAGCTCCCGTGTCTGAACTGACTCCTTTCTGTGTTCTCTTGTCTGTCCTGTCTGAACACGCTCCTAGCCTGTTCCTCTCGCCTTCTAGTGGCCGATTTCCTAGACCCGCTCCTGTGTCTGGTCTGTCCTGTCTGAACACGCTCCTTGCCTGTTCGTTCCGCCTTCTAGTGGCCGATTTCCTAGACCCGCTCCTGCGTCTGGTCTGTCCTGTCTGAACACGCTCCTTGCCTGTTCGTTCCGCCTCTCTGGGGGCCGTATTCCCAGACCCGCTCCTGTATCCCTCTGCAGTGTCGGTCTCCTCCGTACACTCAGTTCCAGTCTGAACTCTCTCCTGTCCTTTACCTGTTTTGCCTCTATGTCCGTTCCCTTCCTTTTTCTGCAGAGTCTGAACTCGTACCTAACTCCTGCTTGTTGTCTCTGCAAGTACTGTGTGAGTATCTGGCCCTGTCTTTCCCTTCCTGTCTGTTCCGTGTGAACAGAGCCCTGTCCTCCCTGCTCAGCCTTGTCTGCACTCTAGCTGTGCTTGCCTGTAACCCTCTGCCTGTATTGTTCCTGAGTCCCGGTGTGTACTGGGTCCTATCCCGCCTGTGTTCCTACCTGCTAGTGCCTCCCTGTCTGCACTCTAGCTGTGCTTGTCTTTACCCGCCTGCCTGCATACCAGTCGTGCCTGCCTATACCCACCAGTCTGTGTGCCAGCCTACCAGCCTGTTCCTGTATTCCCCTGTGTGGGTCAACAGCCGTGTCCGGGGTCTGTCCTGGAGTAGCACCTGGTCCCTCTGCTCGGTTCCTCCTTGGTGCACTGGCGTCGTATGCCGTCGTGCGACCCTGGTCGGATCGGGTGAATACCTAGTCACGCCCCTCCAGGCATTCACTCTCCGGCACGGTCCAGTGGAATCACTACCAATCACACGCACACGCCGCTCAGCCCGGGCGTGTGCATAACAGGAGCCATGTCATCTGCTGGTGGAGGTCCACTGTGTTTTATCAAGACCAAAGTCAGCGCAGCCGTCTACCAGGACATTTTACAGCACTTCATGCTTCCCTCTGCCCACAAGCTTTATGGAGATGGAAATGTCATTCTCCAGCAGGACTTGGCCCCTGTCCATACTGCCAAAAGTACCAATACCTGGTTTACACACAACAGTATCACTGTGCTTGATTGGCAGCAAACTCGCCTGACCTTAACCCCATAGAGAATCTATTATAGAGAATCTATGGGGTATTGTCAAGAGGAAGATGAGACCCCAGACCCCACAATACAGATGAGCTGAAGGCTGCTATCAAAGCCACCTGGGCTTCCATAACACCTCAGCAGCGCCACAGGCTGATCGCCTCCATGCCACATTGCCGCATTAATGCAGTAATTGATGCACAAGGAGCCCGACCAAGTATTGAGGGCATTTACTAAACATACATTTCAGTAGGCCAGCTTTTCGGATTTTAAAAACATTTTTCAAGCTGTTGTTATGAAGTATTCTAATTTACTGAGATAATGACTTTTGTGTTTTCATTGGCTGTAAGCCATAATCATCAACATTAACAGAAATAAACACTTAAAATAGATCCCTCTGTGTGTAATGACTCTATATAATAGATCCCTCTGTGTGTAATGACTCTATATAATAGATCCCTCTGTGTGTAATGACTCTATATAATAGATCCCTCTGTGTGTAATGACTCTATATAATAGATCCCTCTGTGTGTAATGACTCTATATAATAGATCCCTCTGTGTGTAATGACTCTATATAATAGATCCCTCTGTGTGTAATGACTCTATATAATAGATCCCTCCGTGTGTAATGACTCTATATAATAGATCCCTCTGTGTAATGACTCTATATAATAGATCACTCTGTGTGTAATGACTCTATATAATATAGGAGTTTCACTTTTTGCATTGAAGAACTGAAATAAACTAACTTTTGATGATATTCTAATTTTGTGAGAAGCACCTGTATATAGTATGAAGCCCCACTGCCCCATATGTGTATGTATAATTTGATGCACATGACTCGCCCCCTGGGCCGTGGGGTACACGGAACCGGGCCTTCTAGTGTACGGTGCTGATGGGGGTAGTAGTGGCAACCCGATCCCGTGGCTCAGGGTGGTCAGACCAAATGGTGGCAGTCTATTTATCAGTGTTTTGAATGTCCGACTACGCCACCAGTGGATTGCGATCAGGGATAACCGCCGCTGCGAGGCAGACTACTGAGGCTGGTGTTGGTGTGCAGCACAGGTGTAGGATAACTCCCCACGGGAAGAGTGTAGCCTCAGGGCAGTGTAGGTGGATGTTGGGGGTGATAGTGCAGGCCGCAATAGTAAGAGTTCAGAGTCCTCTTCAAACAGTTCAGGGTCTTTATTGTAGATATTATTAATGACCCAACAGTACCGGTTAGGAATGGGCCTGGGTGTCTGAGAGAATTCGGGTGAGCCCCACTGGTCAGGGTGAGTGTGTAGGCCTACCGTTTTCTCTATGCTCTTTCTGACTATCCCCCTTTTCGTGGTGTAATAGCCCACGTCCCTGAGCTGGCCGTGTACTTCTCGCCTGTATGGCATGCGACTAGGGCCTTGGGTACCTGTTGCTTGCTCCTCGCTGTACAGGTCCCTCTGTGTGGCGGAGCCTCCAGGCTTCTTAGGCCAAGGGACCTGAAATCCCTCGCAGGTTGGTTCTCTGCTGCTGGGCTTGTAACCCTGACAGCCCCGGACCCCAATGCCCGGTAGATTGGTTCTCTTCCAGGACCGGCTCTCGTCGCCTCTGTCCCTGGCTTGCAGTTTCTCCTCTGCCTCACGGACTCCTCAGCTACAGCTGAACTGTCCCTCCTTCTCTGGGACTAGTCTCACTCCTGAGCTAGGTCTTCCAGTTCTCTCTAACCCTGCCCCCAGTTCCAGCTTTTATAGGGGCAGCCAGCTCCCCCTGCTGGCCTGGGACAGGAGGTGCTGTATGCTAATTGTCCCTAACCAGGGGACCACCCTCCTGCTCTCAGACACAGATTATTGTTTGTGGCATCCAGGCCTGGGGTGACACATTCTCCCCTAGTAAAATGTAGTACTCCGGACTAAACAGGAAACACAAATACAGGGTATAAATGACAACATAACATATATACAAGTATATTTTGTCCTTGAGGTCACGGCGCTTCCGTGACCGGGTGTCCATTTCACCCAACAAGGTGAAGTTTTCCACGGTGTGGGGACCTGTTTTCATAAACCCCAATTTCCTGGCCTTGGGCGTGGCGACAAGGCTGAGCTCTCTACTTTGGGCCACAAGGAGGCCACACCAGACAGATTTTTCTTCCGTGGCCATCTTCGAAAGAGGGCACCAAGTGCAACTATCTACAAGATAGTTCCGGTTATTCAGCGTCCATAACCTGTTAGTCCATGAACTAGAAAGACTGGAAAAACATAATTAGCAACCAGGCAACAAACATAAAACATTTACAATATACAGCATTTAGATCTTCCAGCGAGCTGGTATTTGCCCCCTAGTGCTCCGGGTTGACCTGCGTAACCCACTGTCTGGTGGTGGTCTAACCTGACTTTCCCCACTAGCATTCAGGGTACAGCTACTAGCTGGGTTTACAGGCAGTGCAGGCAGCTATCTGCGGGTCCTTTGGCTTACCGCAGGTATGGCAGGCTCACTGTCAGCAGAGGGTTGACTCTCCTGGGCTGCTGGCATGGGTTCTTCTGCCTCTAGGGCTGCTTGGTCTTCTGATTCCTCCTGCTCTCCTGTAGGTTCCTGCTGGGTTGGTTGAAGGAAGTGTAGGACGGGTACCACTATTGCATCATTTATCCGAGTCCAGGACCGGGGGAACTCTCCAAGAACTGTGCTGATCATTTCTTTCTTGTCTTCTGCGGGTTCAAGGTCATCTTGATCTTCTCCTGCACTCTGTAGTTGCTCGGGGCACCTTTTTAGGTGGTGTCTGGAGACGGTGCTAGTGGTTTCTCCTCCAACCTTGGTAATTACACATACCTTCGGGTTGTTGTGGTTGGACTGCAGTACTGTGTACGGGTCGCTCTCCCACTGGTCATCTAGCTTGTGAAGCCTTCTCTTCCGCTTCAGGACCTGCTCACCAGGTTCCAGGGGACCAGCAGGGGCGTGTTGGTTGAAGAGCCTCTCTTGCTTTTCTCTCGCTTGAGCCAGACTCCTCTCCACACTCTCCTGTACCTTCTTGTACTGTAGCTGCCGTTCCGTATCCCAGTCCGCGTCTGGGGAGGTGTCCTCGGGGGTCAGGACTCCCATCTCCAGGTCTATCGGCAGCTTACCTGGTCTTGCCCTCATCAGGTAAGCCGGGGTGCAATTTGTAGCATTCACCGGGATATGGTTGTATAAGTCTATCAGGTCTGGCAGCTTCTCCGGCCACAGGCTGCGTTCTTCCAGGGGCAACGTTTTGAGGAGATCAATGACGATATTATTCATTTTCTCACACAGCCCGTTGGTTTGTGGGTGGTAAGACGTTGTCCGAATCTTCTTACAGCCGTAGAGGTTGCAGAACTCCTGGAAGATTTCAGCCTCAAACGCTGGACCTTGATCTGTCAAGACCTGTTCCGGATACCCGTGTGGATGGCAGAAGTGTTGTTGGAAGGCTCTGGCCGCTGTTTGGGCTGTCAAGTCTTTAACAGGAACCACCAGCAGGAACCGGGAATAGTGGTCCACTATTGTCAGGGCATAGACGTAGCCCGACCGGCTTGGAGCCAGTTTCACATGGTCCAGAGCTACCAGCTCAAGAGGCTGCCTGATGACGATGGGCATCAAGGGCGTCTTCTGGCTGGTACCGCCTTCCTTCTGTGGTTACATGGGCCACAGTCCCTGCACCACTTCTCTATGGCCCCTCTCATTCCGACCCAGTAGAACCGCTCTCTCAGTAGGAACTCCAGTTTCTTCCACCCGAAGTGTCCCGCTCTGTCATGGTAGGCCTCCAGTACCATTGCTGCATCTCGTCTCGGGACCACTACCTGCCAGGTCAGCTCGTGCGTCCGGTGGTTGACAAGCCTTCTGCACAGCTTACCTTCGTAGAGGAATAGCCTGCTTTTCTCCTTCCATAACTGCTTGGCTTCCTCTGGAGCGTCCGAGCCAGGGCTAGCGTCTGCCTGGGTCAAGAGGTCTTTCACCAGGCGAATTGCAGGGTCACTATCTTGCGTTTCAGCCCAGCCGTGGTGAGGTAAGGAATTGAACATGACAGTGGTCAAGTCTTTGTCTCTTACAAGGTGGGAGTACTGAGTGGCCCCGTACCGGTGGAATGCAGGGAGCTCTATTTCCTCCAACTCGTCTGGATCTTCTCCCTCATCGGGCAAGTGGGGCATTCTCGATAGGGCATCTGCATTGGCATTGGCTCGGCCTGCCCGGTACTTGATGGTGAAGTCATAGTTTGCTAGCCGGGCCATCCACCGCTGCTCTAGGGCACCAAGTCTCGCATTGTCCAGATGTGTCTACGGATTGTTGTCCGTGTACACAGTGAACTTCACAGAGGCCACGTAATGCTTGAAACGTTCTGTTACGGCCCACACCACTGCCAAGGACTCCAGCTTAAAGGAGCTGTAATTCTCCGGGTTTCTCTCGGTGGGCCTCAGCTTCCGGATGGCGTACGCGATCACCCTTTCTCTGCCCTGTTGGTTCTGTGACAGTACGGCTCCCAGCCCCACATTACTGGCGTCTGTGTGGAGGATAAAAGGCTGGCCATAATCAGGGTAGGCCAGGTTCTCATCCCCCGTGAGGGCCATCTTCAGCTGGCGGAAGGACTCCTCTTCCGGCTTGTCCCACTTGAAGGGTGGCTTTTGGCTTCTGGTCTTAGATTGTCCTATAAGGAGGTCCTGCATAGGGGCTGCCATCTTGGTGAACCTGGGGATGAACCTTCGGTAGTAGCCTACCAACCCGAGGAACTGCCTCACTTCTTTTATGTTAGAGGGGCTTGGCCAGTTCTTTATTGCCGTGATTTTGTCAGGGTCGGGGGCTACTCCTTCTGCACTCACCACGTGTCCCAGGTACTGTACCTTCGGCTTTAACAGATGGCACTTGGAGGGTTTCACTTTCATGCCAAAGCCTGCCAGGGCCTCGAACACCTCGGCCAGGTGCTTTAGATGGTCCTCGTAAGTCTTCGAATAGACAATCACGTCGTCCAGGTAAAGTAGGACCGTCTCAAAGTTTCGGTGCCCTAGACAGCATTCCATCAGCCTCTGGAAGGTCCCGGGTGCGTTGCAGAGCCCGAACGGCATATAGTTGAATTCACTTAATCCCATCGGGGTGGTGAAGGCGGTCTTCTCCTTATCAGCCTCTGCCACAGGAACCTGCCAGTACCCACTAGTAAGGTCCAAAGTAGAGAAGAAATTAGCTGATTTTAGTGCGGCCAAAGACTCCTCTATTCTAGGCAACGGGTATTTATCTTTATGGGTGATACGATTGACTTCTCTATAGTCCACGCACATTCTCATAGTACCGTCTTTCTTTTTTACCAGAACCAAGGGGGCTGCCCAGGGGCTACAACTGTCTCTATTGACCCTGGCTTCCTTCATTTCTCTCAGAATGCCCTTTGCGTTCTGATAGTGTGCGGGGTGGTACAGGTCTGTATCTTTCAGCAATTGGTGGGTGGCTCCCCGTGGGGATGTGGTGTTCTACTCCTTTCACTCTGCCGAAGTCTAGCGGGTGCTTACTAAAGATTCTCTCGTACTCTTGAACCACCCGGTAGAGTCCTTGTTTTTGGTGCAAGGGAGTGGAGTCAGCACCCACGTGGAGTTTCTGGCACCAGTCCTCCTTGGGTTTCTGGGAACCATTACCCTCCGCCTGGGGAGATGGAGGCAAGGGTTCCACGGCCCTGACAGCATTGTGTTCAACAGTATACAATTTGGCTAGTGTAGCGTACCGGGGCAAATGTACTTCCCTTTCCCCAATGTTTAAGATCCGGACGGGCACCCTTCCATGGCGGACAGAGACCACCCCCCGGGCTGTCAAAATGGTGGGCCTGCTGTCTGAGTACACGGGTTCTACCATGGCTTGGTAGTCTCTCCCTCTTAACCCGATTGCAGTCCGACACCAGATCATTTCACTTTTGGGGGGCATAGCAATGGGGAACGAGTCGCTCATCCTCACGCTACCGATCTCACCACCAGACAGTTCTACCTGTTGCCATCTCATCAGGGCTCTTATCTCCTTCTGGAGGACCCTCTGTTGGCTGGAGCTCGCATTCATCGCCACCTGCTGAAAAATTACAATTACTTCTGAAAGACAATTTTCAATCACATTAGTACCCAAGGTTATTTTAGGGTGACTTTCTCGATGGTCAATGTCCACAATGATCACTCCCTGTGCCGGCAGTTCAACTTTACCAATCTTAATGGTCATCTCTCTGAACCCCACCTGCGGCACGGGTTGACCATTGCTGGCGATGATGCTCAAGTCATCGTCTGGATAACGAGTTATATCAGTGTCACTCCAGTACTGCTTGAAAAGTACATAGGGGATGGTAGTCACTTGGGACCCGGTGTCCAGCAGTGCACTCATGGGGATACCGTCCAGCACTACGGGTAAAACCGGGCGTCCCCCTACGTACTTATCACCCAATTAGATGGGCCTGATGACCTTATGCCTGGGGGTTGGCCCTTTGCCCCAGGTCGGACCCATTTAAAGTACAGTACCTGGCTACGTGTCCCGGCTGGCTGCAACGGCGGCAAATCGGCTGTCCATCCTCAGTGTAATGATCGGCGGGCCTCCCTCTGAATGACGGGATCCTCCTCCGTCGACGCCACGGGACATCCTCCGGACTGGAAGCCAGCTTGATTGGTCCTGACAGGTCCATCTGTAACGACTGTACGGTCCTGGTCAATGCAGCAACACTCTTTGTTAGTTCTTGGACCTGATGGTGGAGGTTTGCAGGCGGGGATGGATTTAGGGCCTGCGCATCAGCCCCCACAAGGTTTGCGGGATAGGGCGCCGCCCCCTGGTGGTAAGGGATGGCAGGGCACCGGGAAGCTACAGCGCCACCCGGTGCAGGTTCTCGGAGCACCCGGATGGCCCTATCTTTGAACTGTGCAAAAGTCAAATCGGGGTTCTGTAGGGCCATGAGGCGCAGCTGGGTTCTGTGGGCGCTGGACAGCAGACCTTCTATGAACTGGTCAGTCAATAGTTTATCTGTATCCTGCACGCTGCCAGGGTCAGCTTGCTTAATTGCCCCTAAGGCTTCCTGTAAATTTAGGGCATAATCTCGGATGCTATCTTGAGCTCGCTGCTTACATCCATAGAACCGCATTTTGATTTCTGCTGAGGTACGGGTATCAAAGGTGTCCCGTAGACGGGTCAGAACCCCCCTTACAGTCCTTTTCTCCTCAGCTGTCCAAGACTTTACCTCCCGCTGGGCCGCACCAGTTAACTGCCCTATCAGTATGCTTACCTTCTGTTCTTCTGTCAGGGGATAAACTTTGAACAGTCTATACAGCCTTTCTTTAAAGTCGCCCAAGGTATGCGACTCGCCGGCATACTGGGCATCCAGGCCGCTCCGGGGATATAGGCAGGGGTGGATTAAGAGTAGCAAGGGCCCCGGGCAGTTTAGAAGGCGCGGGCCCCCTCCACACACCTGATTTATCACGTGACATGTCACATGATCCCCTGTGATAGATCATGTGATAGTTCACAGGAAATTTATTTGGCATAATATTAATTGTGCTGCCTCATCTGAGAGCAGCACAATATTGGGGCAGATACCCTGATTCCAGCGATGTGTCACTTTTTCAGCTGCTTGTTGTCATTTTGAGAAAATCACCGTTTTATCTGCTGCAGATCTAGCAGCTCTCTGAATGCTGCGCTCTGTATAGCCCCACCCACACCACTGATTGGCAGCTTTCTGCCCATGCTCAGTGTACACAGAAATCTACTGATCAGTGATGGGGGTGGGGTCCTACAGAACTTACTAGTCATCTAGTGATAATTACCTTCTGACAAATCAATGATTTTATCAAAACAACACTAAGCAGCCCAGTAAGTGACACATTACTGGAATCAGTGCCTCTAACCCTACATTATGCTGCTCTCAGATTAGGTGGCAAAAACCTCATGACAGATTCCCTTTAAAGGAGCTGTAAAGACAAAAAAGTTTGTATTAAAAAAAATACAAGCCATTTGTTAAATTAACTTTTTTTTTATTGTTAATTCACATTAGACTGTATCTTCAACACTTTTGTCAGCAGGTCTTATTACAGACTCTGAATAGGGCAGCTCTCTCCCTCTCCCTCAGCAGAAAGTCACAGCATGGTTAAAAAACGGGATCTTTTATGATTTTCTCATAATAAATAAAAAAGGACATGCAAGTCCTCCAAACTATTTTCCGTTTCTCTATAGGGAAGGTCCTAAATCTTTCTTGTTCTTTAGTTGATCACATGTCAAAAATGCAAAGCATTTACTATGAACTCGCCTAAAAAAATATACACTTGGAGAGTAATATCATCATTTGCATGTAAATATTCATTGACTCTAAGGGCTCGCTCACACTGTCGTATAACACGGCCGAATGCTATGTGATGTTTTATCGGATAGGACTCGGCCCTATGTTATACTATGGGACAGTGCGATTATTGGCATGAGAAAATAATCTCATTCGATATTCGGACCATGTGCACCCATACAAGTCTATGGGTGCACGTAAAACATTGGACTGCACTCGGATGTCATCCAAGTGCAGTCCGATGAACACTCACAGAGACTATGGAGAAGATGGAGAAATTAAGTTCTCCATCTTCTCCATATCTGTGCTGCGAGAGAATCGGATCACACTCAGTTGAAGCTCTGACAGAGTTTGAGCCCAGTGTCATTAGCATAATTGGCCCTATTCTCTTGCATGAGAGAATATATGGCTTAGTGAGTGGACCCTAAAACTGAATAGTAGTGACGGACAGGCACCTCACAAGCGGGATCCATGTAGCTCTCAGATGTTATGTAGGTAGGGCTTCATTCCATGGGGTAGGGTTTAATTTCAAGGTATATAAAAAAAATGGACTTCAAATGAAAATTAAATGAACACATAAAGCACTAATTGAATTATTTTTTTCGTATTTATGTTTGCAGCCCCTTTAAAAACCCTTTGAGGACCAAGGCACATATATGTCCCATAGTTTTAAACTGGAAAAAAATTTGATTGAATAAAATTTAAGGTCCTCAAAGGTTTAAGTAGGTCATAAATTCATATGAATACTTGCTCATACAATTGCACATGCCAAAAGATGAAGAAGAACAGAATCAAAAATATGACATTAAGTGGAACACTTACAGGTATTCAAGGTGAAAGAGACCAGCAAAGGCATCGTCTCGAATGACAGTAAATGAGTTAGAATTCAGCAAGCTGAAAATGAAGACAGCAGGTTAGAAGCGAACCAGACTTTATGGTGCTCAGAATTAATCAAGCAGAATTTATTGACTGCTCTTGCAAAGCACTGAGACTCCCGCTGTGTATATATGGCGCCGTGCGGCCTTCCGCTGTGTATAGATGGCGCCGTGCGGCCTCCCGCTGTGTATAGATGGCGCCGTGCGGCCTCCCGCTGTGTATAGATGGCACCGTATAGATGGCTACGTGCGGCCTCCTGCTGAGTATACGTGTATAGATGGCTATGTGCGGCCTCCTGCTGAGTATAGATGCCTCACGGCGCTCCCCCCAGAGACAGCAGGAGGCCGCACAGCGCCATCTATACTCAGCGGGAGACCGCACGTAGCCATCTATACACAGCAGGAGGCCGAACGTCGACATCTATACTCAGCGGGGGGCCGCACGTAGCCATCTATACACAGCGGGGGGCGCACTTAGCCATCTATACACAGCGGGGGGCCGCACGGCGCCGTCTATAATGCACGGAGCCCCACCAGAGACATCAGGAGGCCGCACGGCGCCAACTATACTCAGCAGGAGGCCGCATGCAGTCATACACACACACAAACATATACAGACACGCATAAACACATTTGAAACACAAAAATACATACAAACAGACATCACACAATGACATCTGCCCACACACACACACACAAACAGACAGACATCACACACACACACCTGCCCACACACACACACACCTGCCCACACACACACACCTGCCCACATACACATCTGTGTGTATGTATTGTGTGTGTGTGTATAATGTGTGTGTATGTATACTGTGTGTGTATGTATAGTGTGTGTGTGTGTATAATGTGTGTGTATGTATAGTGCGTGTGTATGTATAGTGTGTGTGTGTGTGTGTATAATTTGTGTGTGTGTATTTTTTTTTTAAGTTAAAAACAAGTAAAATGCTTGTGGCATCAATATCAAGACTCCAGATATAAGGGCCTATTCACACTGAATTTTGCAATGCATTCATCTCCTCTTTCCAGGCTTCTATCTAAATCCCTGAAAATTGGCATTCAGATGTGCCTTGACATAGCCATTGATTTGAACAAAGGCAAACCAAGGCTAAAGTCTGAATCTTTAGGCTCCATTTTCTCTGCTTTCAGATGTCTCATTTCAGACAGCACAATCCTGAATTTCAGGGATTCAGTTGTAAGCCTTGTGTAAAGACCTGAATGCAGCGCTGAATGTAGTGTGAATAGGTCCTTACATCCTACACCACCTCAGGGGATTGTTGTTATGGAGTATTGCCCCTGGGTGGCCGCAGTTATGACCACCACCAGGGCTCGCGGTCACCCACCCTAACTTTGGTATTCTGGGGAGCTGGTATAATGAATATCTGAGAAGAGCCCTAGAGAAGCAAGAACATTGGACAACCAAGAGGTGGTGGCCTCAAGTCAGGTGTAGTGTTCAACAGGGCAAGACTTTCTAACCTGCCCCCCCCCCCCCCACACACACACATATACACACACCTGCCCATACAGACACACACACACACCTGCCCACACACACACACACACACACCTGCCCACACACACACACACACACACCTGCCCACACACACACACATATACACACACACACACACCTGCCCACACACACACACATATACACACACACACACCTGCCCACACAGACACACACACACCTGCCCACACACACACACACACACACACCTGCCCCCACACACACACATGCACCTGCCCACACACACACACATATACACACACACACACCTGCCCACACACACACACATATACACACACACACACCTGCCCACACAGACACACACACACCTGCCCACACAGACACACACACACCTGCCCACACACACACACACACACCTGCCCACACACATACACACCTGCCCACACACACACACACACCTGCCCACACACACACACACACCTGCCCACACACAAACATACCTGCCCACACACAAACACACCTGCCCACACACACACACCTGCCCACACACACACACACACCTGCCCACACACATACACACCTGCCCACACACACACAAACACCTGCCCACACACACACACACCTGCCCACACACACACACACCTGCCCACACACACACACACCTGCCCACACACACATCTGCTCACTCAGACACCTGCCCGCAAACACACACACACACCCATATACACACACCTGACCACACACACACCTGCCCCCCCCCCCACACACACATATACACACACACATATACACACACACCTGCCCACACAGACACACACACATATACACACACACACATATACACACACACACACACCTGCCCACACAGACACCTGCCCCCACAGACACCTGCCCACAAACACACACACACCTGCCCACACACACATCTGCCCACACACACACACACTCACAATCCCCCGGCTCAATTCCTCCTGCCTGCTCTCTCTCTTTTCCGGTGCAGCACTGCAGGCCGGGGCGCACTGTGTGACGTCACAGCTAGGAGACACAGCCGCGCACAGGGCCATGTCTCCTAGCAGTGATGCGGCCGGGCCAGCACAGGCAAGTTAACTGCTGCAGTGCTGGCCCGGCGGATGAAGAAGTAGCGGCGGCCGCTGCTGGGGGAGCGGTCCGGGCCCCCACCTCCCGCCACTGCTACCGCTATGTGCCGCGGCGGCCCGCACATATAATGAGGGCAATCCGGATTGCCCTCATTATAATCCGCCTATGGATATAGGGCATGGAAAACGGCATCACAGCTGCAGCGGCTACGCTGGTGGTAGAGGGTCCCTCCGCGTCCGACATCTTCCTCCCCCCTAGTTAACTGTGGCCTACCTTCTGGCGATCCTCTTCTGTAGGCCGCGGCTCCGCTCGCGATGCTCTGGGCGAGGACCTTGCTTTGCTCGGTGATGACGTCGGCATCCGCTGGATCTCCTTCCAGGACCTTGAGCAGCGTCTCAGCGTAGGCGTGGCGTCCCGAAGATGGCGCCCGATGGCAGGAAACGCTCCGATTGGCGGGAAATGGCCCTGAATGGAGGGAAACTTCACTCAGATATGTATAGAGTCTTTTCCAGGCACGCAATACCCGTTTGTTGCGGGTTGGTCACAATTCTGCCGACTACGCCAAAGCTGACTCGCCCCCTGGGCCGTGGGGTACCCGGAACCGGGCCTTCTAGTGTACGGTGCTGATGGAGGTAGTAGTGGCAACCCGATCCCGTGGCTCAGGGTGGTCAGACCAAATGGTGGCAGTCTATTTATCAGTGTTTTGAATGTCCGACTACGCCACCCGTGGATTGCGATTGGAGATAACCGCTGCTGCAAGGCAGACCGCTGAGGCTGGTGTTGGTGTGCAGCACAGGGGTAGGATAATTCCCCACGGGAAGAGTGTAGCCTCAGGGCAGTGTAGGTGGATGTTGGGGGTGATAGTGCAGGCCGCAATAGTAATAGTTCAGAGTCTGCTTCAAACAGTTCAGGGTCTTTATTGTAGATATTATTAATGACCCAACAGTACCGGTTAGGAATGGGCCTGGGTGTCTGAGAGCATTCGGGCGAGCCCCACTGGTCAGGGTGAGTGTGTAGGCCTACCGTTCTCTCTATGCTCTTTCTGACTATCCCCCTTTTCGTGGTGTAATAGCCCACGTCCCTGAGCTGGCCGTGTACTTCTCTCCTGTATGGCTTGCGACTCAGGCCTTGGGTACCTGTTGCTTGCTCCTCGATGTACTGGTCCCTCTGTGTGGCGGAGCCTCCAGGCTTCTTAGGCCAAGGGACCTGAAATCCCTCGCAGGTTGGTTCTCTGCTGCTGGGCTTGTAACCCTGACAGCCTCGGACCCCAATGTCCGGTAGATTGGTTCTCTGCCAGGACCGGCTCTCGTCGCCTCTGTCCCTGGCTTGCAGTTTCTCCTGTGCCTCACGGACTCCTCAGCTACAGCTGAACTGTCCCTCCTTCTCTGGGACTAGTCTCACTCCTGAGCTAGGTCGTCCAGTTTTCTCTAACCCTGCCCCCAGTTCCAGCTTTTATAGGGGCAGCCAGCTCCCCCTGCTGGCCTGGGACAGGAGGTGCTGTATTCTAATAGTCCCTAACCAGGGGACCTCCCTCCTGCTTTCAGAAACAGATTATTGTTTGTGGCATCCAGGCCTGGGGTGACACACACACACTGCTCTATATTTAGTATGATGCCCCCACTCCTCCATATATATAGCATGATGGTCCCACTGCTCCATATACAGGTGCATCTCACTAAATTAGAATATCATCAAAAAGTTAATTTATTTCAGTTCTTCAATACAAAAAGCTGTCTTTCAGCTCATCTGTGACGCGCCCCCTGGGACATATTCCTTTTTGAGGGGAATACCCGGCACCGGATCAGATGGGGGTTGTAGTCTCCGAGCGGCTGTGACCCGGCCCGTGCCCAGGGCGTCAAACTCAGTGTTATGTGGCAGTCCTACAGATGTTATTAAGAGTTCTTTTGTGTCGACTACGCCACCCGTTGTGATGCGGTCACTGTGGCCGCCGCTGCAGCAGGGTCCGCTGAGGCTGATGGTGGGTGCGCAGCTTGGTGGGATAACCCCCAACGGGAGGGGTATAGCCTCAGGGGGGACAGGTGCAGAGGATGGGGGTTGTGGTGGTGCAGTGCAGACGGCAATTAAGACAGAGTCGGGTTGTGCAGTTAAGGGTGTTTACTTACTGCAGATGTTGTACTGGTCACTTCAGCTTCGAGTGACCACCCGAGCCGTGCTGCGTCCACCAGGTCCTGGATCCAGCCAACCCCCAAACAAGTCCGGAGCGTGGCCCTGAGCTCTCCTTCTGTCCCGTTCTCTGGCCGTCCCCACCAGTGATCCACCTAGGTCCAGCTCCCTCGGGCCTTCTGTTGGGACACCCTTGGCCTTGGGTTCCCTGACCCTCCACGTGGTATGCCTTCGGGGTGGATGTGGTGGGTGGCCGTGGCAGATGCTGCCCACGGCCTCCGGTCTCTGGCTAGGGTGTGTTTTCTGCCCCCACCAGTTTGGGTTCCGGTACCCTGTGCCGACTCTTCACCCGGGGATTTAATTTGGGTTCTTGGAGTCCTCTTTTCTGTTTCCCCCTCTGGGTCTTTCCTTCTCTGCTCCTCTCTCACTCTGGGCCTCTCTTCTCCTCTCCTCCTTGCTTCTGCAACTGACTTGTTCTCTGCATCTGACCCTGTTCTTAGTTGGTGCCCTCCTTTTATATCCCTCTATGTGTGAGCTCAGGTGTCCAGCACCCAATGAGCTCCTATCACTACCCAGACTGCACCCCCTATCTGCCCCTACACTACATGGGATGTTCCAACCCCCTCCCACTCCAGCCAAGGACAGACTCGGTCGTACCTGCACATTTCTAAGTGGGAGTACCGTTGGTCTGCCCTCCGGAAATGGGATGTGTGTAGTGCATGCAGCCTACCGAGCTCAGTCCCACTCTCCATCCTTGCCCGGGAGTGGAATATCACACCTCTGGGTTGAGGTGCAATACCCCTGTAGCAGCCGGATCCTCAGGGTGCTACATTCCCCCCCGGTAAACCACAGCACGTCCTCGGGCTGTAAAGACAAAACACCATACATGCAATTTTTTCAATATCAACATAATAAAACATATAAAACTTTATAAATATACGCAGCATAAAACTTTTCATAAAAATAACTTTCTCGTCGCTTCTGGCTCCTCCTCCGGTCACTGTGCAACGTGTGACCAGGTAAAACGCGACAGTCTCTGGAACACGTGGCTTTCCTATAAAACCAATAGGGGGCGCTTTAGGAAGCGCAACTATATACAGGGGAAGTGGCCGCTCTCAGTCCTCGGCCAGGTAAAGGGAAGGGAATGGCTGCTCACAGTCCTCAGCCTGGTATGGATACGGGATAACGGGTAAACAGTTCACTCATGCTGGTCCCAACGGGGACTATATATGTAGCAACAGTTTCTTTGGTACCCGGTCGGGTAACTATTTACATCTACTGCTCTGCCGCACTCAACGGCATCTTCCTCCTGCCCTTTGCTTGTAATTAACTGTAGCTTCAGACCCATCCGGGTCCTCTTGCTCCTCCTCCTCACACCGCAACTCCTCCTCCGTCAGGCGGTGTACGTGGAGGGCGTAAGGTCCTTTGGCACACTTGTGCCGGGTGAAGGTGACCTCGTCTCCGATGTAGAGGTCACGACCTCTGTGACCCTCCGGCAAATGGGATTCAACGTCTCTGCGCGTTACAAAGACGTCACCGAAGGTGTTGCGGTCTCGGATGAAGCCCCACCCATGCTGCTGGTTGAACTTGATCACTGTCCCGATGGTGCGGGGACAATGCGCTGCACGGGGGTCCCTCCTGGTCCGGCTCTTCTGCTCGGCACTCCGTATTTGGGCCTGTTGTTCCCGGACCCGCCTCTCTCTCCGCTCCCTCGCAAACTCCTCGAGCTGCTGTCGGCAGCACTCAGCGCGCTCTGCCGCAGCTGCCCGGGTTTCTCCGGTGAGCCCCATTAGATCTTATCCCTTGGGGTCCCACGCAAATTGGGCTTCTTCCAGAGGAGGCGAGACCCGTGCCACGGGCTTCGGAGCCGGAATCAGGGGCTCACACAAGGGCCCTAGTCTCTGCTGCCGCTCCAGCTCATAGAATTCTTCGGGCCAGATGAAGGGCCGCCCGTCCGGCCATGTGAGCTGGCTAAACAAGTCCTCCCCCAGATGTGGCACCCTTGGTTTCACGGGCGCGGGCGCGGTGGTGGTAGCGCCCGGGTTGCCCAGGCCTTGCGGCCAGGCCTGGGGCACCTGGAAGGTGAAGGGCACCGTTAGGACGGCGGCGCCCTGGGCTACCTGGCCTTGCGGCCAGGCCGGAGGCTCCGCGGAGGTAGGGGGCGCTGTTGGTGATGCGGCGCCCGGGGGTACTAGGCCTTGCGACCAGGCCGGAGGCTCTTCCTGCTTTGTCACGCTCCGGATCGAGGCGTGTGACGTCACAGGGGTCGCTGCGGCGGCTTCCGGTCGGGGCCTAGTCCATAGCGGTGACATGGCGGCTACGGGCACAGCAGGGGGACTTTCGGGCTCTGCGACGGGGAGCTGGGGCAGGTGGGCGGTTTCCCGGCTTGGGGTATAGGCGTCCCCTTTACCTGCCTCCTTGCGTTCGGCTCCCTTCTCGGCGCCGTCTCCGGCCTTGGGTCCTCCCGCGCCATCCTCAGAGGCGGTCTGTCTCCTCATCTTGGCTGGCGTGCTCCGGGTCTTGGTTTGCTGGGCCATCTCTCGGCTCCACTCCGCCAATGTCTCGCGCTGTACCCGGGCCATCCTCCGTGCGAGGCCCTCCAGGGCAGTCTGTGCACACTCCCGGTCTCGGGGGAGCTGTGCGAGGACCTCCACTAGGCCTAGTGGGGTCGTGGTTTCCAGCAGGCTCCTGACCAACGGGTCGGTGCTGCTCTGCTCTCCTTCCTCGGTCTCTAGCAGACTCCTGGCCAGCGGGCCGGTGCTGCTCTGCTCTCCTTCCTCGGTCTCTAGCAGACTCCTGGCCAGCGGGCCGGTGCTGTTCTGCTTTCTCTCCATCTCCGGGTAAGCTCCTCCGCTACTCTTCTCCAGGCTTCTTGCCTCCGGGTGCGCTCGCTCCAGACTGCTCCAGGCGGCACCCATCTTCGTTCTTTTCTTTCGTCTCCTCCCACTTTGAGGGCGGTCCCGGGGCAACTCGGTGACTGTCAGCTCCAGGAGCAGTTCTTCCACGCTGACAGACACCTCCAGCATCACAGTCTCTGTTGGTGGGGGCGGTTTCCACTTTTGGCGCCATTTTCTGTCCTGGCCCACGATGGGAGGCGACCTCTTGCCCTCCTTTGCCACGCCCATAATGGCGTCCGCTGCTCTTCCAAGGCGGGAAAAAGCTGGAAATGGCGGGAATCGCTTCCCAGTGGCGGGAAACTCTGCAGATGGCGGGAACAAGCTGGAAATGGCGGACAATCGGCGGGAAACGACTGGTGATGGAGTCCGATGGCGTGGACCCTCCGGAACCGGCGGGAGACTTCTTTCTGAGGTAAACTTGCACTTTCCTTCAGGCACGCAGTACCCGGGTGTTGCGGGCACGTAATCCTGCCGACTACGCCAAAGTTGACGCGCCCCCTGGGACATATTCCTTTTTGAGGGGAATACCCGGCACCGGATCAGATGGGGGTTGTAGTCTCCGAGCGGCTGTGACCCGGCCCGTGCCCAGGGCGTCAAACTCAGTGTTATGTGGCAGTCCTACAGATGTTATTAAGAGTTCTTTTGTGTCGACTACGCCACCCGTTGTGATGCGGTCACTGTGGCCGCCGCTGCAGCAGGGTCCGCTGAGGCTGATGGTGGGTGCGCAGCTTGGTGGGATAACCCCCAACGGGAGGGGTATAGCCTCAGGGGGGACAGGTGCAGAGGATGGGGGTTGTGGTGGTGCAGTGCAGACGGCAATTAAGACAGAGTCGGGTTGTGCAGTTAAGGGTGTTTACTTACTGCAGATGTTGTACTGGTCACTCCAGCTTCGAGTGACCACCCGAGCCGTGCTGCGTCCACCAGGTCCTGGATCCAGCCAATCCCCAAACAAGTCCGGAGCGTGGCCCTGAGCTCTCCTTCTGTCCCGTTCTCTGGCCGTCCCCACCAGTGATCCACCTAGGTCCAGCTCCCTCGGGCCTTCTGTTGGGACACCCTTGGCCTTGGGTTCCCTGACCCTCCACGTGGTATGCCTTCGGGGTGGATGTGGTGGGTGGCCGTGGCAGATGCTGCCCACGGCCTCCGGTCTCTGGCTAGGGTGTGTTTTCTGCCCCCACCAGTTTGGGTTCCGGTACCCTGTGCCGACTCTTCACCCGGGGATTTAATTTGGGTTCTTGGAGTCCTCTTTTCTGTTTCCCCCTCTGGGTCTTTCCTTCTCTGCTCCTCTCTCACTCTGGGCCTCTCTTCTCCTCTCCTCCTTGCTTCTGCAACTGACTTGTTCTCTGCATCTGACCCTGTTCTTAGTTGGTGCCCTCCTTTTATATCCCTCTATGTGTGAGCTCAGGTGTCCAGCACCCAATGAGCTCCTATCACTACCCAGACTGCACCCCCTATCTGCCCCTACACTACATGGGATGTTCCAACCCCCTCCCACTCCAGCCAAGGACAGACTCGGTCGTACCTGCACATTTCTAAGTGGGAGTACCGTTGGTCTGCCCTCCGGAAATGGGATGTGTGTAGTGCATGCAGCCTACCGAGCTCAGTCCCACTCTCCATCCTTGCCCGGGAGTGGAATATCACACCTCTGGGTTGAGGTGCAATACCCCTGTAGCAGCCGGATCCTCAGGGTGCTACATTCCCCCCCGGTAAACCACAGCACGTCCTCGGGCTGTAAAGACAAAACACCATACATGCAATTTTTTCAATATCAACATAATAAAACATATAAAACTTTATAAATATACGCAGCATAAAACTTTTCATAAAAATAACTTTCTCGTCGCTTCTGGCTCCTCCTCCGGTCACTGTGCAACGTGTGACCAGGTAAAACGCGACAGTCTCTGGAACACGTGGCTTTCCTATAAAACCAATAGGGGGCGCTTTAGGAAGCGCAACTATATACAGGGGAAGTGGCCGCTCTCAGTCCTCGGCCAGGTAAAGGGAAGGGAATGGCTGCTCACAGTCCTCAGCCTGGTATGGATACGGGATAACGGGTAAACAGTTCACTCATGCTGGTCCCAACGGGGACTATATATGTAGCAACAGTTTCTTTGGTACCCGGTCGGGTAACTATTTACATCTACTGCTCTGCCGCACTCAACGGCATCTTCCTCCTGCCCTTTGCTTGTAATTAACTGTAGCTTCAGACCCATCCGGGTCCTCTTGCTCCTCCTCCTCACACCGCAACTCCTCCTCCGTCAGGCGGTGTACGTGGAGGGCGTAAGGTCCTTTGGCACACTTGTGCCGGGTGAAGGTGACCTCGTCTCCGATGTAGAGGTCACGACCTCTGTGACCCTCCGGCAAATGGGATTCAACGTCTCTGCGCGTTACAAAGACGTCACCGAAGGTGTTGCGGTCTCGGATGAAGCCCCACCCATGCTGCTGGTTGAACTTGATCACTGTCCCGATGGTGCGGGGACAATGCGCTGCACGGGGGTCCCTCCTGGTCCGGCTCTTCTGCTCGGCACTCCGTATTTGGGCCTGTTGTTCCCGGACCCGCCTCTCTCTCCGCTCCCTCGCAAACTCCTCGAGCTGCTGTCGGCAGCACTCAGCGCGCTCTGCCGCAGCTGCCCGGGTTTCTCCGGTGAGCCCCATTAGATCTTCTCCCTTGGGGTCCCACGCAAATTGGGCTTCTTCCAGAGGAGGCGAAACCCGTGCCACGGGCTTCGGAGCCGGAATCAGGGGCTCACACAAGGGCCCTAGTCTCTGCTGCCGCTCCAGCTCATAGAATTCTTCGGGCCAGATGAAGGGCCGCCCGTCCGGCCATGTGAGCTGGCTAAACAAGTCCTCCCCCAGATGTGGCACCCTTGGTTTCACGGGCGCGGGCGCGGTGGTGGTAGCGCCCGGGTTGCCCAGGCCTTGCGGCCAGGCCTGGGGCACCTGGAAGGTGAAGGGCACCGTTAGGACGGCGGCGCCCTGGGCTACCTGGCCTTGCGGCCAGGCCGGAGGCTCCGCGGAGGTAGGGGGCGCTGTTGGTGATGCGGCGCCCGGGGGTACTAGGCCTTGCGACCAGGCCGGAGGCTCTTCCTGCTTTGTCACGCTCCGGATCGAGGCGTGTGACGTCACAGGGGTCGCTGCGGCGGCTTCCGGTCGGGGCCTAGTCCATAGCGGTGACATGGCGGCTACGGGCACAGCAGGGGGACTTTCGGGCTCTGCGACGGGGAGCTGGGGCAGGTGGGCGGTTTCCCGGCTTGGGGTATAGGCGTCCCCTTTACCTGCCTCCTTGCGTTCGGCTCCCTTCTCGGCGCCGTCTCCGGCCTTGGGTCCTCCCGCGCCATCCTCAGAGGCGGTCTGTCTCCTCATCTTGGCTGGCGTGCTCCGGGTCTTGGTTTGCTGGGCCATCTCTCGGCTCCACTCCGCCAATGTCTCGCGCTGTACCCGGGCCATCCTCCGTGCGAGGCCCTCCAGGGCAGTCTGTGCACACTCCCGGTCTCGGGGGAGCTGTGCGAGGACCTCCACTAGGCCTAGTGGGGTCGTGGTTTCCAGCAGGCTCCTGACCAACGGGTCGGTGCTGCTCTGCTCTCCTTCCTCGGTCTCTAGCAGACTCCTGGCCAGCGGGCCGGTGCTGCTCTGCTCTCCTTCCTCGGTCTCTAGCAGACTCCTGGCCAGCGGGCCGGTGCTGTTCTGCTTTCTCTCCATCTCCGGGTAAGCTCCTCCGCTACTCTTCTCCAGGCTTCTTGCCTCCGGGTGCGCTCGCTCCAGACTGCTCCAGGCGGCACCCATCTTCGTTCTTTTCTTTCGTCTCCTCCCACTTTGAGGGCGGTCCCGGGGCAACTCGGTGACTGTCAGCTCCAGGAGCAGTTCTTCCACGCTGACAGACACCTCCAGCATCACAGTCTCTGTTGGTGGGGGCGGTTTCCACTTTTGGCGCCATTTTCTGTCCTGGCCCACGATGGGAGGCGACCTCTTGCCCTCCTTTGCCACGCCCATAATGGCGTCCGCTGCTCTTCCAAGGCGGGAAAAAGCTGGAAATGGCGGGAATCGCTTCCCAGTGGCGGGAAACTCTGCAGATGGCGGGAACAAGCTGGAAATGGCGGACAATCGGCGGGAAACGACTGGTGATGGAGTCCGATGGCGTGGACCCTCCGGAACCGGCGGGAGACTTCTTTCTGAGGTAAACTTGCACTTTCCTTCAGGCACGCAGTACCCGGGTGTTGCGGGCACGTAATCCTGCCGACTACGCCAAAGTTGACGCGCCCCCTGGGACATATTCCTTTTTGAGGGGAATACCCGGCACCGGATCAGATGGGGGTTGTAGTCTCCGAGCGGCTGTGACCCGGCCCGTGCCCAGGGCGTCAAACTCAGTGTTATGTGGCAGTCCTACAGATGTTATTAAGAGTTCTTTTGTGTCGACTACGCCACCCGTTGTGATGCGGTCACTGTGGCCGCCGCTGCAGCAGGGTCCGCTGAGGCTGATGGTGGGTGCGCAGCTTGGTGGGATAACCCCCAACGGGAGGGGTATAGCCTCAGGGGGGACAGGTGCAGAGGATGGGGGTTGTGGTGGTGCAGTGCAGACGGCAATTAAGACAGAGTCGGGTTGTGCAGTTAAGGGTGTTTACTTACTGCAGATGTTGTACTGGTCACTCCAGCTTCGAGTGACCACCCGAGCCGTGCTGCGTCCACCAGGTCCTGGATCCAGCCAATCCCCAAACAAGTCCGGAGCGTGGCCCTGAGCTCTCCTTCTGTCCCGTTCTCTGGCCGTCCCCACCAGTGATCCACCTAGGTCCAGCTCCCTCGGGCCTTCTGTTGGGACACCCTTGGCCTTGGGTTCCCTGACCCTCCACGTGGTATGCCTTCGGGGTGGATGTGGTGGGTGGCCGTGGCAGATGCTGCCCACGGCCTCCGGTCTCTGGCTAGGGTGTGTTTTCTGCCCCCACCAGTTTGGGTTCCGGTACCCTGTGCCGACTCTTCACCCGGGGATTTAATTTGGGTTCTTGGAGTCCTCTTTTCTGTTTCCCCCTCTGGGTCTTTCCTTCTCTGCTCCTCTCTCACTCTGGGCCTCTCTTCTCCTCTCCTCCTTGCTTCTGCAACTGACTTGTTCTCTGCATCTGACCCTGTTCTTAGTTGGTGCCCTCCTTTTATATCCCTCTATGTGTGAGCTCAGGTGTCCAGCACCCAATGAGCTCCTATCACTACCCAGACTGCACCCCCTATCTGCCCCTACACTACATGGGATGTTCCAACCCCCTCCCACTCCAGCCAAGGACAGACTCGGTCGTACCTGCACATTTCTAAGTGGGAGTACCGTTGGTCTGCCCTCCGGAAATGGGATGTGTGTAGTGCATGCAGCCTACCGAGCTCAGTCCCACTCTCCATCCTTGCCCGGGAGTGGAATATCACACCTCTGGGTTGAGGTGCAATACCCCTGTAGCAGCCGGATCCTCAGGGTGCTACATCTGCATTGTTGGGTCTGGTGTCTCTCATCTACCTCTTGACAATACCCCATAGATTCTCTATAATAGATTCTCTATGGGGTTAAGGTCAGGCGAGTTTGCTGCCAATCAAGCACAGTGATACTGTTGTGTGTAAACCAGGTATTGGTACTTTTGGCCGTGTGGACAGGGGCCAAGTCCTGCTGGAGAATGACATTTCCATCTCCAAAAAGCTTGTGGGCAGAGGCAAGCATGAAGTGCTGTAAAATGTCCTGGTAGCCGGCTGTGCTGACTTTGGTCTTGATAAAACACAGTGGACCTACACCAGCAGATGACATGGCCCCCCAAACCATCACTGATTGTGGAGCCTTCACACTAGACCTCAAGCAGCTTGGATTGTGGACTCTCCACTCTTCCTCCAGACTCTGGGACCTTGATTTCCAAATGAAAATTGGAACTCTAGGACCTTGTGGAGTGTGTCAATGACTGCCTTCTGGACATCTGTCAAGTCAGCAGTCTTCCTCATGATTGTGGAGCATACTGAAACAGTATTGAAGAACTGGAATCAATTAACTTTTTGAAGATATTCTAATTTAGTGAGATGCACCTGTATATACTATGATGGTCCCACTGCCCCACATACATATAGTATAATGGCCCCACTACTCCATATGTAGTATGATGGACCCACTACTCCAGATATATAGTAGGATGGCTCCACTGCCCAATCATTTAAAAAAAAAAATAACGTTTATTCTCACTTAATCCTGATTCCCTACATCACGGCCTCTGTCTCCTCTTCCATGGCGGGACAGCAGAGCAGAGCGATGCAATGATGTCACCGAGCCACCTGCGTGAGTATGCTGACATCTCGTTAACCGCAGGCCTATGGCGATCTGTGGCATATGAAAGAGATAGTGATAGGGCAGGGAGCTTGTGTCTCACTACTTTATCATGCGACGCCTCTGCATAAGAGACATTAGGGCTACATTAGCTACGTCACAGAAGACACTGGAGCTGGAGTATATAGAATAGGAGACACTGGGGCTGGCGTATATTCATCACAGGATACATTGGGGCTAGAGCATATACATCACAGAAGAAGCTGGAGTATATAGAATAGGAGACACTGGGGCTGGAGTATATAGAATAGGAGACACTGGGGCTGGCGTATATTCATCACAGGATACATTGGGGCTAGAGCATATACATCACAGAAGAAGCTGGAGTATATAGAATAGGAGACACTGGGGCTGGAGTACATAGAATAGGAGACACTGGGGCTGGAGTACATAGAATAGGAGACACTGGGGCTGGCGCATATACAGTTCTGCTCAAAAGTTTACATACCCCGGCAGAATTTTTCCTTTCTTGGCCTTGTTTCAGAGAAAATGAATGATAACAAAAACACTTTTTCTCCACTCATGGTTATTGGTTGGGGGAAGCCATTTACTGTCACATTTCTGTGTTTTCTCTTTTTAAATCTTAATGACAACTAGTGATGAGCGAGCATGCTCGCTACTGCTCGGTGCTTGCCCGAGTATCTCACTGCTCGAGATGCTCTGCGCTCACCGAGTATTTCCGGGTTGGTCGGGCGGGAAGTCGGGTCCCCTCCCTGCATGTTTGGCGCTCTTTACAGAGCCAATGAACATACAGTGATTGCCTGCCATGCACTGTAATGCCATAGCCATGTTGGTTGTGGGCATTACAGTGATTGGCTGGCCGCACAGCGTCATCAGGTCTATATCTGACCTGGCACCGCCATGCTCATCACAGTCACTCTGGATCAGACAGTGTAGGGAGAGCTGCTGCTGCGTTAGGGAGAGATTTGATCGTGCATTAGGTAGTGTAGTGAGAAAAACCGCACATTACACATATCTATCTCAACAAACAGTCCTTCTGAGGACTAATCCATCTGCAGAGATATCAGGCAGGCAGTGTATATAGGCAGGCAGGCAGGGTATATAGCAGACTGCAGTGCATATAGCACAAGAGGCTCCATTCCAATTCTGCCTTCTGCTGCTGTTAGATATTTCTATACAAAGGCCCAGGTCTCAGGGGCGAGGAATACTTTTCTTTGGATCTTAATCCTCATTATTTGCTTATAAAGCAATCCAGAGAACACAGTTTTTCTGCGCCATTTGCTTGTTGGCACTGCAGAATACAGCCAGGTCCTTTCCATATTAGAGCGCTAGAAATCCAGCTATTTAAAACTGTGTTTTCTCCGTCACACGGATCACATATACGTTGTCAGAAAATACTGCCATTTCTGGCCTCCATTTTTTCAGTGTGTCAGTGAAGCAATTCACAGCAGTTTGCTGTTCACACTACTTACCTACAGGCCAGGAATTTAAAACTCTGTTTTCTCCATCACACCGATCACATATAACTTCGCTTCAAACTCAGTCATTTGTAGTGAGCGTGGAAGATACTATCCTCCATTTAAAATGGGCAAGGCACGTGGCAAGGGACGGGGAACTGGACGTGATGGTAATGGTGCATGCAGAGGCCGAGGACAAGGCCGTGGGCAAGCCGAAATTGTGCCACAGCAAACACCCACATCTTCTCGCCTGACCTTCCTGTCCCAATTTCTAGGGGACCGCAGCACACCACTATTGAACCCAGATCAGTGTCAAAAGGTTGTTGGTTGGATAGCGGATAATGCTTCCAGTCACTTAGCCACCACCACCACCACCCTGTCTTCTACACGGTCAAGTCTCAGTAGCCATGAGTCTGGACCTCATATTCCTCACCCTGATCCTCCTTCCTCCCACCATGCTGAGTACCCAGAGACAACTGATCCCACACTTGGACAATCTGAAGAGCTGTTCACTTTTCCATTTATAGATTCGGGCCTCTCGCCCGGTCCACTTGAAGCGGGGCAAGAGGAGATCACGTGTAGCGATGCCCAAATATTTGAGCAGCCATGGTCACATGAAGGCGACGGTGGGAAACTGTCACAAGAGGTGGACGATGATTAGACACAATTGGCAGAAAGTCAGGAATAGTACCAGGGTGCAGAAGTGGGTGACTAGGTGGTGGATGATATAGTAACTGACCCAACCTGGCAGGAGGACATGCAGAGCAAGGACAGCAGCACACAGGGGGAGGGAGGCAGAGCACCCCAACAGGCAGGAAGAAGCAGTGTGGTGGCCGCAGACAGAAGGCAGGCTACCGTTTCCCGTAACACCAACACGAAGGAAGTTGCCACTACAACTGTTAGGTCTTCCCGAGTCTGGTTGTTTTTTAAAGACTCTGCCGATAACTCCAAAAAGGCCATTTGCATCACGAGCCAGACCAGCATCAGCAGGGGTGGCAAAACGACCAGCCTGACCACCACCAGCATGATCAGGCACATGGCAGCAAATCACTCGACTTTGTGGGCCGAACACCAGGGTCCAGGAACAGTGTCTACAGGTGGCACCATTGCTTCTTCTGCTGTTGTGCATGCAAGTCAATCCCCTGTCCATAGTGCATGCAAAGATGCCTCCTGCCCTGCACCTGTCATTGCACACTCTCAAGTAGCAGCATCAGGAAGCACGTCCATGTCCTTCTCCCAGCACAGCGTTCAGTTGTTCATACTCCAGTCCTTGGAATGCAAGCGCAAATATGCAGCCAACGTCCCACAGGCCACACTACTAAATTCTCACAATTCACGACTGCTTGGCTCGAAATGTTGCCTTTTAGGCTTGTGGAGACAGAAGCATTCCGCAACCTGATGGCGGCGGCCGTCCCTCGGTACTCTGTCCCCAGCCGCCACTATTTCTCCCAGTGTGCCGTCCCCACATTACACAAGCACGTGTCCCAAAACATTAGCCGTGCCCTCAGCAACGCAGTTACCGGTAAAGTCCACCTAACCACGGACACGTGGACAAGTGCTTGTGGGCAGGGACGGTACATCTCGCTGATGGCACACTGGGTTAACATAGTGGAAGCCGGGACCCAGTCGGACCTTGGGACGGAACACGTCCTCCCGACGCCAAAGATTGCAGGCCCTAGGTCAATCAGGGTTGTCCCCACGGTCTACAGCTCCTGAACCTCATGCTCCTCAGCCTCCTCCTCCTCCTCGGCCTCTATCTCCGAAATGACCACATCAGTCACAAGCTGGAAGCACTGCAGCACTGCCTCGGCCAAGCGGCAACAGGCTGTGCTGAAGCTAATATGCTTAGGTGAAAAAACACACAATGCTGAAGAGTTATGGCCAGCTCTGAAAGAGCAGGCAGATCTGTGGCTCAAACCGCTGAACCTACAGCCAGGCATGGTCGTGTGTGACAATGGCCGGAACCTGGTGGCGGCTCTGAGGCGAGGCGAGCTCACACACGTACCATGCCTGGCCCATGTGCTTAACCTCGTGGTTCAGCGGTTACTCAAATCCTACCCGGAGCTGCCGGATCTGCTTGTTAAAGTATGCCGCCTGTGTGCCCATTTTAGAAAGTCAGCTACAGCTTCCGCCGCCCTTGCAGTGTTTCAGCAGCGTTTGCAGCTTCTGGCTCACAGACTGGTGTGTGATGTCACCACACGTTGGAACTCTACATTGCAGATGTTGGGGAGGATTTGTGAGCAGAAGAGGGCAGTTGTTGAGTACCAGCATCAAAAAGGCTATCGGTATTCAGTTCAGACTCCACACATAAGACCTCAGTAGTGGACGTGGATGTCAGACATATGTACCATCCTCCAAAACTTTGCGGACTCCACCAAGATGGTGAGCGGCGATGACGCCATAATTAGCGTCACCATCCCGCTTCTCTGTCTTCTGAAAAGCTCTTTGCTCACAATCAAAGATGATGCATTGCAGGCTCAGCACGATAAGATGGAGCAATTAACCATACAGGGTGATTACACACAGCCAAGCCTCATCTCATCCCAACGTGGATTGGGTGACAATGAGGAAGAGGAGGAGGAGGAAGGACAGGAACTAGTTTCATGCACTATAGACGGTGCTATCTGCACAGCTGTCATACCGTCTGTTCAGCGTGGATGGCCAGAGGACAGAGAGGAGGAGGAGGAGAGCATGGTCAGTCATCCTCTTGGTGAGGACACGGAAGTCTTGCCTGTTAGTAGTCTGGCACGCATGGCTGAGTTTATGTTATGCTGCCTTTCCCATGACCCTCGCATTCTCAAAATTTTAGGTCATTACTGGTTGGTGACACTTCTAGACCCACTCTACAAGGAGAACTTTATATCTCTTATTCCTGAGGCGGACAGGTGTACAAAAATGAGGCAGTACCAGAAGGCCCTTGTTGCGGAACTATTAAAAAAATTCCCATCTAAAAACGCTGGAGGCAGAGGGCACACTTCGTTCGACAACCAAGGCCCCCACTCTGTCACTTCTTCTCTCTGACTGAACACTGTTCTAAGATGGTGCCCTCTAGAACATGAGCCCAGGTGACCAGCAAACAATGGGCTCCTATCTACGCTCAGGAACCAACCCCTATCTGCTCCTACATCACTGGGTATTCCTACCCCCTCCCCACTCCAGCCAGGGACATGGTCTGTCGTGCCTGCATTTCTGTCTAATGGGAGCACCGTTGAGCTGTCCCTCGGAAATGGGGTGAGTGTGCTGTATGCAGCTAACTGAACCCTGGTCCATACTCCATCCTTACCCGGGAGTGGAATATCACACCTCTGGCAGAGGTGCAATACCCCTGTAGCGGCCGAGCCCTCGGGGCGCTACATTTTTATGATGCCCGAAAAAAAAATTTTTTATACAGTATGTTCATGTATACCCCCCAGGAGTAAATGTTTGTCAGCCCATACACTTAGTGCATGGCATTACAAGTATAGGAGGCCCGCTCCTTTCTAATGGTAAAAAAAATGTATGATGCGCTCCTCCACGTCTCTTCCAAGGGCCATTGAAGTGCCTCCAAATTTTTGGCAGCCCTTGCAGTCACTGCATAGTCCAACACTATGGGAGACTCTCTCCTTTCTAATGGGAATTTGTCATTACTGTGGCCTGGTCTATGTGTCTTTAAATTCTTAGTGGGTTTTTCCTAAACTTGGTCAGCCGTTGGACTCACTGCATACCCTATAACTGTATAGCAGACCCTCTCCTTTCTAATGGGAACATGTCATATCTTGTTACTGTGGCCCTGCTCTGTGTGTCTTTAAATTCTTAGTGGGGATTTTCCTAAAATCTGTCAGCCGTTGGACTCACTGCATACCCTATAACAGTATAGCCGACCCTAGAATTTCTAATGGGAATTTGTCGTTACTGTGACCCTGCTCTATGTGTCTTTAAATTCTTAGTCGTTTTTTTCCTAAAATTGGTCAGCCGTTGGACTCACTGCATACCCTATAACTGTATAGCAGATCCTGTCCTTTCTAATGGGAGCATGTCGTACCTTGTTACTGTGGCCCTGCTCTGTGTGTCTTTAAATTCTTATTGAGGTTTTTCATTAAAATTTGTCAGCCGTTGGATTCACTGCATACCCTATAACTGTATAGCAGACCCTCTGCTTTCTAATGGGAACATGTCGTACCTTGTTACTGTGGCCCTGCTCTGTGTGTCCTTAAATTCTTAGTGGGGTTTTTCCTAAAATTTGTCAGCCGTTGGATTCACTGCATACCATATAACTGTATAGCAGACCCTCTCCTTTCTAACGGGAACATGTCGTACCTTGTTACTGTGGCCATGCTCTTTGTGTCTTTAAATTGTTAGTGTTTTTTTTCAAAAATTTTGGCCACCCTTGCAGTCACAGCATGGGCATTACCACTATAGAAGACCCGCTCCTTTATAATGGGAACATTTTTTTTACTGAGACCCTCCTCTATGTCTCTTCAAAGGGGTATTAGGTTGCGTCCAAATTTTTGACAACCCTTGCAGTCACTGGATGCGCAATAACAGTATAGGAAACCCACTTGTTAATAATGGGAACAACAAAGCATAGCCCTCTGATGGCTCTCTAACAATAGCTAGGGCCGACTGCTGGCCTTTTAAGAATAGTAAGGGCCGTCTGATGTCCCTATAAAAATAGGCTTTATGACTTTCAGAGTCCCTCCATCATAAATAAAACAGGATGTGTCTGATGACACAACATTGCCAGATGAGGTTGTAAAATGTTAAAGTGACATTTCCCGGTGAATGCATTTTTCATAAAAAATAACATAAAAAAACATAACAATAGGATCTTTCTTTAGTATAAAAAACAGCATCACCAATTTAACCTCAATGTAATCACATTGTTCAGCTCATGTACCTCCTCCTCCATCTCCGAAATGACCACATCAGTCACAAGCTGACAGCACTGCAGCACTGCCTTGGCCAAACAGCAACAGGCTGTGCTGAAGATAACATGCTTAATGCTTAATTGACAAACCGCCCAGCGCTGCATAGTTGTTGAAAGCTGTAACACAGCAGCTTGATCTGTGGCTCTCACCGCTGAACATACAGCCAGGCATGGTCATGTGTTACAATGGGCGGAACCTGGTGACAGAGAAATGACAACCGGGGTAGATAAGGTTTCCCTCTATGCCAGTCCTTTCACAGAGCTAAAGAATATGGCTGTGGTGAAATACAACTCCCACTGAGAAGCTGTTTCAGATTGAAAAACATTGTGCCCACCAGAGGATTTGTTTCTGAGAGCTAACCTTTCTCACCTGCTCAAGAGCCCCATAGCAGCTGCAAAGTTAGCGCTATCATGAACTCTCCTGAGGTAGAAGCCAAGGCACACCAGAGAATTCTCTGGTGGGACTGTCCAACCCTGCTGAGAAGCAGTCCTGGCTAAGAAAAGTGTGTGGGAAGATTCCAGGACACTCTATTTTTACTGAGGAGGAAACACATGCAAACATGGGGAGAACATACAAATATCTTGCAGATGTTGTCCTTGCTGGGATTTGAACCCAGGATCCCAGTGCTGCAAGACTTCAGTGCTAACCACTGATCCAATGTGCTGCCGTTCACCCTCTAATATCTAACAGGCTGGAGAAACTTGAACCTACTGCCACTCTATCATCAGCTCCTTTGTGAGAAAATTTATTTGGGCAGCCACTCAGTCTACCAAATAAAATTCCAGAGAAGGAAATTGAGGATGGCTTCGCTACTGGTACTGGGGGCAGTGCTAATACCATGGTGTTGTACCATAGTTTGCTGGAAATATTCCAGGCTGGTAGGAGGCAAGAAAATTCCCACAGAAAAGTACCAGCAGTAATGTTCAGACCACATTTCAAGTGCAAGCAGCTTTAGAGGACTTCCTGGGAGAAATGACACGCAGGGTAGATACGGTTTCCCTCTATGCCAGTCCTTTCACTGAGCTAAATACAACTCTTATCAAAAAAAGTTGTGGACTGGCTCCGTACCGTCCCTGGCCACATTCACCTGTCCACGTGTTTGTGGTTAGGCAGTCCTTCTTAGTAAGTGCACTGGGTAGGGCATGGGTACTGTTGTGGGACCCGTGCTTGTGGAAGGCGAAGGCGATACCGGGAAAAATACTGGCGGCTGGGGACCGAGTATGGACACCCGGCCGCCGCCTGCATGAGGTTGTGAAAAGCTTCCATCTCCACAAGCTTAAAAGGCCATATTTCAAGTGCAAAGAGCTGCCCAGAAATCTGTCAGTTTAGTGTTGCGGTCTGTGGGTGGGTGGGTGGCTGGCTGCATACTTGCAATTGCATTCCAAGTAAAAGAAAACTAAGCAGATGATGACCTCTATCATCATCATGGCCTCACCTTGGCACTATGAACTCTCCTGAAGGAGAAGCCAGGGCCCGCCGGAGGAGTCTCCGGTTCTCTGGTGGGCCCGTCCAACCCTGCCGAAAAGCAGCCCTGGCTAAGAAAAGTGTGGGGGAAGGTTCCCGGACACTCTATGGCTGCTTTTTTAATGCGGATCGGCCATGCTTATGCATGTTATTTCTCAAAACGCATTACGGATCAGGCCATTTTCCAGCTCTGTATTCAAGAAATTAAATGCGCAAAGAAAGATGTGTGTGTGTCAAAGCACCATTGACAAGTGCAAGTTGATGTTGGATGGGCTGCCATTGCTTCTGCAACAAGCTCATTTACAGGATTTTCTGGGAGAAATGACACGCAGGGTAGATACGGTTTCCCTCTATGCCAGTCCTTTCACCGAGCTAAATACAACTCTTAGCAAAAAAAGTTGTGGACTGGCTCCGTACCGTCCCTGGCCACATTCACCTGTCCACGTGTTTGTGGTTAGGCGGTCCTTCCCAGTAAGTGCACTGGGGCGGGCACGGGTAATGTTATGGGACCCGTGATTGTGGAAGGCGGAGGCGATACCGGGAAATATAGTGGCGGCTGGGGACCGAGTATGGACACCCGGCCGCCGCTGGCATGAGGTTATGAAAAGCTTCCGCCTCCACGAGCCTAAAAGGCCACATTTCAAGTGCAAGCAGCTGTCAAAAATTTGGCAGTATAGTATTGCAGCCTGTGGGTGGGTGGCTGCCGGCATTCTTGTGCTTGCATTCCAAGGAATGGGGTAGGGACAACTGAACACTGCAGTGGGACAAGGACGTGGACGGTGATTGTTTCAAGTCTGCAACGACAGGTGCATGGCGGGAGGCATCTTCGCATGTGCCAAGGATCACTTATGATGGGCACACATTTAGGCAGTGACCTGGGAGTCAGAGATGTTTCCAGAGGTCTTCCCCTTGCTGTTCCCATGTCTTTTCAGCACTGTATGCATGTGTCTGATGATGTGTCACACACCACATGGCCAGATAAGGTTGTAAAATGTTAAAATGACATTTCCTGGTGAATGCATTTGTCTTGGTTGAAAGCAATGCAAAAGTGCAAAAACGTGTCAAAAATGCTACGTGTGTAGGAGTATTTTTGTTTTTGTTTATTTATTTTGCCTTATATACAAGTCATCACCCTGGAAAGGATGTTCCTTACGCCGTAAAAGTGGCGTAATACTCTGACGACGTTGTTGACAGCAGTGTTCTGGGAGTCAGAGATGCTTCCAGGGGTCTTCCCCATGTTGTTCCCATGTCATTTGAGCACAGTTCCCATCGATTTGGGTAATTTTTAGGCCCTCTGCAGACCGCCGTGGGGAGCCACCTGAAAAATGCTCAAGTTTCCCCTAGACTTATATTGGGCTCATTGCTCGGGTTGAGCACCCGAGTATTTCAATTTGCTCGACCCGAGCAACGAGTACTCGAGCATTTTAGTGCTCGCTCATCACTAATGACAACCAAAAACATCCAAATAATCCTGATCAAAAAGTTCACATACCCTGGTGATTTTGGCCTGATAACATGCACAGAATTTGACACAAATGGGTTTGAATGGCTACTAAAGGTAACATCCTCACCTATGACCTGTTTGCTTGTAATCAGTGTGTGTGCATAAAGCTGAGTGAGTTTCTGGGATCCAGCCACTGACTTTTCTGGATTTTGAGATGGGGAAAGCAAAAGAATTATCAATGGATCTACGGGAAAAGGTAGTTGAACTGTATAACACAGGAAAGGGAGGCAAAAAGAGTATAACACAGGAAAGGGATACAAAAAGATATCCCAGGAATTGATAATGCCAGTCTGCAGTGTTCAAACTGTGATTAACAAATGGAAAATCAGATGCTCTGTAAAAACCAAACCACAGTCAGGTAGACCAACAAAAATTTCAGCCACAACTGCCAAGAAAATTGTTCGGGATGCAAAGAAAAACCAACAAATAACATCAGCTGAGAACACACTTAGGGGTGTACTCACTTTTGTTGCCAGCGGTTTAGACATTAATGGCTGTGTGTTGAGTTATTTTGCAGGCACACCAAATTTACAGTTAAACAAGCTGTACACTGACTACTGTACATTGTATCAAAGTGTCGCATCTTCAGTGTTGTCCCATCAAAAATATATATATGTATTCCGGCCCATTTTTGGAGTTTTGTGTGAAATTATGTCCAATTTGCCTTTTTTTTCTCAGTTTTTTTGTGTTGTTCCAATAAACACAAAGGAAATAAACATGCGTGTAATAAAACATGTGTAATTTTCTGAAACAATTTCAAGGGTGCCAGCACTTTCCGCCATGACTGTATATGCAAGTAGAGTCCTTAACCCCTTTACAACCCAAAGTGGTTTGCACGTTAATAAGAAGGCCAATTTTTACAATTCTGACCACTGTCACTTTATGAGGTAATTACTCTGGAACGCTTCAACGGATCCCCCTGGTTCTGAGAATATTTTTTCATGACATATTGTACTTTATGATTGTGGTAGAATTTCTTCGATATCACTTGTGTTTATTTGTGAAAAAACAGATATTTGGCGAAAATGTTGAAAATTTTGCAATTTTCAAAATTTGAATTTTTATGCCCTTAAATCGGAGAGATATGTCACACAAAAAAAGTTAATAAATAACATTTCCCATATGTCTACTTTACATCAGCACAATTTTGGAACCCAAATTTATTTTTATTAGGGAGCTATAAGGGTTAAAATTGACCAGCGATTTCTCATTTTTCCAACAAAATTTACAAAACCATTTTATTAGGGACCGCATCACATTTGAAGTCACTTTGAGGGGTCTTTATGACTGAAAATACCCAAAAGTGACACCATTTTTAAAACTGCACCCCTCAGTGAATCGGGTCATCATGGCAACATCCGGGAAGCCGCGGCACACATTGCTGGAAACCGGCAGGAGAGGTGACTATCCCGATCACCTCCCCTTGCCCCCGCAATGCTGCGAACGACTTCGATCGCAGCATTGCGGGGGTTAATGTGCGGGACCTCTCCCAGCACATAGCACCGGGTGTCAGCTGTGACAATCAGTTGACACCCGGCGGCGATCACGCCCGCACAGCCTGTGTGCGGGCGCGATCGCAAAGATGTACTAATACATATCAGGCTCTTAAGTCCCAGGGCGCAGATACGTATCAGTACGTCTTGGGCTTTAACCCCTTAATAACATCTGACGTACTAATACGCGTCTGTGCCCTGGGACTTAAGAGCCAGACTCGTATTAGTACGTCATCGCGATCGCGCGCGCACATAGGCTGTGCGGGCGCGATCGCCGCCGGGTGTCAGCTGATTGTCACAGCTGACACCCGGTACTATGTGCAGGGAGCGGTCCTGCACCGCTCCCAGCACATTAACCCCCGCGATGCTGCGATCGAAGTCGATCGCGGCATTGCGGGGGCAAGGGGAGGTGATCGGCGATACTCACCTCCTCTTCCGGCTTCCAGCGCAGTCTGCAAAGGCTTCCCGGGTGTTGCCATGACGACCCGATGTCGTCATGACAACATCCGGGTCACCAGAGAGCAGGAAGATTGCTTGGACATGCGCAGTGCATCTCCAAGCAATCTTCACACTGTGCATTTCTGACAGCCTTCATGGCATAGGGATGGTGCTCCATTCCTGTGCCATGCAGGCGATCAGAAAAAAAAAAGTGAAAGTCCCAGAGTGGGACAAAGTAATAAAGTGTATAAACTGTGTGAAAGTGGAAAAAAAAAAAAAAAATGTGCAAAAATATTATAAAAAAATAAAAAAAATAATACACCAAAAATAAAAATATAATGTACCCATCAATAAATATTATTATAAAAAAAATATTTGGTATCGCCGCGTCCGGAAAAACCTGACCTATAAAACTGTCCCACTAGTTAACCCCTTCAGTGAACACGGTAAAAAAAAAAAAAAAAAAAACGAAGCAAAAAGCAATGCTTTATCACCATACCGCCAAACAAAAAGTGGAATAACACGCGATCAAAAAGACGCATATAAATAAAAATGATACTGCTGAAAACGTTATCTCGTCCCGCAAAAAACAAGCCGCCATACAGCTCCATCAGCCGAAAAATAAAAGTTATAGCTCTCAGAATAAAGCGATACTAAAAAATATTTTTTTCTATAAAATAGCTTTTATTGTGTATAAGCGCCAAAACATAGAAAAATGATACAAATGTGGTACCGCTGTAAACGTACTGACCCGAAGAATAAAGCTACCTCATCAATTTTACCACACGCGGAACAGAATAAAAAAAAAAAAAAAAAACAATTCCTGAATTGTTGGTTTTTGTTTATTCTGCCTCCCAAAAATCGGAATAGAAAGCGATCAAAAAATGTCACGTGCCTGAAAATGGCACCAATAACAACGTCAAGTCATCCCGCAAAAAACGAGCCGTCACATGACTGTCTGCCAAAATCTGGAAAAATTATAGCTCTCAAAATATGGCGATGCAAAAACTAGATTTAAAAAAAAATGCGTCTTTTAGTGTGTGACAGCTGTCAGTCATAAAAACCCCATATGATTCTGGCATTGCTGTAATCACACCGACCCGAAGAATAAAGTCGTCTAATCATTTATACCGCACAAGGAACGGCGTCAAAAATAAACTCTTGGGTTAGGATTGGGCTAGGGTTAGGGCTGGGTTTGGGGCTAGGGTTGTGCTGGGGCTAGGGTTGTGCTGGGGCTAGGGTTGTGCTGGGGCTAGGGTTGTGCTAGGGTTAGGGCTGGGGTTGGGATTTTTTTCAAAAGTAAGAAAAAAAGATGACGATATGGCGACTAGTGTTGAGAGCAAGTGCTCGCTACTTGAGTTTGCATCGGGTGCTCTGGTATGCATTGAGTATCGTGGGTATTTGAGTGACATGCTCGAGTCTCTGCCCCATATGCTTCGCGGCCAAAAAACTTTACGGGGATTGCCTGCCATGCACGAGCGATCCCCACATGTTTTTTTTGGGGTGTCTAATAACCGTGAAACATGCGGAGCAGGGACTCGAGCATGTCACTCGAGCACACGCTGTACATGGTGCATACCTGAGTACCCGATGCAAACTCAAGTAGCGAGCACTTGCGCTCAAGAATAATGACAACTTATTCAATATGATGACCTAATGTAAACAAATTCTGTGCCGTACCTCTGGGTTCAAAATGTTCACTATACACCTTAATAAAATCCTTGAGGGGTATAGTTTCCAAAATGGGGACACTTGTGGGGGAGCTCCACTGTTTAGGCACATCACGGGCTCTCCAAACGCGACATGGTGTCCGCTAACAAATTGAATGGAAAATCGGCTCAAATTGTTAGCGGACGCCATGTTGCGTTTGGAGAGCCCCTGTGTGCCCAAACATTGGAGCTCCCCCACAAGTGACCCCATTTTGGAAACTAGACCCCCGAAGGCACCTATCTAGATGCATAGTGAGCACTTGGAATCCCCAGGTGCTTCACAAATTGATTCGTAAAAATGAAAAAGTGAAAAAAAAAAACACTTTTTCATTTTTATGAATCAATTTGTGAAGCACCTGGGGTTCCAAGTGCTCACTATGAATCTAGATAGGTGCCTTGGGGGGTCTAGTTTCCAAAATGGGGTCACTTGTGGGGGAGCTCCAATGTTTGGGCACGCAGGGACTCTCTAAATGCAACATGGTATCCGCTAACAAATTGAATGGAAAATCGGCTCAAATTGTTAGCGGATACCATGTAAAGTAGACATGTGGGAAATGTTATTTATTAACTCTTTTGTGTGACATATCGCTCTGATTTCAGGGCTTAAAAATTCAAATTTTGAAAATTGCAAAATTTTCAAAATTTTCGCCAAATTTCCGTTTTTTTCACAAATAAACGCAAGTGATATCGAAGAAATTTTTCCACAATCATGAGGTACAATATGTCACGAAAAAACAATCTCAGAATCAGGGGGATCCGTTGAAGCGTTCCAGAGTAATTACCTCATAAAGTGACAGTGGTCAGAATTGTAAAAATTGGCCCGGTCATTAACGTGCAAACCACCCGCGGGGCTTAAGGGGTTAAAGAAGTTAAAATTATGTGAAAATGGGAAAAGTCACAAAACTTTGCAACTTTTCAAGAGCTTTATGCCAGTTTTCTGGCAAAAACACTGGTGAATCGGGTTCATAATCTCTAATCCTTTCAGCTCCCTTTAATTAGACTACTTTCAACAAACTAATTATAAGTATTGGGTCTGTTTTTTTTTTAATGCTTTTAAAATAATTGTAAATATTTTCAATCCCCTTTTGTTATAAGGATTTCCCAAAAATTAGCTAATCATAGGTTGTCCTGCATTCGTGACAGTGATTGACTGCGCGGTCACTTGGAAGTTTACATTGGCATCACTACAGGGCCGGTAAAGAAGGACTGTCAGGGACCCCCAGAGTGTGGTAAAATGCGCCAACTAATTCATAATTCATTTAATTCTCACACAATATACTAAGTTAGTGTAAGTCTACAAAAAAGCAACAAAACTTGGTGCTAAAAAAATTGAGCATAACTTTTTGAAAAATGAACCAGGTTATGCCAAATCTTACATATTTTGTGACTTTGTGATCAGTTATCAACACAAATATTTTACTCAAATTACCAGATCGATGGATAAGCATTGGGACTTTTCCCTAAATCTCTCCAAAACATCACCGCTTATAGAAGACCACCCTCATATCCAGATCAGATTTTCTGTGAGAGATGCCCAGATTCATAATATAGTATGCATACTGGCCATCTATGAGAAGTCCACCCCAATGGAAGTCCAGTTATTAAAGGAGATTTTACTGTTTATATAAGGGGCAGACAATGACAGTGAAGGGCCCTTAATCAGGACTTCTGATCTGGGCCCCCCACCCTCCATCAGGCACCACCTACATATACATTTCCATGTATATTTATATTAGGCACACATATAAAATTTGCACATGCTAATACTCTATACACATTTTAACGTATGCATATACATAGTGCACACAAACATAAAATACAGACATACACATAAGATGCACATACACAGTATACAGTCCCGGTAGTCCTCATAGTTTTAAGCATGGACCCTGGCAAATTGTAGACGGACTTTTATTGTTCATGGGCTTTAAGGGAGAGAGGCTTCCTTTGTGGAGGACACTCATGAATGCCATTCATTTGCAGTGTACACCGTGTCGTGTTATGGAAAACACTCACCCTAGTTTGGCTTTCTACTTCTTCAGCTAATAGCAATGAATTTGCCTGTCGATTTTCTTCTCATCAGAAGATGCTTTTGTTTAGATGTTAGCTTCCATCTGATAAGAAAAGCTTTGCTGATCTTCTTGTAGACTTCACATTTTTTGTAAAGAAATTATTTTCTTTCTCAGAAATGTCTTGTGACATTTCTCTTCTATGTGGTACCACTTACCCTTCTCATCAGAGGACGCTTTTGTTTAGGTGTTAACTTCCATAGTCGGCCTGGACGTCTCTGTAAGATGGTTGCAGTTCCATCTTTGTTATAGTTTTGCATCACTTTTGCTACAGTATTCTGACTGATAAGTAAAGTTTTGCTGATCTTCTTGTAGACTTTACATTTATTGCAAAGAAATTATTTTCTTTCTCAGGTTTTGTGACATTTCCCTTCTATGTGGTGCCATTGCTGATAGCATGAAATGGGAAGGAGTTTTCTTTATTAAGTAACTTCCTTTTACAGACACCTGTCTGCTGGACATCTGTTTAATGAATAATTACACTTACCTGTGGTTCAGTTCTTGTTAATTAGAATTTTGTTGTCTAAACTTAGCTTTTCTCTTAAGACTGTTACTGGGATGTTCTCATTTTTGAAACATGATCTTGAATGAGTTTGTTAAGAAAATTACTTTTTTGGGGTCTGCAAAATACCAAATCTTGTTTGCATTCAATGGCTCAAATTTGCGAGAGTATTTTGTAGTATGGTATCCCATATAAAATGATGATTCTGAAAGGAAACTACAGGTTTGCTGACAAATCTATTTGGGTGTACTGATTTATGCTAAACACTGTATATATATATATATATATATATATATATATATATATATATATATAACCTTATAAGTTTGGTATCACAGTAATCGTACTACTGACTCTGAATCATTTTGCCAGTTTGTTTTTACAACACAATACACACTGTAAAATGAAGGAGCCCAAACCTGGCATTTTTTCTCATTTTTCAACACATTATATGATAAAATGAATGGTGTTGTTCAAAACTACAACATTAAGCGTCAGCACACTGTGATTTGCTGATCTGTAAGATGCGTTCTTTGTGCTGTGAAAATACACAGCTGTGATATCTCACCAAATATTCATAGTGGGAACTTAAAATTATGTTTTTCTGCCATGATTAAGGATGGTTTGGATGTATGAAACATGTTGACCTTTTATTTCTATCTTTGTGGAATTAAGGCTGCATGAACCAGTCACCAACCATTATCTGTATATGTACAAATATTAAGTGCTACTGAGTGCTGTAGGAAAAACTTAGAATAGTGAGGTGATTTGATAGTCCTGCCACAAATAATCTGTTTCTACTGCACACTTAAAATCTCTGATAGTGGGAATGAACATGATTGCCTGCAGTAGTGCACTCCTGAGAGCTGGTGCAGCAGAGAAAATGTCTTGGACATGAGAGTGGGAGGTCCTGATTATGGAGGATGTTAATCTTAGCTCATTGGAGTGTAGATATGGTAGAGATGCAGGACTGTGCAGCAGGGTGCAGAGGTTTGTGGATGAGTGTAATGACTGGTACAGGGTGGAGGCACCAGTGTAACTGCTGGACAGAAATATGAGACTGACTGCTGCATTAAGGATAATGAGAAATACATTTAGTGAGAAGAAGAGCAATTAGTGAGTTACAAGTATTTGTGAATTCAAGACAAAAAGGAATCAGAGCAACAGTAACAGATTTTACTTTTTTTTAATTAATAATGGGATGAATAAAATCGTGAACATTATCAAAAGACTAAATCAAAGTCAGGAAGATAGCCGAGGTCAGATACCAGGTGATCAGTAAATGACAAGTCAGACGAGCAGTATGAATACCGCGGAGCCCGATGACAGAGGCGTTACTGAAACTTGTCCAGGTTGACCAGTCAGAAGGCCACAGGTAGATGGTGAAGGTCCTTCTATACAGCTCCAGCAGTGATGATGGATCTGCTGGACTTCAGGGCGCTAGATGCTTAGGTGTCCCGTCTTTTAGATGGTTTTAGGGCAACAGTGACAGCATGCAAATGCGCGAGCAGCCCTGGATAATCCACGCCGGCAGGATGATAAGATCCGGCGGAAGATGGAACCTATGACAAGAGAAATAAATATAATGTAAGTGATGGGACTCCATATTACATGATAATGCTGTGCAGTCACTGTGGCCGGACGGCAGAGGAATATTATCATACAGAGGTCAGGGGTCATTGTCAGCAATCATACATGTGACAATCCCATCACTGACAGATGACATCTACTCCACATGAATTATTCTCACTGACATCACACAACATGGAGTTGATTCTCACACTTACCTCGTCTCTTTTTCCCATTTTTTCCATTTTCTGAGTTTTGTTGCTCCATACTCAGATTTATTGCCGATTTTCTTTCTTCATGAGATGGAAATTCTGATGAAAAATTAAAAAAAAAAATCAATAACAATATCTTCTTATAGGATCTGCTTTGTCATAATATGGATAACATAAGAGACCTATAGTATTGTATAAAACCATGTGGGAATATTTGAGCCTTGAAGTCAACATTCACATTGCTGGTGCTGTAGACATGTACATACCTGGCAATGGGGACGAGGGTGGCAAGATGGTAACAGCATCGTCTGTATTACATACAGGAACAGATACTTTCTGCCTGTTTGAAGAAGAAAAACATGTAAATCTCAAGTAAACTCCATATAAAAGGGGTTGTCTCACTAGAAGAACACCGACTATAAGGACTAGTAGGACATATGACTGTCATAGTGGGGAAGGTCTTCTGCTCAAGACTACCTTTTATAGAGAGCTGAGAGGAAAACAACTACCAAGAATGGCCGGCATTTCATACTACATCTCTCCTACAGTGAGGGCAGCACTAAAAGTGCATGACCGGCCACAATTATGGGCTGTTATATCCAACAATTCCGAAAGCTGAAAGCACAATGACCCATAACCATGGGGCGGTGGATGCTGCATTTGATATTATAGTATTTATGTCCTATATTTGATGTTGTGCACATATATCAGCCTGGAGCTCCCAGTAATGACCCCATAATCTACTCACATTTCTGAGATGTTTGTGTTCGATTCTGGTGTACACTCTGGAGGGGCCTTGGGATCCTCGTTGTTCACCATCCCGTTAGTGGTGGTAGAGTGCTAAATGTGGATAACAATAAGTTATTAAATATACATACTTTTTAATTTTATAGATCCTTTTTTGTACATATTTTGGATTTATCGATCACATACTTACTTTAGAAAGCCTCTCAGAAGATGATGATGCAAATATTCGGAAGATAAAGTTCTCATCGTCCTCACTTGTGCCCTCCTTATCCTCTGAGATCAGATGGTTGTTTTCATCAGAGTGATCTACAAGACATAGGTAAGGAAGGATTGTTAGAGGGTGTCAGTATAACACAGTCGCTATATCTCACTAGGTTAAAAGATGATGCAACGTAATAAACAGAATACATGAAAAAAAACTCCTGTACAAAATTAGGGAAATAGGGATACAGTACGAACCCATGGTCAACATAGCTGAGATCCATGAAACATGGATAACATAGTAGACCAGAAAAACCATGTGGAAATATTTGAGCCTTGAAGTCAACATTCACATTGTTGGTGCTGTAGACATGTACATACCTAGCAATGGAGACGAGGGTGGCAAGATGGTAACAGCATAGTCTGTATTACATACAGGAACAGATTCTTTCTGCCTGTTTGAAGAAGAAAAACATGTAAATCGTAAGTAAACACAGTATAAAATGGGTTGTCTCACTATAAGAACACTGACTATAAGGCCTAATAGGACATATGACTGTCATAGTGGGGAAGGTTTTCTGCTCCAAACTACCTTCCATGGATCAGAACACAACTACCAAGAATGTCTGGCAAGTAATACTACAGCTCTCCTACAGAGTAGGCAGTGCTAAAAATGCATGACATGCCACAGTTATGGGCTGTTATCTTCTGCATTTTCTGAAGCCAAAAGTACAATGACCGTTAACCATGAAACGGTGAATGCTGCATTTGATATTCTGTTATTTATGTCCTATATTTGGTGTTGTGTACATAGATCAGCCTGGAACTCCCAGTAATGAAGTAATGACCCTTTCTAATCTACTCACATTTCTGAGATGTTTGTGTTGGTTTCTTGTGTATACTCTGGAGGGGCATTGGGATCCTCATTGTTCACCATCCTGGTAGCGATGGTACAGAGCTAAATACGGATAAAAATAAGATATAAAATATTTTTTTATGTACTTTTAGAGTTTTTTTTCTTTTTTTTTACATATTTTGGATTTATTAATCACATACTTACTTTACAAAGCTTTTCAGAAGATGACGTAAAATTTTGGAAGTCAAGGCTCTCATTGTTCTCACTTGTGCCTTCCTCATCCTTTGAGACCAGATGTTTGTTTATATCAGAATGATCTACAAGAAATAGGTAATGAAGTATTTTTAGAGGTTGTCAGTATAACACAGTCACTATTTATCACTAATATTAATGGGAACAGATGATCACATATTAGGGAAGATGAGACAAACAGTCGCTTAGTCTAGATGACGTCTCCTTCTACTTACTGATAAATAAGCTGGTGTCTGCGTCTGAAACAAGCTGAGGAACATACTCCAGCTCCTGGCTCAGAATGTTGTCAAAGTCCAAGTCACTCAGGAATGGATGAACCTTGATCTCAAATGCTCCTCCTAGAAAAAGAAAAACAAAAGTGATGCGGACATAGTCAGGGATGGCTCCATATCTGAACAGTTTATCGTAATCTGAACTAATGACAAAACTGAGCTGACATGAAGGAAATAAACTGGAAGTCTTAGTGTGGAGAACTAGAAATACAGTAGATGAGCTGATAGAGAAATGCTGATCTTCATGGACATGAGCGATATGTCCTTGGTCTAATAAGGGAATATTAATACTAGTATATCTGTTACCTGTCCCAAGTCTACGCACAGGATTTCTTCTGAGCAGCTCAGTGATGAGATTCTGAGCATCCAGGGGTGGAGCGCGATCACAATTCCAAATTAGTTCTCCTGTTACATAGAAAATTACAGAAAATAAAACCTCTTTACTGGACTGTAACTTAGAGCAAAGGAAATAACTAAACAAATGTAACCAATCAACGCAATGATCGGATTATTCTACTCACCAATGACAACCCTTTTATAAAGCTCAGTGAGGGAATCAGAATCAAATGGTACACATCCCAGCAGGAATTTATACAGGATGATCCCCAATGACCACCAGTCAACAGGTCTTCCATAGCCTTCTTTCAGGATGATCTCTGGGGCTATGTAACATGGGGTGCCACAGAACTGGAAACCAACAGAACATAGAGATGAGAATCGATGAAACAATTATTATGACAAGATATCATCGTTAAAACACAATGCAGAAGATAAAATATTAGTGGAAAAGTTCTCTAGAAAGGAAGAACGTAGAGAAGAGACAATAGTGTGATGAGATTTGCAAATAACAAGCTAAGTTCTTGTAGGTGATGCTGACCTCACGGTCCTGGAACTCTCTGGAGATGTCCACTGCTAATTCCTTGTAGGTGTTGGTTTTCGGTATCATTAGACCAAGTTTTGAAATCCCAAAATCGGTAACTTTAATATGTCCAGTAGATGTAATCAGGAGGCTGCAAAAGAGAAGATGGTTTTAGCCTCACAGACTGAATGATAATAAATGACAACTTTCCCCACTTTATTATACTTCGGGGGCACTTACTTTTCCGGCTTCAGGTCTCTGTGCACCACACCGTAACTATGCAGGTATTCCACGGCAAGTACCGCCTCTGCAAAGTACAAGCGGGCCATGGGGACAGAGAAAGGACCCCTGGTGCTTAGAAGGCTCCCACAGTCTCCACCTATAGAAGAAAGGAAATATGACCGGTGAGGGGTTTATACAGAAGATAACCATGATATACCACGAGCAGATAACCATGATGTATAATGAGCAGTGAGCGGAAACATCCTGGGGAGATCACACAGATAGTGGCGTACATAGAAATCACAAGACCCCATATCAAAAGTTGTAATTGCCCCCAACCCTAAAAAATAAAAAAGAAATATATTTATATCCCTGTTGAAGCAGCTTGGTGTTCTCACCAGCAATACAACTTTTATGGCCATTTTAGAGTATGATGCTCCCAAAAATGCCCACACCCACACTCAATGAGTATGGTATCCCCACAGTGAATCCTCCTAAGGAGGCCACCACTTAGAAGGAGGCCAGCCACAACCCCCTACTCGGTGTGATGGCACCCACAGCAACCCTCCCACTCAGGATAATGGTTCCCACAGTCCCTCACACAATATAATGGTCCGCATAACTCCCCACTCAGTATGATGTCCCCACACAGAATGGGGGCCTCCATATAGAGTGAGGACCCCCACAGCACCCCACTTAATATGATGACCTCCACTCATCATTCACAGTCCCCCCATATCTAGTCATACGGCCCCCTTTCATTATTTTGGCCCCTACTAGTCACCTACTCAGTATTTTTGCCCCCACCTACCCCACCTCCTTGAAGAAGCAAATACCTCTGAAATTGTGTTGACAGGTGGAGGGATGCTGCCCACTGCCGAGCGTCGACAGACCCCCTCCGACTGATGAGCCCCATAGCGCCCCTGCACCAAGATCAATGAATTTACGAGCATCTTGGTAATAGATAACCTATAGTAAATGCTCTGTGGGGATGTAACCAACAATGTCCTAATGATATGAGCAGTGATAAGATGAAAGCAGACATGGGCTGAATATAATACAATAGATGTGTCTTACCTCCTACATACTCCATGACCATACACAGGTGAGATCTAGTTGGAAAGGAGCAGAGCATGGAGACCACAAAGGGACAATCAGCAAATGTTAAGATGTCCCTCTCCAGAAAGGCCCATTCCAATCTCTGTGCAGTATTTAGGTTCCGCTTAGCCATTTTCTTCATAGCAAAGGTCTGGTGTGAGTCTTTATGATGCACTAAGTAGACGGCCCTGGAGAGAAGGAGAATCCATCGGTTATAATAAATCCTTATTAATAATCCATCTATAGAAATCATTATATGTTTAATACTGGTATCCAAGGGGTAACATTTCTCCTTGCGGAGAGTGAAATGTTAAGCTTGTCAAGGTGAGGAGACTTTTAAGCCTCAATGATCCTCTGGGAAATATGCAAATTGTCTCTTCAGAGAGGAAGAGAACTAGAACACTAGTGCCCCTTATAGGAAGTAGTAATCCTAAAAGTCAATATCGACCCTTTAACGAGCCTTATCATATGACATGGAATAATAGCCATAACCAAAAACTCAATTTTCGGACACTATGTTTTGGGGTACAAGCACTCATCAGTGCAAAGTGTGAGATATGGTTTGGCTGGGTGAGAGGCATCTGACCGGGATCCAAGCGGTAACGTTTCTCCTTGCGGAAAAAGCCATGTTAAGCATGTCAAGGTGAGGAGACTTTTAAGCTGCAATGCTCTTCTGGGAAATATGCAAATTGTCTCTTTTCAGAGAGGAAGAGAACTAGCACCCTAGTGCCACCTATAGGAAGTAGCAATCCTATTTCCCAGAGGAGCATTGTGGCTTAAAAGTCTCCTCATGTCCGCAAGGAGAAACGTCAACCCCTTGGATACCGGTCAGACACCTCTCACCCAGTCAAACCATATCTCACACTTTGCACTGAAGAGGGGCAGTACCCCAGAACGCAGTTCCTGCAAATTGAGATTTTGGTTTTGGCTATTATCCTAAGTCATGTGACAAGGCTTGTTAAAGGGTCGATATTGACTTTTAGGATTGCTACTTCCTATAGGTGGAGTTCTAGTTTGCTTCCTCTCTGAAGAGACAATTTGCATATGTATAATACTAAAAGTCTGGCCGCCACTATAAATGCACATCTAGAAATACATAAAATAGCACTACATAGATCACCTATTGGAGGTCTCCACAATGCCACTTCTGCCGGAGCCATCACCCAGGTCACATTATAGATACGAGAATCTATCGAAATTCTCTTTGGGCAGATTCGCTATAACTGACCAAATACAATTTAGTGCAAATAAAATTGGTCCAAAATGAATGTGCTCCAGGGCTCTCTTCTGCTGCTGAGGCCAGTGATTGGGCCCACATGGTCATGGTGGAGGGTGTAGATGTCATTGACGTCAATATGGTGTCACCCTTCATGTGACCATGTGTAGCCAACTTCTCTGATCAGCTTCATAATGGAGCCCCCCCATCAAAACAAAGATCAGAGTGGAGAGCAGAAAAGCTCAGGTGGAGGAGGCAGCATAAGAACAGATGAGGGTCTAGCACAGGCGAATGTAATAATATTATATTATTATATATTATATTATATGTAATTATATTATTTAAATCGCTTTCCTTACAGTTTGATTTGCTACAGATCACATAATTTCCCTATGATAACACTGAATGGCAGAGTGCAGGGGCAGAAGCATTGTCATAGGGAACCCTGAGAAATGTGGATTATGGCAACAGAAATCTCACCCAAAATTTCCACTGCTGATGAGTTTGGAAGTTTCATAGTCGCTCATATGCGGCTTTCTCGCCGGAACCAATGAATCGATCACGCTCTATAAAAGAATAAGAAATAATACTGATTTATTGAAGATGCAGGAAAAAAGTTACAGATGCAAAAACTTCTCCCCCCATATTATGTCCCAGATGATTTACACTGATATGATGTTGGGAGGATACAAACCGGACGCTGGGCAGACCTGGCGCTAGCACCCAGCACACCCAGGCAAGTGCCGGGGCCCTGAGTAGGCGAGGGGCCCACTTGCTGTCGGGCACCCTGGCGCGGTATGGGACCGGTGAGCAGAGGAGAGTGGTGCCAGCGCCAGCTAGTGGGCCTTGCTCCCCCCCCAATGCTTGCTCAGGACCACGGCCGGCACAATACTTACCTCTCCACAGCTGGTGAGCAGTGAGGTGAGCATTTGATTTTTTTTTTTTATGTATGGAGGTATGGGGCATTATATGGGGGGAGAAGTGACATCCTGCATGGGGCATTGTATGGGGGGGAGGTAGGGACATCCTGCGTGGGGTATTATATGGGGGGGGGAAGTGACATCCTGCATGGGGCATTATATGGGGGGAGTGACATCCTGCATGGGGCATTATATGGGGTGAGAGGTGACATCCTACATGAGGCATTATATGGGGGGGACATCCTGCATGGGGCATTATATAGGGGGGTGACATCCTGCATGGGGTATTATATGAGGGGGAGAAGTGACATCCTGCATGGGTCATTATATGGGGGGGGGGAGTGACATCCAGCATAGGGCTTTATATGGGGTGAGAGGTGACATTCTGCATGGGGCATTATATGGGGGGTGACATCCTGCATGGGGCATTATATGGGGGGAGTGACATTCTGCATGGGGTATTATATGGGGGGAGAAGTGACATCCTGCATGGGGCATTATATGGGGTGAGAGGTGACATCCTGCATGGGGCAATATATGGGGTGAGAGGTGACATCCTACATGGGGCAGTATGTGTTGGGGGGACATCCTGCATGGGGCATTATATGGGGGGGGTGATATTCTTCATGGGCATTATATGGGGGGTGACATCCTGTATGGGCCATTATGTGGGGTGGGACATCCTGCATGGAGCATTATGTGGGGGGGACATCCTGCATGGGGAATTATATGGGGGGTGACATCCTGCATGGGGCATTATGTGGGGGGGATATACTGCATGGGGCATTATGTGTGGGGGACATCCTGCATGGGGCATTATGTGGGGTGGGACATCCTGCATGGGGCATTATGTGGAGGGGACATCCTGCATGGGGAATTATATGGGGGGTGACATCCTGCATGGGCCATTATGTGGGGGGGCACAGCCTACATGGGGCATTATGTGGTGGGCACAGCCTGCATGGGACATTATGTGGGAGGGACATTCTGCATGGGGAATTATATGGGGGGTGACATCCTGCATGGGCCATTATGTGGGAGGGGGACATCCTGCATGGGGCATTATGTGGGGGGGGGCACAGCCTGCATGGGGCATTATGTGGGGGGTCAAAGCCTGCATGGGGCATTATGTGGGGGTCACAGCCTGCATGGAGCATTATGTGGGGGGTCAAAGCCTGCATGGGGCATTATGTGGGGGGCCAGCCTGCATGGGGCATTATGTGTGGGGTCACAGCCTGCATGGGGCATTATATGGGGGCACAGCCTGCGTGGAGCATTTTATGGGGTCCATTATTCTATATGGAGCAATATATGGAGCTCATAATACGGTATAGAGGACTATGTGGTGCCATTATACTGTGTGGAGGACATTACTGTCCGGTCTGCACTGTGAGCTGTGAGGATTCGCCGCTTTCTGAGTTATTGTGGAATTTACAATAGATATCGCTCATGTAATGTAAGAAGTGAAATCTTCGGCCTTGTACTATATATATATATATATATATATATATATATATATATATATTTATCTGCGGTATCTGTGCATCATGAATCGTGGTATGTGTTAAAGGGGCCACTGAGACTCTTTCGCCCAGGGCCCACGAAATCCTGGAGCCGCCCTGCAACGGTCATCATACATTACTATAACATTCTGGATAATGTGGGAGATCACACAGAGGAGGACTTACAGGTAATCTGTCACCAGGTGTTTGCTATGTATTCTGAAAGCACCATGATGTAGGGGCAGAGACCCTGATTCCAGTGATGTGTTACTTACTAGGCTGTGTGTGGCTGTTTCAATAAAATCAGTAGATTATCACTAGAAGACTATCTGTCTAGCCAGGTAGTCCTATTGCTCTGTACCCCTGCCTCCACCACTGATTAGCAGCTTTCTGCCTATGCACAGTGTACACAGAAAGCTGCCAATCAATGGTGTGGGCGGGGTTATACAAGACTCAGCATTCAGAGCTCTGCAGCAGAAAAAAATAGTGATTTTATCACAACTACTCCACCGAGTAAAGTAATCAACACATGGAATCAGGGTCTCTGTCCCTGCATCATGCTTCTCTCAGACCAAATAGCATAAACCTGGTGACAGATTCCCTGTAATTCAAATGTAATTAACACCATAGGGTCATCTACACTTAGAATAGAGACGTCCCATGGTTGTATGGGGGATAATACTGGACGAGTCATTCACACCCCATGATCTGATGACACACACGCATCCCCCTCTATGATACTTACGGATTCTTGGATCTCCGGGATCTCACTAATTCCATTGTTAGGATTCGACAGCTCAGTTGTTTCTAAAATAATGATGAAGAAATGAAATGTATTAGAGGATATTATTCCTACATAGATAATACAGCAATATAACGGAGAAATGACAAGATGTCTGTAAATGGGATTAATACTCGTTATATGGGGATTCTAAATATGAGAATATACGGGGAATCCATAGATAAATGTAATGTAAATGATGGAGGAACCCCTTCATAAATAACAAAAGACTGACCATCACTTCCGAAAAGAAAATGGGTGTGAACAGGTGCATACTAAGAGTAGCCATCCAAATATATAACTAACAAAGTTGCACTCTGTAACGCTATAGCATGTAAACATGAAATAAATTAAATTTGAATTGCATTACTGCTGTAGAAAATAGGATAAAAGGAAGATACTTAGCACATAATTTGGCCAATTCATGCATGGCCAGCAGCCACGGCAAGGCGACCTTCTTTTTCTGGGTGCATGCCAAGTAGCCACGGCAAGGTGACCCTTTTTTTTGCTGGGTGCATGCCCAGCAGTCACGGCAAGACGACCTTCTTTTGCTGGGTGCATGCCTAGCAGTCACGGCAAGGCGACCTTTTTTGCTGGGAACCTATCTCCACACATCAGCCCGGGGTGGTTTTAATTACAACAGGATCCTACCTACCCATATAAATGTAGGCTTCAGCCTAGGAGAGGATTCACATTAGGAGAGGATTCCAACAAAAAGATCGCCTTGTCATTGGCTGCTGGGCATTCATGAATTGGCCAAATTATGTGCTCAGTATCTTAGTTTTTTCCCATTTTCTAGAGCAGTAATGCAATTTAAATTTAATTTATTTCATGTTACTTGCTATAGCACTGCAGAATGGACCCTCCATCACATGAATGAGGAAGCCCCCACCCACGCTGCACATACGAGTGATGGTAAGAGAGCTGAAACATAGGAGAGATTTGCAAATTAGCCTGGAAGTGCACTGGGGGCGTGTCACTGCACTTGGATTTCTTCTTTCACGCCCCCAGCGCACTTCCATTCTGATTTGTATATGGTGTCTACTTTACATTTCTCCTGACTGGCACATTGGATTTCTACAAACAATTATTATTAGGGGACAATGGCCTATACCGTCACACCACTACTTCTATATGTAACAATGTGCTGCCAGGTTCCCATTACACAGAGTAGAGAGTAAATCTAACATTATCCTCCGTCCTCTGTAATATCTGGATATTCCTTGTAGAAGGTCGGGTGATCGCTCACCTGTAATCAGATCGCTGTTCAGCTCCGGCTGACTCCTATTAGGGTCAGGGATTTTCGGGCTCACATTTTGCCCATATTTGGCGTCGCCTCCTGTTGTTTCCTGATAGATATAATATATATAATTAATATGTGGAAGATTTTACTAAATCACCAAATACATAAATCATGAAGGACTAAACCAACATTTACAGATGCACCAATTGTAACGATACAAATCCCGCGCCATCTTCAGACCTTTTCTCAGAAAGTCTCCTCAGATACGGTGGATTAAGATACGTCTATTAATATTGATCCTTACCGGGCGTTCCAATGAGCGTTCTAGTATAGACAGGACTTTTTCGGCCAGTTCTTTAAAGACAGCCAAATCTTCAGTCTGAGATCTTTCTTCAGCCTATAAAGAAGGAAAAATGGAAAAGAGAATTTTCAGATGAGAGCGGTCAGAATGGAGGCGGAAATTGTATGTGACATCGGTTCTCTGTCTGCAGATACAATGACTACATACTGTATTTGGGGACTCGTTGTGTTTTACCGTATTTTATGGACTATAAGATGCTTTTTTTTCCAAAATTTTTGACCTCCCTTCTAACACTCTCGCACCCCTCCAATCTATCCTAAACTCTGCTGTCTGACTAATCCACCTGTCCCCCCGCTATTCCCTGGCTTTTCCCCTCGCTCCGCCAATCCCTTCACTGGCTCCACATTACCCAGAGACTCCAGTTCAAGACCCTAACCTTGGCATGCAAAGCCACCCACAACCTGTCTCCTCCATATATCTGTGACCTAGTCTCCCGGTACTTACCTGCACGCAACCTCCGATCCTCACAAGATCTTCTTCTCTACTCCCCTCTTATCTCCTCTTCCCACAATCGCATACAAGATTTCTCCCGTGCATCCCCCCTACTCTGGAGCTCTCCACCCCAGCATATCAGACAGATTATTAATAATAATAATTGTCTGAATGTAGCTTACCAGGGGGGTGGCTGTGGTGGAGTGAGGTCACAGGAGGTGGGTTCACTGCTGCAGGAAGCCGGCAGTAGAAATGGGGCGCTCCTGCGGGCCAGCGGGGTGTCCAGGACGTGCGAGGCTGCGGGCCCTGGGCTTCAAGGAAATGTTAGCGGTGATTTAGGAGGGGAGTCCCCGCTCTGCCCATTGATTTTCTGGCGGTGGGCTTCAGGCAAATGGCCGCTGGAGGCAGTGCATGTGCAGATTTAGATCTCGGCTCAATGACGAGCTGAGATCTCAATTTGTGTATTGGCCATCTCCAGCAGCCTACTTCTTGAAGCCCACTGCAGAGAAATCAATAAGCAGAGCAGGGCCTCCCCTCCTGAATTACCGCTAACATTTCCTTGAAGCCCAGGGCCCGCAGCCTCGCACCTTCTGGACACCCCGCTCCTCCCAGCTTGGAGCCCGCAGCAGCGCCCCACTCCTACTGCCGACTTCCTGCAGCAGCGACTCTGCCTCTTGTGACCTCGCTCCACTGCCACCACCCCCCTCAGTAAGAAACCGAAAATTCGGACTATAAGACAGGACTATAAGACAGACCCCCATTTTATTATAATAAATGTTTTTCCTATTTACCTCCCAAAAATTTTTGGTGCGTCTTATGGTCTGCAAAATACGATATATTAGAAGAAAAAGCTTCTATCCCTCCATTATTATCTATTAATATTGAGATGTTCTGTGCAGAGTGTCCGCCACTTACCTGGTGTAGTAATGTCCTGATGTTCTGAAGTAAATCCGTCAGATAGTCTGACGTTAGACGACGTTGTCGGTGTTTGGTCACGCAATCCTTTACTAGCTCCATCACCAGCCGGTGAGTGAAGCTGAGGACGCCATCGGGTGGTAGAAGCACACTGTTAGGACGATTGATCATAAGGATCAACAATAGTGCTTTTACCTGAGAAATGTCCAAAACAATTCCAGCCATAGTGAAAAACTGCAAGTGCTATCAGTCACTATAGAGCCAAGAAAGGCACGGGTGAGCCTATGTGCATTGTATATATAGCGACTGTGAGCAGTGATGTCACCATCACCTGTGATGTCATCACGGAATCTTGTGATAGAATCTTCACGGAGCAGCTCTGCGCAAATAGAATGCGGCCTGGTAATATATAAAGTGAAAACACCATACAATTAACTACCCATGTTATCATGGCCGTTCTATTTTATATCCAATTAGAACACAACCAGGATAAAGGTGTGTTCACAAGTTGGATTTTGGCAGCATTTTTTTTCTACCTCAAAAATCAAAGGAGGCAGGAAAAACGCTGCTTAAAATTCAGGTGTTTTTACTTGTGTTTTTTTTTCCATTCATTTGAATGGGTGAAAAATGCTGCAAAACCTCTGAAAGACTTGACAAGCTGCAGATTTTAAAAAAATGCAAAAAAACAGCATGTGAATGAGATTTCAGAAATGTCATTCACTAAGATGGTGCTGTAAAACACAGCATTTTTGCTGCAGAAGAAAAAACAGTGAATACACCCTAAAGATATCCTCAGTCATATTATGGGAAATATTGTATATTTCGCATTTATTATCTCACGTGTTTTTCTTCACCATAGAACTTTTAAGGCTGTGTGCCCACTATGCGTTTCTTAGGCGTTTCTGCAGCGTAACTTCCGCCGCGGAAACACTTAAAAAACGCTTGGTGATAGGTCTGCAATGGTTCCCAATGATAATCCGCATGTGCTGTGCACATGCTGCAGAGATTTCCGCTGCGGATTATCATTGCGGAAAAATCCGCAGCACGTCCTTTAATTTTGCAGAGTCGCTGCGATTTAGCCGCCATTGACTTGCATTGGAACGCATAACATCCGAATGACTAAAAATACACATGTGGATACTATACGACTCAATGCATGGATGGTACCCGGGTCAGGAGATGAAGAGACTCTCCTCCAGACCCGGGTACCATAGTACCTGTAGTTAAAATAGAATTAAAATAAAAAATAAACATATACTTACCTTCTGATGGCCCCTGTCTGCTCCCGGCGGTGCTGCTGGCTCTTCGGCTGCTCGCGGTGGTAAAATGACCTTCCATGATGCCATTTAGTCATGTGACAGGTCACGCGACCGCTGACATCGGCGGTCGCGTGATCTGTCACATGACTAAATGACGTCATGGAAGGTCCTTTTACAGCACCGTGATCCGCCGAAGACACCGGACGCACCGGAGAAGAAGATCGAGGACCATCGGAAGATGAGTATAATGGTTTTTTTTTATTTTTCACCATTATTATTCTTTTTTTTTATTATTGATGCTGCATTTGCAGCATTGTAACTTGGTCACACTATATAAATCCATGCCGGTTGCATGGAATTATATAGTGTGACCAAGTTGTCAAGCACTTTTCCAAGTGATGCTAAAATCACTTGGCAAAGCGCTTGACAATCCAGGGAGATGCAGAAACGCTTAGGAAAAATCCGCAGCATTTCTGCATCGTGGTCATATATCCTAACTCATTGGCGAACTGTTATACAAGGCTATATTCACACTAGACGTTTTTTTAGCGGGCTTTTTTATGCAAATTTTCAGCTGCGTTTTACAGTACCAACAAAGTCTATGAGATTTCCGAAATCTCATGCACAAAGCTTGCTTATTTGTCCTCAGTATTTTGTGCTTTCCATGGCTTTTTGCAATAGAGTATGTCACTTGTTTCAGCGTTTTTCACCCATTAAAAAAAAGGGTGGTGGAAAAAAATGCTGAAAAAAAGCCTAGTGTGAACATTTTGCTGCGTTTTTAGTGAAAAAAGCAAGTATGTGACACACATTTACTTTTGTGATTTTCCCAAGTTTAAACCATCTTGTCTTGGTCACCTGAGATAGCAGCTTGGATTATTACAGTTTAATTAAATTAGTGATGCCTACAAAGTAAACATTGGTTGAGCTAGGTGTGAGATTGAACAACACGTGTGGCCCAGGGAGGTGTGAAAATGAACAATGCCTGAGCAACTCAATGGCAAACCATAATGTGAAAGTAAATAGTGTCCTACAAATTCAATGCACTGCCAGGGTCTTAGATAAACTATTCCAGACCAATTCACCCCCCCCTATTACATTTGTAATGTGTACTTTTTCATGAACATATGTCTTGCAATGGTGACCTGTTTTCATGTGTCTATGGTGGAAGCAAAGCTGAACTTTGGGATCCTGAAAAACGCACCAAAAATGCACCAAGAACCACTGCAAAAAAACACACCAAAACCTGCGTTTTTGACGCTACTTCTTTCCTGCCAAGAGATTATGTTTTGCTGCAGAAAAAAAACACCTAGTGTGAATATAGCCTAAGACTTACTCTGCCAGCATTAATAGTCAATATTCTGTATACAAATAGGACTCCAATCCAGGTATTCAGTTTATCATAAACAAGCCTGAGTTAATCTGCCAAATACACATAGTATGCTTTCTCATAGGTGAAATATAAATCCTGTTAAAGGTCCAAGTTGCAGCAGTTAAGTAGAACAAAACAGACCTCTTCATTCTTTGTAGGTGGAAAAACTTTCGAAATTTTCAGTGTATCAAGTACTTATACTCCTGACTGTATATAGTATAATTGCCGCACTGCTACATACAGGTGCTTCTCAGAAAATTAGAATATCATCAAAAAGTGAATTTATTTCAGTTCTTCAATCCTAAAAAATGAAACTCATATATTATACAGAGTCATTACAAACAGAGTGATCTGTTTTAAGTGTTTATTTCTGCTAATGTTGATGATTATGGCTTACAGCCAATGAAAACACAAAAGTCATTATCTCAGTAAATTAGAATTAACAAGAAACACCTGCAAAGGCTTCCTAAGCATTTAAAAAGGTCCCTTAGTCAGTTTCAGTAGGCTCCACAATCATGGGCAAGACTGCTGACTTGACAGATGTCCAGAAGGCAGTCATTGACACACTCCTCAAGGAGGGTAAGCCACAAAAGGTCATTGCTAAAGAAGCAGCTGTTCACAGAGTGCTGTATCCGAGCATATTAATGGACGTGGAAGGAAAAAGTGTGGTAGAAAAAGGTGTACAAGCAACTGGGATAACCGCAGCCTTGAAAGGATTGCTAAGAAAAGGCCATTCAAAAATTTGGGGGAGATTCACAAGGAGTGGACTGCTGCTGGAGTCATTGCTTCAAGAGCCACCACACACAGACGTATCCAGGACATGGGCTACAAGTGTCGCATTGCTTGTGTCAAGCCCCTCATGACCAATAGACAACGCCAGAAGCGTCTTACCTGGGCCAAAGAGAAAAAGACCTGGACTGATGCTCAGTGGCCCAAGGTGTTGTTTTCAGATGAAAAGTAAATTTTGCATTTCATTTGGAAATCAAGGTCCCAGAGTCTGGAGGAAGAGTGGAGAGGCCACAATCCAAGCTGCTGGAGGTCTGGTGTGAAGTCTCCACAATCAGTGATGGTTTGGGGAGCCATGTCATCTGCTGGTGTAGGTCCACTATGTTTTATGAAGACCAAAGTCAGCGCAGCCGTCTACCAGGACATTTTACAGCACTTCATGCTTCCCTCTGCCCACAAGCTTTATGGAGATGGAAATGTCATTCTCCAGCAGGACTTGGCCCCTGTCCACACTGCCAAAAGTACCAATACCTGGTTTACACACAACAGTATCACTATGCTTGATTGGCAGCAAACTCGCCTGACCTTTACCCCATAGAGAATCTATTATAGAGAATCTATGGGGTATTGTCAAGAGGAAGATGAGACCCCAGACCCCACAATACAGATGAGCTGAAGGCTGCTATCAAAGCCACCTGGGATTCCATAACACCTCAGCAGTGCCACAGGCTGATCCCTCCATGCCACATTGCCGCATTGATGCAGTAATTGATCACAAGGAGCCCGAACAACTATTGAGGGCATTTACTAAACATACATTTCAGTAGGCCAACTTTTCGGATTTTAAAAACATTTTTCAAGCTGTTGTTATGAAGTATTCTAATTTACTGAGATAATGACGTTTGTGTTTTCATTGGCTGTAAGCTATAATCATCAACATTAACAGAAATAAACACTTAAAATAGATCCCTCTGTGTGTAATGACTCTATATAATAGATCCCTCTGTGTGTAATGACTCTATATAATAGATCCCTCTGTGTGTAATGACTCTATATAATAGATCCCTCTGTGTGTAATGACTCTATATAATAGATCCCTCTGTGTGTAATGACTCTATATAATAGATCCCTCTGTGTGTAATGACTGTATATAATAGATCCCTCTGTGTGTAATGACTCTATATAATAGATCACTCTGTGTGTAATGACTCTATATAATAGATCCCTCTTTGTGTAATGACTCTATATAATAGATCCCTCTGTGTGTAATTACTCTATATAATAGATCCCTCTGTGTAATGACTCTATATAATAGATCCCTCTGTGTGTAATGACTCTATATAATAGATCCCTCTGTGTAATGACTCTATATAATAGATCACTCTGTGTGTAATGACTCTATATAATATAGGAGTTTCACTTTTTGCATTGAAGAAATGAAATAAACTAACTTTTGATGATATTCTAATTTTGTGAGAAGCACCTGTATATAGTATGAAGCCCCACTGCCCCATATCTGTATGTATAATTTGATGCACATGACTCGCCCCCTGGGCCGTGGGGTACACGGAACCGGGCCTTCTAGTGTACGGTGCTGATGGGGGTAGTAGTGGTAACCCGATCCCGTGGCTCAGGGTGGTCAGACCAAATGGTGGCAGTCTATTTATCAGTGTTTTGAATGTCCGACTACGCCACCCGTGGATTGCGGTCAGGGATAACCGCCGCTGCGAGGCAGACTGCTGAGGCTGGTGTTGGTGTGCAGCACAGGTGTAGGATAACTCCCCACGGGAAGAGTGTAGCCTCAGGGCAGTGTAGGTGGATGTTGGGGGTGATAGTGCAGGCCGCAATAGTAAGAGTTCAGAGTCCGCTTCAAACAGTTCAGGGTCTTTATTGTAGATATTATTAATGACCCAACAGTACCGGTTAGGAATGGGCCTGGGTGTCTGAGAGCATTCGGGCGAGCCCCACTGGTCAGGGTGAGTGTGTAGGCCTACCGTTCTCTCTATGCTCTTTCTGACTATCCCCCTTTTCGTGGTGTAATAGCCCACGTCCCTGAACTGGCCGTGTACTTCTCGCCTGTATGGCATGCGACTAGGGCCTTGGGTACCTGTTGCTTGTGTAGCACCCTGAGGATTCGGCTGCTACAGGGGTATTGCACCTCAACCCAGAGGTGTGGTATTCCACTCCCGGGTAAGGATGGAGTGTGGAACTGAGCTCAGATAGACTGCATGCACTACATACATCCCATTTCCGGGGGGCAGACCAACGGTACTCCCACTTAAGAAATGTGCAGGTACGACCGTGTCTGTTCCTGGCTGGAGTGGGAGGGGGGTGGAACATCCCAGTAGTGTAGGGGCAGATAGGGGGAGCAGTCTGGGTAATGCTAGGAGCTCATTGGGTGCTGGTCACCTGAGCTCACACATAGAGGGAGTATATAAGGTGGGAACCATCTTAGATCAGGGTCAGTCAGTCAGCCTGTCTTTTGTAGAGGAAGAGAGCAGAGAAGCAGAGCAGCTCCAAGGCCCAGAGAGAGAGAGGAGAAAGAAGGACCCAGAGGGGGAGAAAGAAGGAACTCCAAGAGCCCAAATTAGACCAGAGGGTGAAGAGTTGGCACAAGGGTACCGGATCCCAAGCTGGTGGAGGGCACTAATCCTTAGCCAGAGACCGGAGGTCGTGGGCAGAATCTGTCACGACCACCCACTAAATCCACCCGGAAGGCAAACCGTGCATAGGGTCAGGGAACCCAGAGACAAGGGTTTACCAACAAGAGGCCCGAGGGAGCCGGACATAGGTGGATCCCTGGTGGGGAAGGCCAGAGAGGAGGACAAGTCAGAAAGGGAGCTCAGGACCACGCTCCAGAATCACCTGGGGGTTGGCCGAGTCCAGGACCTGGTGGACGCAGCACGGCTCGGGTGGTCACTCAAGGCCGGAGTGACCAGAACATCTGCAGTAAGTAAAAACCCTGAACTGCACAGCCCGACTCGGAGTCTTATTACCACTCTCACTGCACCACCCCAACCCCCATCCTCTGCGACTGACCCCCTGAGGCTATACCCCTCCCGTTGGGGGTTATACTACTACCAAGCTGCGCACACACCACCAGCCTCAGCGGACCCTGCTGCAGCGGCGGCCGTATTTACCGCACATCAACGGGTGGCGTAGTCGACACAAAAGAACACTAATAACATCTGTAAGGACTGCCACACACTGAGCTTGACACCCTGGGCACGGACCGGGTCACCGCCACTCGGAGACTACAACCCCCATCTGATCCGGCTCCGGGTATCCCCCAAACAACACTGGCCCAGGGGGTGCGTCAACTTTGGCGTAGTCGGCAGGATTACGTGCCCGCAACAACCGGGTACTGCGTGCCTGAAGAAAAGTTCACCGTTACCTCAAAAAGAAGTCTCCCGCCGGTTCCGGAGGGTCCCCGCCAACGGGCCCCATCACAAGTCGTTTCCCGCCGGTTGCCCGCCATTTGCAGCTTTTTCCCGCCATCCATGGAGTTTCCCGCCACTGGGAGACGATTCCCGCCATTTCCAAAGATTTCCCGCCTTGGAAGAGCGGACGCCATTATGGGCGTGCCAGAGGGTGGCAAAAGGCCACCTCCCATCGTGGGCCAGGTCGAAGAATGGCGCCAAAAGCGGAAACCACGCCCACCAACAGAGACTGTGATGCTGGAAGTGTCCATCAGCGTGAGAGAACTGCCCCTGGAACTGAAGTTGCCCCGGGACCACCCTCGATGTGGGCGGAGACAGAACAAAAGAGCAAAGATGGGTGCCGCCTGGAGCAGTCTAGAGAGAGCGCACCCGGAGACAAGACGTCTGGAGAAGAGTCCAGAGAGAACATACCCGGAGATGGAGGGAGAGACAGGCAGCACCGACCCAGTGGTCAGGAGCCTGCTGCAAGCAACAAGCCCACTAGGCTTAGTGGAGATCCTGGCACAGCTCCCCCGAGATCGGGAGTGTGCACAGACTGCGCTGGAGGGCCTCGCACGGAGGATGGCCCGGGTGCAGCGGGAGGCGTTGACGGAGTGGAGCCGAGAGATGGCCCAGCAGACCGAAACCCGTCAGCGGAGCACGCCACCCGAGACGAGGAGACAGACCGCCTCTGAGGATGGTGCAGGAGGACTGAAGGCCGGAGACGGCGCCGAGAAGGGAGCCGAACGAATGGAGGCAGGTAAAGGGGACGTCTATACCCCGAGCCGGGAAACCGCGTACCTGCCCCAGCTCCCCGTCGCAGAGCCCGAAGTTCCCCCTGCCGTGCCCGTCGCTGCATCGTCACCGCCGCCGACTAGGCCTCAACCGGAAGCCGCGGCCGCGACCCCTGTGACGTCACACGCCTCGACCTCGAGCGTGGCCAAGCAGGAAGTACCATCGGCCTGGTCGCAAGGCCTAGTACCCCCGGGCGCCGCAATACCAACAGCGCCCCCTACCTCCGCGGAGCCCCCGGCCTGGTCGCAGGGCCGAATAACCCAGGGCGCCGCCGTTCTTACGGTGCCCTTTGCCTTTAAGGTGCCGCCGGCCTGGTCGCAAGGCCTGGTCAATCCGGGCGCCGCTACCACCACAGCGCCTATAGCATCTCGAGTGCCGCACCTGGGCGAAAATCTATTTGCCCAGCACACGTGCCCGGATGGGCAGCCCTTCATATGGCCTGAGGAGTACATTCAACTGGAGCTCCAGAGAGCAAGGCCCATGTGCGAGCCCCTGATTCCGGCTCCGAAGCCCGTAAAGAGGACCTCGCCCCGCTGGAGGAGGCACAGTTTGAGTGGGACCCCACCGGAGAAGACCTCATGGGGTTCACTCAGGAGACTCGGGCGGCCGCAGCGGAGCGTGCAGAGTGCTGCCGGCAGCAGCTCGAGGTTTTCGAGAAGGAGCGGAGAGAGAGGCGGGTCCGGGAACAGCAAGCCCAAATAAGGAGCGCGGAGCAGAAGAGCCGGACCAGGAGAGATCCCCGTGCAGCGCATGGTCCCCGCACCATCGGGACTGTGATAAAGTTCAATCTGCAGCATGGGTGGGGCTTCATCAGAGACCATCATACCCCCGGCGACGTCTTTGTCACACGCAGAGACGTAGAGAGCCATCTGCCGGAGGGACACAGAGGTCGTGACCTGTATTTAGGGGACGAGGTCACCTTCACCCGGCACAAGTGTGCCAAAGGACCCTACGCCCTCCATGTGCATCGCCTGACGGAGGAGGAGCTGCGGTGTGAGGAGGAGCAAGAGGACCCGGACGGGTCTGAAACAGAAACTGAATCCAAAGAAAGAGCAGGAGGACGCCGTCGTTGAGTATGGTAGAGAAGAGACTGTATATAGTTGCCCGTCGGGGTACCAAAAACTGTTGCTGCTTTAAATATGTCCCCGTTGGGACAAGAGTGAACTGTTTACCCGTGTGTCCCTATTCCTAATACCTGGCCGAGGACTGAGAGCGGCCATATCCCCTTTTGTATATAGTTGCGCTTCCTAAAGCGCCCCCTACTGGTTTTATAGGAAAGCCGAGTTTTGTTTTCAAGAAAAGACTGTCGCACTTTACCCGGTCACAAGTTGCACCGTGACCGGAGGAACCAGAAACAAGAATATTTACAAGAATGTTTTATATGAAAAAGTTTTTATTGCTGATAATATATGTGATGTTTTATATGTTGTTTTATATGTTGATGTTTATGAAAAATAATTGTATGTTTTGGATGTTTTTGTATCTTACAGCCCGAGGACGTGCTGTGATTTACCAGGGGGGAATGTAGCACCCTGAGGATTCGGCTGCTACAGGGGTATTGCACCTCAACCCAGAGGTGTGGTATTCCACTCCCGGGTAAGGATGGAGTGTGGAACTGAGCTCAGATAGACTGCATGCACTACATACATCCCATTTCCGGGGGGGCAGACCAACGGTACTCCCACTTAAGAAATGTGCAGGTATGACCGTGTCTGTTCCTGGCTGGAGTGGGAGGGGGGTGGAACATCCCAGTAGTGTAGGGGCAGATAGGGGGAGCAGTCTGGGTAATGCTAGGAGCTCATTGGGTGCTGGTCACCTGAGCTCACACATAGAGGGAGTATATAAGGTGGGAACCATCTTAGATCAGGGTCAGTCAGTCAGCCTGTCTTTTGTAGAGGAAGAGAGCAGAGAAGCAGAGCAGCTCCAAGGCCCAGAGAGAGAGAGGAGAAAGAAGGACCCAGAGGGGGAGAAAGAAGGAACTCCAAGAGCCCAAATTAGACCAGAGGGTGAAGAGTTGGCACAAGGGTACCCGATCCCAAGCTGGTGGAGGGCACTAATCCTTAGCCAGAGACCGGAGGTCGTGGGCAGAATCTGTCGCGACCACCCACTAAATCCACCCGGAAGGCAAACCGTGCATAGGGTCAGGGAACCCAGAGACAAGGGTTTACCAACAAGAGGCCCGAGGGAGCCGGACATAGGTGGATCCCTGGTGGGGAAGGCCAGAGAGGAGGACAAGTCAGAAAGGGAGCTCAGGACCACGCTCCAGAATCACCTGGGGGTTGGCCGAGTCCAGGACCTGGTGGACGCAGCACGGCTCGGGTGGTCACTCAAGGCCGGAGTGACCAGAACATCTGCAGTAAGTAAAAACCCTGAACTGCACAGCCCGACTCGGAGTCTTATTACCACTCTCACTGCACCACCACAACCCCCATCCTCTGCGACTGACCCCCTGAGGCTATACCCCTCCCGTTGGGGGTTATACTACTACCAAGCTGCGCACACACCACCAGCCTCAGCGGACCCTGCTGCAGCGGCGGCCGTATTGACCGCACATCAACGGGTGGCGTAGTCGACACAAAAGAACACTAATAACATCTGTAAGGACTGCCACACACTGAGCTTGACACCCTGGGCACGGACCGGGTCACCGCCACTCGGAGACTACAACCCCCATCTGATCCGGCTCCGGGTATCCCCCAAACAACACTGGCCCAGGGGGTGCGTCACTTGCTCCTCGCTGTACTGGTCCCTCTGTGTGGCGGAGCCTCCAGGATTCTTAGGCCAAGGGACCTGAAATCCCTCGCAGGTTGGTTCTCTGCTGCTGGGCTTGTAACCCTGACAGCCCCGGACCCCAATGCCCGGTAGATTGGTTCTCTTCCAGGACCGGCTCTCGTCGCCTCTGTCCCTGGCTTGCAGTTTCTCCTCTGCCTCACGGACTCCTCAGCTACAGCTGAATTGTCCCTCCTTCTCTGGGACTAGTCTCACTCCTGAGCTAGGTCTTCCAGTTCTCTCTAACCCTGCCCCCAGTTCCAGCTTTTATAGGGGCAGCCAGCTCCCCCTGCTGGCCTGGGACAGGAGGTGCTGTATGCTAATTGTCCCTAACCAGTGGACCTCCCTCCTGCTCTCAGACACAGATTATTGTTTGTGGCATCCAGACCTGGGGTGACACATTCTCCCCTAGTAAAATTTAGTACTTCGGACTAAACAGGAACCACAAATACAGGGTATAAATTACAACATAACATATACACAAGTATATTTTGTCCTTGAGGTCACAGCGCTTCCGTGACCGGGTGTCCATGTCACCCAACAAGGTGAAGTTTTCCACGGTGTGGGGACCTGTTTCCATAAACCCCAAGTTCCTGGCCTTGGGCGTGGCGACAAGGCTGAGCTCTCTACTTTGGGCCACAAGGAGGCCACACCGGACAGATTTTTCTTCCGTGGCCATCTTCGAAAGAGGGCACCAAGTGCAACTATCTACAAGACAGTTCCGGTTATTCAGCGTCCATAACCTGTTAGTCCATGAACTAGAAAGACTGGAAAAACATAATTAGCAACCAGGCAACAAACATAAAACATTTACAATATACAGCATTTAGATCTTCCAGCGAGCTGGTATTTGCCCCCTAGTGCTCCGGGTTGACCTGCGTAACCCACTGTCTGGTGGTGGTCTAACCTGACTTTCCCCACTAGCATTCAGGGTACAGCTTCTAGCTGGGTTTACAGGCAGTGCAGGCAGCTATCTGCGGGTCCTTTGGCTTACCGCAGGTATGGCAGGCTCACTGTCAGCAGAGGGTTGACTCTCTTGGGCTGCTGGCATGGGTTCTTCTGCCTCTAGGGCTGCTTGGTCTTCTAATTCCTCCTGCTCTCCTGTAGGTTCCTGCTGGGTTGGTTGAAGGAAGTGTAGGACGGGTACCACTATTGCATCATTTATCCGAGTCCAGGACCGGGGGAACTCTCCAAGAACTGTGCTGATCATTTCTTTCTTGTCTTCTGCGGGTTCAAGGTCATCTTGATCTTCTCCTGCACTCTGTAGTTGCTTGGGGCACCTTTTTAGGTGGTCTCTGGAGACGGTGCTAGTGGTTTCTCCTCCATCCTTGGTAATTACACATACCTTCGGGTTGTTGTGGTTGGACTGCAGTACTGTGTACGGGTCGCTCTCCCACTGGTCATCTAGCTTGTGAAGCCTTCTCTTCCGCTTCAGGACCTGCTCACCAGGTTCCAGGGAACCAGCAGGGGCGTGTTGGTTGAAGAGCCTCTCTTGCTTTTCTCTCGCTTGAGCCAGACTCCTCTCCACACTCTCCTGTACCTTCTTGTACTGTAGCCGCCGTTCCGTATCCCAGTCCGCGTCTGGGGAGGTGTCCTCGGGGGTCAGGACTCCCATGTCCAGGTCTATCGGCAGCTTACCTGGTCTTGCCCTCATCAGGTAAGCCGGGGTGCAATTTGTAGCATTCACCAAGATATGGTTGTATAAGTCTATCAGGTCTGGCAGCTTCTCCGGCTACAGGCTGCGTTCTTCCAGGGGCAACGTTTTGAGGAGATCAATGACGATATTATTCATTTTCTCACATAGCCCGTTGGTTTGTGGGTGGTAAGACGTTGTCCGAATCTTCTTACAGCCGTAGAGGTTGCAGAACTCCTGGAAGATTTCAGCCTCAAACCCTGGACCTTGATCTGTCAAGACCTGTTCCGGATACCCGTGTGGACGGCAGAAGTGTTGTTGGAAGGCTCTGGCCGCTGTTTGGGCTGTCAAGTCTTTAACAGGAACCACCACCAGGAACCGTGAATAGTGGTCCACTATTGTCAGGGCATAGACGTAGCCCAACCGGCTTGGAGCCAGTTTCACATGGTCCAGAGCTACCAGCTCAAGAGGCTGCCTGGTGATGATGGGCATCAAGGGCGTCTTCTGGCTGGTACCGTCCTTCCTTCTGAGGTTACATGGGCCGCAGTCCCTGCACCACTTCTCTATGGCCCCTCTCATTCCGACCCAGTAGAACCGCTCTCTCAGTAGGAACTCCAGTTTCTTCCACCCGAAGTGTCCCGCTCTGTCATGGTAGGCCTCCAGGACCATTGCTGCATCTCGTCTCGGGACCACTACCTGCCAGGTCAGCTCGTGCGTCCGGTGGTTGACAAGCCTTCTGCACAGCTTACCTTCGTAGAGGAATAGCCTGCTTTTCTCCTTCCATAACTGCTTGGCTTCCTCTGGAGCGTCTGAGCCAGGGCTAGCGTCTGCCTGGGTCAACAGGTCTTTCACCAGGCGAATTGCAGGGTCACTATCTTGCGTTTCAGCCCAGCCGTGGTGAGGTAAGGGATTGAACATGACAGTGGTCAAGTCTTTGTCTCTTACACGGTGGGAGTACTGAGTGGCCCCGTACCGGTGGAATGCAGGGAGCTCTATTTCCTCCAACTCATCTGGATCTTCTCCCTCATCAGGCAAGTGGGGAATTCTCGATAGGGCATCTGCATTGGCATTGGCTCGGCCTGCCCGGTACTTGATGGTGAAGTCATAGTTTGCTAGCCGGGCCATCCACCGCTGCTCTAGGGCACCAAGTCTCGCATTGTCCAGATGTGTCTACGGATTGTTGTCCGTGTACACAGTGAACTTCACAGAGGCCAGGTAATGCTTGAAACGTTCTGTTACGTCCCACACCACTGCCAAGGACTCCAGCTTAAAGGAGCTGTAATTCTCCGGGTTTCTCTCGGTGGGCCTCAGCTTCCGGCTGGCGTACGCGATCACCCTTTCTCTGCCCTGTTGGTTCTGTGACAGTACGGCTCCCAGCCCCACATTACTGGCGTCTGTGTGGAGGATAAAAGGCTGGCCATAATCAGGGTAGGCCAGGATCTCATCCCCCGTGAGGGCCATCTTCAGCTGGCGGAAGGACTCCTCTTCCGGCTTGTCTCACTTGAAGGGTGGCTTTTGGCTTCTGGTCTTAGATTGTCCTATAAGGAGGTCCTGCATAGGGGCTGCCATCTTGGTGAACCTGGGGATGAACCTTTGGTAGTAGCCTACCAACCCGAGGAACTGCCTCACTTCTTTTATGTTAGAGGGGCTTGGCCAGTTCTTTATTGCCGTGATTTTGTCAGGGTCGGGGGCTACTCCTTCTGCACTCACCACATGTCCCAGGTACTGTACCTTCGGCTTTAACAGATGGCACTTGGAGGGTTTCACTTTCATGCCAAAGCCTGCCAGGGCATCGAACACCTCGGCCAGGTGCTTTAGATGGTCCTCGTAAGTCTTCGAATAGACAATCACGTCGTCCAGGTAAAGTAGGACCGTCTCAAAGTTTCGGTGCCCTAGACAGCATTCCATCAGCCTCTGGAAGGTCCCGGGTGCGTTGCAGAACCCGAACGGCATATAGTTGAATTCACTTAATCCCATCGGGGTGGTGAAGGCGGTCTTCTCCTTATCAGCCTCTGCCACAGGAACCTGCCAGTACCCACTAGTAAGGTCCAAAGTAGAGAAGAAATTAGCTGATTTTAGTGCGACCAAAGACTCCTCTATTCTAGGCAACGGGTATGCGTCTTTATGGGTGATACGATTGACTTCTCTATAGTCCACGCACATTCTCATAGTACAGTCTTTCTTTTTTACCAGAACCAAGGGGGCTGCCCAGGGGCTACAACTGTCTCTAATGACCCCGGCTTCCTTCATTTCTCTCAGCATGCCCTTTGCGTTCTGATAGTGTGCGGGGTGGTACAGATCTGTATCTTTCTTTTATTGGTGGGTGGCTCCCCATGGGGATGTGGTGTTCTACCCCTTTCACTCTGCCGAAGTCTAGCGGGTGCTTACTAAAGATTCTCTCGTACTCTTGAACCACCCGGTAGACTCCTTGTTTTTGGTGCAAGGGAGTGGAGTCAGCACCCACGTGGAGTTTCTGGCACCAGTCCTCCTTGGGTTTCTGGGAACCATTACCCTCTGCTTGGGGAGATGGAGGCAAGGGTTCCATGGCCCTGACAGCATTGTGTTCAACAGTATACAATTTGGCTAGTGTAGCGTACCAAGGCAAGTGTACTTCCCTTTCCCCAATGTTTAAGATCCAGACGGGCACCCTTCCATGGCGGACATCGACCACCCCCTGGGCTGTCAAAATGGTGGGCCTGCTGTCTGAGTACACGGGTTCTACCATGGCTTGGTAGTCTCTCCCTCTTAACCCGATTGCATTCCGACACCAGATCATTTCACTTTTGGGGGGCATGGCAATGGGGAACGGGTCGCTCATCCATTCCTCACGCTACCGATCTCACCACCAGACAGTTCTACCTGTTGCCATCTCATCAGGGCTCTTATCTCCTTCTGGAGGACCCTCTGCTGGCTGGAGCTCACATTCATCGCCACCTGCTGCAAAATTACAATTGCTTCTGAAAGACAATTTTCAATCACATTAGTACCCAAGGTTATTTTAGGGTGACTTTCTCGACGGTCAATGTCCACAATGATCACTCCCTGTGCCGGCAGTTCAACTTTACCAATCTTAATGGTCATCTCTCTGAACCCCACCTGCGGCACGGGTTGACCATTGCTGGCGATGATGCTCAAGTCATCATCTGGATAACGAGTTATATCAGTGTCACTCCAGTACTGCTTAAAAAGTACATATTGGATAGTAGTCACTTGGGACCCGGTGTCCAGCAGTGCACTCATGGGGATACCGTCCAGCACTACGGGTAAAACCGGGCGTTCCCCTACCTACTTATCACGCCAATTAGATGGGCCTGATGACCTTATACCTGGGGGTTGGCCCTTTGCCCCAGGTCGGACCCATTTAAAGTACAGTACCTGGCTACGTGTCCCGGCTGGCTGCAACGGCGGCAAATCGGCTGTCCATCCTCAGTGTAATGATCGGTGGGCCTCCCTCTGAACGACGGGATCCTCCTCCGTCGACGCCACGGGACATCCTCCGGACTGGAAGCCAGCTTGATTGGTCCTGACGGGTCCATCTGTAACGACTGTACGGTCCTGGACAATGCAGCAACACTCTTTGTTAGTTCTTGGACCTGATTGTGCAGGTTTGCAGGCGGGGATGGATTTAGGGCCTGCGCATCAACCCCCACAAGGTCTGCGGGATAGGGTGCCGCCCCCTGGTGGTAAGGGATGGCAGGGCGCCGGGAAGCTACAACGCCACCCGGTGCAGGTTCTCGGAGCACCCGGATGGCCCTATCGTTGAACTGTGCAAAAGTCAAATCGGGGTTCTGTAGGGCCATGAGGCGCAGCTGGGTTCTGTGGGCGCTGGACAGCAGACCTTCTATGAACTGGTCAGTCAATAGTTTATCTGTATCCTGCACGCTGCCAGGGTCAGCTTGCTTAATTGCCCCCAAGGCTTCCTGTAAATTTAGGGCATAATCTCGGATGCTATCTTGAGCTCGCTGCTTACATCCATAGACCCGCATTTTGATTTCTACTGAGGTACGGGTATCAAAGGTGTCCCGTAGACGGGTCAGAACCCCCCTTACAGTCCTTTTCTCCTCAGCTGTCCAAGACTTTACCTCCCGCTGGGCCGCACCAGTTAACTGCCCTATCAGTATGCTTACCTTCTGTTCTTCTGTCAGGGGATAAACTTTGAACAGGCTATACAGCCTTTCTTTAAAGTCGCCCAAGGTATGCGACTCGCCGGCATACTGGGCATCCAGGCCGCTCCGGGGATATAGGCAGGGGTGGATTAAGAGTAGATCATGTGATAGTTCATGGGAAATTAATTTGGCATAATATTAATTGTGCTGCCTCATCTGAGAGCAGCACAATATTGGGGCAGATACCCTGATTCCAGCGATGTGTCACTTTTTCAGCTGCTTGTTGCCATTTTGAGAAAATCACAGTTTTATCTGCTGCAGATCTAGCAGCTCTCTGAATGCTGCGCTCTGTATAGCCCCACCCACACCACTGATTGGCAGCTTTCTGCCCATGCTCAGTGTACACAGAAATCTACTGATCAGTGATGGGGGTGGGGGTGGGGTCCTACAGAACTTACTAGTCATCTAGTGATAATTACCTTCTGACAAATCAATGATTTTATCAAAACAACACTAAACAGCCCAGTAAGTGACACATTACTGGAATCAGTGCCTCTAACCCTACATTATGCTGCTCTCAGATTAGGTGGCAAAAACCTGATGACAGATTCCCTTTAAAAGAGCTGTAAAGACAAAAAAGTTTGTATTAAAAAAATACAAGCCATTTGTTAAATTAACTTTTTTTCATTGTTAATTCACATTAGACTGTATCTTCAACACTTTTGTCAGCAGGTCTTATTACAGACTCTGAATAGGGCAGCTCTCTCCCTCTCCCTCAGCAGAAAGTCACAGCATGGTTAAAAAACTGGATCTTTTATGATTTTCTCATAATAAATAAAAAGGACATGCAAGTCCTCCAAACTATTTTTCGTTTCTCTATAGGGGAGGTCCTAAATCTTTCTTGCTCTTTAGTTGATCACATGTCAAAAATGCAAAGCATTTACTATGAACTCGCCTAAAAAAATATACACTTGGAGAGTAATATCATCATCTACATGTAAATATTCCTTGACTCTAAGGGCTCGCTCACACTGTCGTATAACACGGCCGAATGCTATGTGATGTTTTATCGGATAGGACTCGGCTCTATGTTATACTATGGGACAGTGCGATTATTGGCATGAGAAAATAATCTCATTCGATATTCGGACCATGTGCACCCATACAAGTCTATGGGTGCACGTAAAACATTGGACTGCACTCGGACGTCATCCAAGTGCAGTCCGATGAACACTCACAGAGACTATGGAGAAGATGGAGAAAGTAAGTTCTCCATCTTCTCCATATCTGTGCTGCGAGAGAATCGGATCACACTCAGTTGAAGCTCTGACAGAGTTTGAGCCGAGTGTCATTAGCATAATTGGCCCTATTCTCTTGCATGAGAGAATATATGGCTTAGTGAGTGGACCTTAAAACTGAATAGTAGTGACGGACAGGCACCACACAAGCGGGATCCATGTAGCTCTCAGATGTCATGTAGGTAGGGCTTCATTCCATGGGGTAGAGCTTAATTTCAAAGTATATAAAAAAAATGGACTTCAAATAAAAATTAAATAAACACAAAAAGCACTAATTGAATTATTTTTTTTCATATTTATGTTTGCAGCCCCTTTAAAAACCCTTTGAGGACCAAGGCACATATATGTCCCATAGTTTTAAACTGGAAAAAAACTTGATTGAATAAAATTTAAGGTCCTCCAAGGTTTAAGTAGGTCATAAATTCATATGAATACTTGCTCATACAATTGCACATGCCAAAAGATGAAGAAGAACAGAATCAAAAATATGACATTAAGTGGAACACTTACAGGTATTCAAGGTGAAAGAGACCAGCAAAGGCATCGTCTCGAATGACAGTAAATGAGTTAGAATTCAGCAAGCTGAAAATGAAGACAGCAGGTTAGAAGCGAACCAGACTTTATGGTGCTCAGAATTAGTCAAGCAGAATTTATTGACTGCTCTTGCAAAACACTGAGACTCCCGCTGTGTATAGATGGCTCCGTGCGGCCTCCCGCTGTGTATAGATGGCGCCGTGCGACCTCCCACTGTGTATAGATGGCGCCGTGCGGCCTCCCGCTGTGTATAGATGGCACCGTATAGATGGCTACGTGCGGCCTCCTGCTGAGTATACGTGTATAGCTGGCTATGTGCGGCCTCCTGCTGAGTATAGATGCCGCACGGCGCTCCCCCCAGAGACAGCAGGAGGCCGCACAGCGCCATCTATACTCAGCGGGAGACCGCACGTAGCCATCTATACACAGCAGGAGGCCGCACGGCGACATCTATACTCAGCGGGGGGCCGCACGTAGCCATCTATACACAGCGGGGGGCGCACGTAGCCATCTATACACAGCGGGGGGGCGCACGGCGCCGTCTATAAACAGCGAGGGGCCGCACGTAGCCATCTATACACAGCGGGAGGCTGCACGGAGCCCCCCCAGAGACATCAGGAGGCCGCACGGCGCCAACTATACTCAGCAGGAGGCCGCATGCAGTCATACACACACACAAACATATACAGACACGCATAAACACATTTGAAACACAAAAATACATACAAACAGGCATCACACAATGACATCTGCCCACACACACACACACAAACAGACAGACATCACACACACACACCTGCCCACACACACACCTGCCCACACACACACACCTGCCCACATACACATCTGTGTGTGTGTATGTATAGTGTGTGTGTGTGTGTATAATGTGTGTGTATGTATACTGTGTGTGTATGTATAGTGTGTGTGTGTGTGTGTATAATTTGTGTGTGTGTATTTTTTTTTTAAGTTAAAAACAAGTAAAATGCTTGTGGCATCAATATCAAGACTCCAGATATAAGGGCCTATTCACACTGAATTTTGCAATGCATTCATCTCCTCTTTCCAGGCTTCTATCTAAATCCCTGAAAAATGGCATTCAGATGTGCCTTGACATAGCCATTGATTTGAACAAAGGCAAACCGAGGCTAAAGTCTGAATCTTTAGGCTCCATTTTCTCTGCTTTCAGATGTCTCATTTCAGACAGCACAATCCTGAATTTCAGGGATTCAGTTGTAAGCCTTGTGTAAAGACCTGAATGCAGCGCTGAATGTAGTGTGAATAGGTCCTTACATCCTACACCACCTCAGGGGATTGTTGTTATGGAGTATTGCCCCTGGGTGGCCGCAGTTATGACCACCACCAGGGCTCGCGGTCACCCACCCTAACTTTGGTATTCTGGGGAGCTGGTATAATGAATATCTGAGAAGAGCCCTAGAGAAGCAAGAACATTGGACAACCAAGAGGTGGTGGCCTCAAGTCAGGTGTAGTGTTCAACAGCGCAAGACTTTCTAACCTGCCCACACACACACACACACACACATATACACACACACACCTGCCCACACAGACACACACACACACCTGCCCACACAGACACACACACACCTGCCCACACACACACACACACCTGCCCACACACACACACACACACACCTGCCCACACACATACACATCTGCCCACACACACACACACACCTGCCCACACACACACACACACCTGCCCACACACAAACACACCTGCCCACACACAAACACACCTGCCCACACACACACCTGCCCACACACACACACACCTGCCCACACACATACACACCTGTCCACACACACACACCAACACCTGCCCACACACACACACACCTGCCCACACACACACACACACCTGCCCCCACACACACACACACCTGCCCACACACACATCTGCCCACACAGACACCTGCCCGCAAACACACACACACACCCATATACACACACCTGCCCACACACACACCTGCCCACACACACACACACACCTGCCCCCACACACACCCACACCTGCTCACACAGACACCTGCCCACACACACACACACACACACACACACACATATACACACACACACATATACACACACACACCTGCCCACACAGACACACACACATATACACACACACACATATACACACACACACACACCTGCCCACACAGACACCTGCCCCCACAGACACCTGCCCACAAACACACACACACCTGCCCACACACACATCTGCTCACACACACACACACTCACCATCCCCCGGCTCAATTCCTCCTGCCTGCTCTCTCTCTTTTCCGGTGCAGCACTGCAGGCCGGGGCGCACTGTGTGACGTCACAGCTAGGAGACACAGCCGTGCACAGGGCCATGTCTCCTAGCAGTGACGCGGCCGGGCCAGCACAGGGAAGTTAACTGCTGCAGTGCTGGCCCGGCCGATGAAGAAGTAGCGGTGGCCGCTGCTGGGGGAGCAGTCCAGGCCCCCCCCTCCCGCCACTGCTACCGCTATGTGCCGCGGCGGCCCGCACATATAATGAGGGCAATCCGGCATTAGACACCCCGCCTGGAGCCGTGGACCCCCTGCAGGCTCAGGGCCCTGGGCGGTCGCCCGGATTGCCCTCATTATAATCCGCCTATGGATATAGGGCATGGAAAACGGCATCACAGCTGCAGCGGCTACGCTGGTGGTAGAGGGTCCCTCCGCGTCCGACATCTTCCTCCCTCCTAATTAACCGTGGCCTACCTTCTGGCGATCCTCTTCTGTAGGCCGCGGCTTCCCTCGCGATGCTCTGGGAGAGGACCTTGCGTTGCTCGGTGATGACGTCGGCATCCGCTGGATCTCCATCCAGGACCTTGAGCAGCGTCTCAGCGTAGGGCGGGGCTTCAGGTCTCACGCGTTTTTGGACGTCCACGCCCCTCTTCTTCCCGCGCGTCGTCCCGAAGATGGCGCCCGATGGCGGGAAACGGCTCCGATTGGCGGGAAATGGCCCCAAATGGCGGGAAACTTCACTCAGATATGTATAGAGTCTTTTCCAGGCACGCAATACCCGTTTGTGGCGGGTTGGTCACAATTCTGCCGACTACGCCAAAGCTGACTCCCCCCCTGGGCCGTGGGGTACCCGGAACCGGGCCTTCTAGTGTACGGTGCTGATGGGGGTAGTAGTGGCAACCCGATCCCGTGGCTCAGGGTGGTCAGACCAAATGGTGGCAGTCTATTTATCAGTGTTTTGAATGTCCGACTACGCCACCCGTGGATTGCGGTTGGAGATAACCGCCGCTGCAAGGCAGACCGCTGAGGCTGGTGCTGGTGTGCAGCACAGGGGTAGGATAACTCCCCATGGGAAGAGTGTAGCCTCAGGGCAGTGTAGGTGGATGTTGGGGGTGATAGTGCAGGCCGCAATAGTAAGAGTTCAGAGTCCGCTTCAAACAGTTCAGGGTCTTTATTGTAGATATTATTAATGGCCCAACAGTACCGGTTAGGAATGGGCCTGGGTGTCTGAGAGCAATCGGGCGACCCCACTGGTCAGGGTGAGTGTGTAGGCCTACCGTTCTCTCTATGCTCTTTCTGACTATCCCCCTTTTCGTGGTGTAATAGCCCACGTCCCTGAGCTGGCCGTGTACTTCTCTCCTGTATGGCTTGCGACTCAGGCCTTGGGTACCTGTTTGTTGCTCCTCGATGTACTGGTCCCTCTGTGTGGCGGAGCCTCCAGGCTTCTTAGGCCAAGGGACCTGAAATCCCTCGCAGCTTGGTTCTCTGCTGCTGGGCTTGTAACCCTGACAGCCTCGGACCCCAATGTCCAGTAGATTGGTTCTCTGCCAGGACCGGCTCTCGTCACCTCTGTCCCTGGCTTGCAGTTTCTCCTCTGCCTCACGGACTCCTCAGCAACAGCTGAACTGTCCCTCCTTCTCTGGGACTAGTCTCACTCCTGAGCTAGGTCTTCCAGTTCTCTCTAACCCTGCCCCCAGTTCCAGCTTTTATAGGGGCAGCCAGCTCCCCCTGCTGGCCTGGGACAGGAGGTGCTGTATGCTAATTGTCCCTAACCAGGGGACCTCCCTCCTGCTTTCAGAAACAGATTATTGTTTGTGGCATCCAGGCCTGGGGTGACACACGCACACTGCTCTATATTTAGTATGATGCCCCCACTCCTCCATATATATAGCATGATAGTCCCACTGCTCCATATACAGGTGCATCTCACTAAATTAGAATATCATCAAAAAGTTAATTTATTTCAGTTCTTCAATACAAAAAGCTGTCTTTCAGCTCATCTGCATTGTTGGGTCTGGTGTCTCTCATCTTCCTCTTGACAATACCCCATAGATTCTCAATAATAGATTCTCTATGGGGTTAAGGTCAGGCGAGTTTGCTGCCAATCAAGCACAGTGATACTGTTGTGTGTAAACCAGGTATTGGTACTTTTGGCCGTGTGGACAGGGGCCAAGTCCTGCTGGAGAATGACATTTTTATCTCCAAAAAGCTTGTCGGCAGAGGGAAGCATGAAGTGCTGTAAAATGTCCTGGTAGCCGGCTGTGCTGACTTTGGTCTTGATAAAACACAGTGGACCTACACCAGCAGATGACATGGCCTCCCAAACCATCACTGATTGTGGAGCCTTCACACTAGACCTCAAGCAGCTTGGATTGTGGACTCTCCACTCTTCCTCCAGACTCTGGGACCTTGATTTCCAAATGAAAATTGGAACTCTAGGACCTTGTGGAGTGTGTCAATGACTGCCTTCTGGACATCTGTCAAGTCAGCAGTCTTCCTCATGATTGTGGAGCATACTGAAACAGTATTGAAGAACTGGAATAAATTAACTTTTTGAAGATATTCTAATTTAGTGAGATGCACCTGTATATACTATGATGGTCCCACTGCCCCACATACATATAGTATAATGGCCCCACTACTCCATATGTAGTATGATGGACCCACTACTCCAGATATATAGTAGGATGGCTCCACTGCCCGATCATTTAAAAAAATATCTCACATAATCCTGATTCCCTACATCACGGCCTCTGTCTCCTCTTCCATGGCGGGACAGCAGAGCAGAGCGATGCAATGATGTCACCGAGCCACCTGCGTGAGGATGCTGACATCTCGTTAACCGCAGGCCTATGGCGATCTGTGGCATATGAAAGAGATAGTGATAGGGCAGGGAGCTTGTGTCCCACTGCTTTATCATGCGACGCCTCTGCATAAGAGACATTAGGGCTACATTAGCTACGTCACAGAAGACACTGGAGCTGGAGTATATAGAATAGGAGACACTGGGGCTGGCGTATATTCATCACAGGATACATTGGGGCTAGAGCATATACATCACAGAAGAAGCTGGAGTATATAGAATAGGAGACACTGGGGCTGGAGTATATAGAATGGGAGACACTGGGGCTGGCGTATATTCATCACAGGATACATTGGGGCTAGAGCATATACATCACAGAAGAAGCTGGAGTATATAGAATAGGAGACACTGGGGCTGGAGTATATAGAATAGGAGACACTGGGGCTGGCGCATATACAGTTCTGCTCAAAAGTTTACATACCCCGGCAGAATTTTTCCTTTCTTGGCCTTGTTTCAGAAAAAATGAATGATAACAAAAACACTTTTTCTCCACTCATGGTTATTGGTTGGGTGAAGCCATTTACTGTCACATTTCTGTGTTTTCTCTTTTTAAATCTTAATGACAACTAGTGATGAGCGAGCATGCTCGCTACTGCTTGGTGCTCGCCCGAGTATCTCACTGCTCGAGATGCTCTGCGCTCACCGAGTATTTCCGGGTTGGTCGGGCGGGAAGTCGGGACCCATCCCTGCATGTTTGGTGCTCTTTACAGAGCCAATGAACATGCAGGGATTGCCTGCCATGCACTGTAATGCCATAGCCATGTTGGTTGTGGGCATTACAGTGATTGGCTGGCTGCACAGCGTCATCAGGTGTATATCAGACCTGGCACCGCCATGCTCATCACAGTCACTCCGGATCAGACAGTGTAGGGAGAGCTGCTGCTGCGTTAGGGAGAGATTTGATCGTGCATTAGGTAGTGTAGTGAGAAAAACCGCACATTACACATATACATCTCAACAAACAGTCCTTCTGAGGACTAATCCATCTGCAGAGATATCAGGCAGGCAGTGTAAATAGGCAGGCAGGCAGTGTATATAGCAGACTGCAGTGCATATAGCACAAGAGGCTCCATTCCAATTCTGCCTTCTGCTGCTGTTAGATATTTCTATACAAAGGCCCAGGTCTCAGGGGCGAGGAATACTTTTCTTTGGATCTTAATCCTCATTATTTGCTTATAAAGCAATCCAGAGAACACCGTTTTTCTGCACCATTTGCTTGTTGGCACTGCAGAATACAGCCAGGTCCTTTCCATATTAGAGCGCTAGAAATCCAGCTATTTAAAACTGTGTTTTCTCCGTCACACAGATCACATATACGTTGTCAGAAAATACTGCCATTTCTGGCCTCCATTTTTTCAGTGTGTCAGTGAAGCAATTCACAGCAGTTTGCTGTTCACACTACTTACCTACAGGCCAGGTATTTAAAACTCTGTTTTCTCCATCACACCGATCACATATAACTTCGCTTCAAACTCAATCATTTGTAGTGAGCGTGGAAGATACTATCCTCCATTTAAAATGGGCAAGGCACGTGGCAAGGGACGGGGAACTGGACGTGATGGTAATGGTGCATGCAGAGGCCGAGGACAAGGCCGTGGGCAAGCCGAAATTGTGCCACAACAAACACCCACATCTTCTCGCCTGACCTTCCTGTCCCAATTTCTAGGGGACCGCAGCACACCACTATTGAACCCAGATCAGTGTCAAAAGGTTGTTGGTTGGATAGCGGATAATGCTTCCAGTCACTTAGCCACCACCACCACCACCACCCTGTCTTCCACACGGTCAAGTCTCAGTAGCCATGAGTCTGGACCTCATATTCCTCACCCTGATCCTCCTTCCTCCCACCATGCCGAGTACCCAGAGACAATTGATCCCACACTTGGACAATCTGAAGAGCTGTTCACTTTTCCATTTATAGATTCGGGCCTCTCGCCCGGTCCACTTGAAGCGGGGCAAGAGGAGATCACGTGTAGCGATGCCCAAATATTTGAGCAGCCACGGTCACACGAAGGCGACGGTGGGAAACTGTCATAAGAGGTGGACGATGATGAGACACAATTGACAGAAAGTCAGGAATAGTACCAGGGTGCAGAAGTGGGAGACGAGGTGGTGGATGATATAGTAACTGACCCAACCTGGCAGGAGGACATGCAGAGCAAGGACAGCAGCACACAGGGGGAGGGAGGCAGAGCACCCCAACAGGCAGGAAGAAGCAGTGTGGTGGCCGCAGACAGAAGGCAGGCTACCGTTTCCCGTAACACCAACTTGAAGGAAGTTGCCACTACAACTGTTAGGTCTTCCCGAGTCTGGTTGTTTTTTAAAGACTCTGCCGATAACTCCAAAAAGGCCATTTGCATCACGAGCCAGACCAGCATCAGCAGGGGTGGCAAAACGACCAGCCTGACCACCACCAGCATGATGAGGCACATGGCAGCAAAGCACTCGACTTTGTGGGCCGAACACCAGGGTCCAGGAACAGTGTCTACAGGTGGCACCATTGCTTCTTCTGCTGTTGTGCATGCAAGTCAATCCCCTGTCCATAGTGCATGCAAAGATGCCTCCTGCCCTGCTCCTGTCATTGCACACTCTCAAGTAGCAGCATCAGGAAGCACGTCCATGTCCTTGTCCCAGCGCAGCGTTCAGTTGTTCATACTCCAGTCCTTGGAATGCAAGCGCAAATATGCAGCCAACGTCCCACAGGCCACACTACTAAATTCTCACAATTCACGACTGCTTGGCTCGAAATGTTGCCTTTTAGGCTTGTGGAAACAGAAGCATTCCGCAACCTGATGGCGGCGGCCGTCCCTCGGTACTCTGTCCCCAGCCGCCACTATTTCTCCCAGTGTGCCGTCCCCACATTACACAAGCAAGTGTCCCAAAACATTAGCCGTGCCCTCAACAACGCAGTTACCGGTAAAGTCCACCTAAACACGGATACGTGGACAAGTGCTTGTGGGCAGGGACGGTACATCTCGCTGATGGCACACTGGGTTAACATAGTGGAAGCCGGGACCCAGTCGGACCTTGGGACGGAACACGTCCTCCCGACGCCAAGGATTGCAGGCCATAGGTCAATCAGGGTTGCCCCCACGGTCTACAGCTCCTGAACCTCATGCTCCTCAGCCTGCTCCTCCTCCTCAGCCTCCATCTCCGAAATGACCACATCAGTCACAAGCTGGAAGCACTGCAGCACTGCCTCGGCCAAGCGGCAACAGGCTGTGCTGAAGCTAATATGCTTAGGTGAAAAAACACACAATGCTGAAGAGTTATGGACAGCTCTGAAAGAGCAGGCAGATCTGTGGCTCAAACCGCTGAACCTACAGCCAGGCATGGTCGCGTGTGACAATGGCTGGAACCTGGTGGCGGCTCAGAGGCGAGGCGAGCTCACACACGTACCATGCCTGGCCCATGTGCTTAACCTCGTGGTTCAGCGGTTACTCAAATCCTACCCGGAGCTGCCGGATCTGCTTGTTAAAGTATGCCGCCTGTGTGCCCATTTTAGAAAGTCAGCTACAGCTTCCGCTGCCCTTGCAGTGTTTCAGCAGCGTTTGCAGCTTCTGGCTCACAGACTGGTGTGTGATGTCCCCACACGTTGGAACTCTACATTGCAGATGTTGGGAAGGATTTGTGAGCAGAAGAGGGCAGTTGTTGAGTACCAGCATCAAAAAGGTTATCGGTATTCAGTTCAGACTCCACACATAAGACCTCAGTAGTGGACGTGGATGTCAGACATATGTACCATCCTCCAAAACTTTGAGGACTCCACCAAGATGGTGAGCGGCGATGACGCCATAATTAGCGTCACCATCCCGCTTCTCTGTCTTCTGAAACGCTCTCTGCTCACAATCAAAGATGATGCATTGCAGGAGGAGATTGATAAGATGGAGCAATTAACCATACAGGGTGATTACACACAGCCAAGCCTCATCTCATCCCAACGTGGATTGGGTGACAATGAGGAAGAGGAGGAGGAGGAAGGACAGGAACTAGTTTCATGCACTATAGACGGTGCTATCTGCACAGCTGTCATACCGTCTGTTCAGCGTGGATGGCCAGAGGACAGAGAGGAGGAGGAGGAGAGCATGGTCAGTCATCCTCTTGGTGAGGACACGGAAGTCTTGCCTGTTAGTAGTCTGGCACGCATGGCTGAGTTTATGTTATGCTGCCTTTCCCATGACCCTCGAATTCTCAAAATTTTAGGTCATTACTGGTTGGTGACACTTCTAGACCCACTCTACAAGGAGAACTTTATATCTCTTATTCCTGAGGCGGACAGGTGTACAAAAATGAGGCAGTACCAGAAGGCCCTTGTTGCGGACCTATTAAAAAAATTCCCATCTGAAAACGCTGGAGGCAGAGGGCACACTTCGTTCGACAACCAAGGAGTACAGGCGAGAGAGACACAACTTCAATCCAGCAGAGGCAGGGGAACACTGTCAAAGTTCTGGGAGAGTTTTCTCAGACCCTCCCATCGCACAGGCCCTGAGGCGCAGGGTACTCTCACAAGGAGTGCAAAGTTTGGGAAGATGCTGAGGGAGTACCTTGCCGTACCGTACCAACGTCCTCCGTGATTCCTCTGTGCCTTATAAATATTGGGTATCCAAGCTAGATATGTGGAATGAACTGGCTCTCTATGCCTTGGAGGTCCTGGCCTACCCTGCTGCCAGCGTTTTATCAGATCGGGTTTTTAGTGCCGCTGGTGGAATTATAACTGATAAGCGCATCCTCCTGTCAACTGAAAATGCTGACAGGCTGACTCTTATAAAAATGAACAAGGGCTGGATTGGGCCAGACTTCTCAACACCACCGAATGATAGTGACGCGCCCCCTGGGCCATGTTCAGGGGATACCCGGAGCCGGATCTGGATAGGGGTAGTAGTCCTTGTGGCGGTGACCCGGTCCGTGCCCAGGGTGTCAAACTAAGTGGCAGTCTATGGCAGTAGATGTTAACTTGATCGACTACGCCACCCGTTGAGTGCGGCTTTGAAGCCGCCGCTGCAGAACAGTCCACTGAGGCCAGGTGTATCAGGATGTGCAGCGTGGTGGTATAACCCCCAACGGGAGGGGTATGGCCTCAGGGCAGCAGATGCGGATGATGGGGGTAGTTGTAGTGTAGAAAGGAGAGTCAGAGACGTGGGATGCAGTTTCAGGGTTTTTACTCACGGGTGTTCCTTTGGTCACTCTGGCCTTGAGTGACCACCCGAGCCGTGCTGCGTCCACCAGGTCCTCGACTCGGCCAACCCCCAGGCAGTTCCGGAGCGTGGTCCTGAGCTTCCCTCTCTCCTCTCTTTCTCCTGGCCGTCCCCACCAGGGATCCACCTTTGGCCGGCTCCCTCGGGTCTCTTGGTGGTTAAACCTTCTCTGGGTTCCCTGACCCTATACTTGGTGTGCCTTTCTGGTGGATTTGGTGGGCGTCGTGGCAAATCTTAACCATGACCTCCGGTTCCTGGCTGAGGATGATTGACCTCCACCAGCTTGGGTTCCGGTACCCGTGTCCGCCAACCCTTCACCCTTCTGGCTTAATTCTGGGTTCTCAGGGTTCCCTCTTGTCTTCCACTCTGGGCCTTCCTTCTTCCTCTCTCCTCACTGCAGGCCTAGCCCTGGAGCTGGGCCCAGACGGAGCCACAGCTCCTGTCAGCCCTCCTGGCTGAACTCTTCCTCAGCTCCTAAAAAGACCCTGTCCTAAGATGGTGCCCACCTTATATACTCCCTCTATGTGTGAGCCCAGGTGACCATCACCCAATGAGCTCCTAGCTTTACCCAGAGTGCTCCCCCTATCTGCCCCTACACTACTGGGATGTTCCACCCCCCTTCCCACTCCAGCCAGGGACAGACGCTGTCGTACCTGCACATATATACTTGGTGGGAGTACCGTAGTTCTGTCCCCCGGAAATGGGATGTATGTAGTGCATGCAGCCTACTAAGCTCAGTTCCACACTCCATCCTTACCCGGGAGTGGAATACCACACCTCTGGGTTGAGGTGCAATACCCCTGTAGCAGCCGAGTCCTCAGGGTGCTACATTCCCCCCTGGTAAATCACAGCACGTCCTCGGGCTGTAAAAGAATAAAAACATACCAAAACATACAATTTTTTTTCATAACATCCATAAACATATAAAACATTATATACATTATCAGCAGCATAAAACTTTTTCATAATAAACTTTTCATTGTAAACATTCTTGTTCCTCCGGCCACGGTGCAACTTGTGACCGGGTAAAGTGCAACAGTCTCTTTTAGAAAAAACACAGTTTCCTATAAAACCGGTAGGGGGCGCCTTAGGAAGCGCAACTATATACAAGGGGTTATGGCCGCTCTCAGTCCTCGGCCAGTGGGGATAAGGATTGGCTGTTCACAGTCCTCAGCCTGTTAAGGGATAGGGGACACACGGGTAACAGTTCACACTTGTCCCAACGGGGACTATACTTTTCTGGCAACAGTTCCTGTACCCTTACGGGTAACTATTTACAGTTCCACTTTACCGTACTTCAGTAACGGCGTCCTCCTGCTCCTTCTCGCGGGTAGGCTTCAGACCCGTCCGGGTCCTCTTGTCCTTCCTCACACCGCAGCTCTTCCTCCGTCAACCGGTGTACATGAAGGGCGTAGGGTCCTTTGGCACATTGATGCCGGGTAAAGGTGACCTCGTCACCCAGGTATAGGTCACGACCTCTGTGTCCCTCCGGCAGATGGCTCTCGACGTCCCTGCGGGTCACAAAGACGTCGCCGGGGGTGCGGTGGTCCCGGATGAAGCCCCAACCATGCTGCAGTTGGAATTTGATTACAGTCCCGGTGGCACGGGGACCATGGGCTGCACGGGGGTTCCGTCGGGTCCGGCTCTTCTGCTCTGCACTCTGTACTTGCAGCCGCTCCTCGCGGACCCGCCTCTCTCTCCGTTCCCTGTCGAAGACCTCCAATTGCTGCCGGCAGCACTCCGCACGCTCAGCTGCGGCCGCCCGGGTTTCTTGAGTGAACCCGATGAGGTCTCCTCCAGTGGGGTCCCACGCGAACTGCGCCTCCTCCAACGAGAGTGGGGTGATCTTGACAGGCGCCGGAGCCGGAATCAGGGGCTCGCACAGGGGTCCTTCCTTCCGGAGTCGGAGATGGTAGTACTCCGGTGGCCACACAAAGGGCTGCCCATCCGGGCAAGTGTGTTGGGCGAATAGGTCTTCACCCAGGTGCGGCACTGTGGAAGTTGAGGGCGCGGTGGTGGCAGCGGCGCCCGGGTCTTCCAGGCCTTGCGACCAGGCTTGGGGCACCCTGAAGGTAAAGGGCACCGTGGAGACGGCGGCGCCCGGGGGTACTTGACCTTGCGACCAGGCCGGTGGCTTAGTGGAGGTAGAGGGCGCTGTTGGGTCTGCGGCGCCCGGGGGTACTCGGCCCTGCGACCAGGCCGGTGGCATTTCCTGCTTGGCCGCGCTCAGGGTTGAGGCGCGTGACGTCACAGGGGGCGTGGCCGCGGCTCCTGCCGCTTGAGGCCTAGCTGGGAACGGTGGCGGTGCAGCGACAGGCACGGTAGGGGGAATTTCGGGCTCTGCGACGGGGAGCTGGGGCAGGTTCACGGTTATTAGGCTTGGGGTTGTGACGTCCCCTTTACCTGCCTCCGTCTCTTCAGCTCCTTCCTCGGCGTCGTCTCCGGCCTTCATTCCTCCTGCACCATCCTCAGAGGCGGTCAGACTCCTCGTCTCGGGTGGCGTGCTCCGCTGGCGGGTTCCAGCCTGCTGGGCCATCTCCCTACTCCACTCAGTCAGCATTTCTCGCTGCACCCGGGCCATCCTCCGTGCGAGGCCCTCCAGCGCGGTCTGTGCACGCTCCCGGTCTTGGGGGAGCTGTGCCAGGATCTCCACCAGGCCTAGTGGGGTGGTTGCTTGCAACAGGCTCCTGACCACAGGGTCGGTGCTGCCTGACTCTCCCTCCATCTCCGGGTGCGACCTCTCCAGACTCCTCCAGGCTGCACCCATCCTCGCTCTTTTGTTCTGTATCCGCCCATACTGAGGGCGGTCCCGGGGCAACTCGGTGATTGTCAGTTCCAGGGGCAGTCCCCTCACGCTGATGGACATCTCTATCATTACAGTCTCTGCTGGTGGGGGCGGTTTCCGCTTTTGGCGCCATTCTTGGACCTGGCCCACGATGGGAGGTGGCCTCTTGCCACCCTCTGGCACGCCCATAATGGCGTCCGCTCTGCCAGGGCGGGAAATCTTCTCAGATGGCGGGAATCGTCTCCCAGTGGCGGGAAACTCCGTGGATGGCGGGAAAAGACTGCAGATGACTGGCAAACGGCGGGAAACGATCCGAGATGGCGTCCGATGGCGGGGACCCTCCGGAACCGGCGGGAGACTTCTTTTTGAGGTAAATGTGAACTTTTCTTCAGGCACGCAGTACCCGGTGGTTGCGGGCACGTAATCCTGCCGACTACGCCAAAGTTGACGCACCCCCTGGGCCATGTTCAGGGGATACCCGGAGCCGGATCTGGATAGGGGTAGTAGTCCTTGTGGCGGTGACCCGGTCCGTGCCCAGGGTGTCAAACTAAGTGGCAGTCTATGGCAGTAGATGTTAACTTGATCGACTACGCCACCCGTTGAGTGCGGCTTTGAAGCCGCCGCTGCAGAACAGTCCACTGAGGCCAGGTGTATCAGGATGTGCAGCGTGGTGGTATAACCCCCAACGGGAGGGGTATGGCCTCAGGGCAGCAGATGCGGATGATGGGGGTAGTTGTAGTGTAGAAAGGAGAGTCAGAGACGTGGGATGCAGTTTCAGGGTTTTTAACTCACGGGTGTTCCTTTGGTCACTCTGGCCTTGAGTGACCACCCGAGCCGTGCTGCGTCCACCAGGTCCTGGACTCGGCCAACCCCCAGGCAGTTCCGGAGCGTGGTCCTGAGCTTCCCTCTCTCCTCTCTTTCTCCTGGCCGTCCCCACCAGGGATCCACCTTTGGCCGGCTCCCTCGGGTCTCTTGGTGGTTAAACCTTCTCTGGGTTCCCTGACCCTATACTTGGTGTGCCTTTCTGGTGGATTTGGTGGGGGTCGTGGCAAATCTTGACCATGACCTCCGGTTCCTGGCTGAGGATGATTGACCTCCACCAGCTTGGGTTCCGGTACCCGTGTCCGCCAACCCTTCACCCTTCTGGCTTAATTCTGGGTTCTCAGGGTTCCCTCTTGTCTTCCACTCTGGGCCTTCCTTCTTCCTCTCTCCTCACTGCAGGCCTAGCCCTGGAGCTGGGCCCAGACGGAGCCACAGCTCCTGTCAGCCCTCCTGGCTGAACTCTTCCTCAGCTCCTAAAAAGACCCTGTCCTAAGATGGTGCCCACCTTATATACTCCCTCTATGTGTGAGCCCAGGTGACCATCACCCAATGAGCTCCTAGCTTTACCCAGAGTGCTCCCCCTATCTGCCCCTACACTACTGGGATGTTCCACCCCCCTTCCCACTCCAGCCAGGGACAGACGCTGTCGTACCTGCACATATATACTTGGTGGGAGTACCGTAGTTCTGTCCCCCGGAAATGGGATGTATGTAGTGCATGCAGCCTACTAAGCTCAGTTCCACACTCCATCCTTACCTGGGAGTGGAATACCACACCTCTGGGTTGAGGTGCAATACCCCTGTAGCAGCCGAGTCCTCAGGGTGCTACAATAGCAGCGTAACATAAACTCAAATCCAGTGTCTTTTCTTGGGAGGTGTATTCCCATGCACCTTTTCACACCCACACATGGGTATACGCTTCCTGATTTTGGCTATTTGCTCTTGTCCTCCTCCTTCTCCTCATCCTCCACCACCATATCACCAGGGTGACCGTGGTCCATGATGCAACACCCACATAATTTTTTTTAAGGGTGTTTGACTCGCCCCTGGGCCGTGGGGCACTCGGAGCCGGGCAATAGGGAGACGGTGGGGGTAGTAGTGGCGACCCGGTTCCGTGGCTCAGGGTGGTCAGACCAGTGGTAGTCCTTTAGCCGTCCTAAGTGATGTCCGACTGCGCCACCCGTGGATTGCGGTTATTATGAACCGCCGCTGCAAGGCAGATCGCTGGGGCTGATGATGTATGCAGCTGAGGTAGTGTGACTCCCCACGGGAAGAGTGCAGCCCCAGGGCAGTGTAGTGGATGGTGGGGGTGATGGTGCAGAGAGTCCCAGTGCCGTTAGTGCTGGAGGAGCGAAAGAGTACACAGACAACGTACTGCAGTCCAATGTCTTTTACTCACAGTTCATGTACTCCGGGTCACTTCTGTCAGCAATGACCGCCCGAGCCGTGCTGCGTCCACCAGGTGAGGGGCTCGGTCAACCCCAGGCAGTTCAGGAGCATGACACAGGACCCCTTCAATCCTTTCTCTGGCCTGCCTCACCAGTGACCCACTTTTGTCCAGCTGCCGCGGACTTGTGCGGGTAAATGTGGTTCCCGTTCCCCGCTGTCCTATATGGTGCCTTCCTAGCAGGTTTGATGAGGTGTCGCACCAATAAATGATCACGACCTCCGGTCTTTGGCTGAGGGCTGTTTCTCCTCCACCAACTTGGGATCCGGTACCCTTAATCTGCCTGACCCTTCACCCTGTATTCTCGTTGGTTCTTAGGGTCCCTTCTGCCGTCTTGTTCCTGAGCCCTTCTGTTTCTCTCTTTCTCTTTCTCTTCTGTTCCTTTCTGTTCTTGTTCCTTTCTGTTCCTGGCCTTCACCCTAGGCCTGCCTCGTGGAGCTGGGCCCAGACTGAGCCACAGCTCCCTGTCAGCCCTCTCTGGCTGAACTCCTTCTCTTACTCCACTCACTGAACTTCTCTTCTTCTCTTCTCTCTGTGCTGGCTGGGCCTCAGAGGCTAGGCCCGCCTACGGAGAAGAGCCCCTTGCAGAGGCCCCCACTCTGTCACTTCTTCTCTCTGACTGAACACTGTTCTAAGATGGTGCCCACCTTTTATACCTCCCTCTAGAACATGAGCCCAGGTGACCAGCAAACAATGGGCTCCTATCTACGCTCAGGAACCAACCCCTATCTGCTCCTACATCACTGGGTATTCCTACCCCCTCCCCACTCCAGCCAGGGACATGGTCTGTCGTGCCTGCATTTCTGTCTAATGGGAGCACCGTTGAGCTGTCCCTCGGAAATGGGGTGAGTGTGCTGTATGCAGCTAACTGAACCCTGGTCCATACTCCATCCTTACCCGGGAGTGGAATATCACACCTCTGGCAGAGGTGCAATACCCCTGTAGCGGTCGAGCCCTCGGGGCGCTACATTTTTATGATGCCCTTAAAAAAAAATTTTTATACAGTATGTTCATGTATACCCCCCAGGAGTAAATGTTTGTCAGCCCATACACTTAGTGCATGGCATTACAAGTATAGGAGGCCCGCTCCTTTCTAATGGTAACAATTTTTTATGATGCGCTCCTCCACGTCTCTTCCAAGGGCCATTGAAGTGCCTCCAAATTTTTGGCAGCTCTTGCAGTCACTGCATAGTCCAACACTATGGGAGACTCTCTCCTTTCTAATGGGAATTTGTCATTACTGTGGCCTGGTCTATGTGTCTTTAAATTCTTAGTGGGTTTTTTCCTAAACTTGGTCAGCCGGTGGACTCACTGCATACCCTATAACTGTATAGCAGACCCTCTCCTTTCTAATGGGAACATGTCGTACCTTGTTAATGTGGCCCTGCTCTGTGTGTCCTTAAATTCTTAGTGGGGTTTTTCCTAAAATTTGTCAGCCGTTGGATTCACTGCATACCCTATAACTGTATAGCAGACCCTCTCCTTTCTAACGGGAACATGTCGTACCTTGTTACTGTGGCCATGCTCTTTGTGTCTTTAAATTGTTAGTGTTTTATTCAAAAATTTTGCCCACCCTTGCAGTCACAGCATGGGCATTACCACTATAGAAGACCCGCTCCTTTATAATGGGAACATTTTTTTTACTGAGACCCTCCTCTATGTCTCTTCAAAGGGGTATTAGGTTGCGTCCAAATTTTTGACAACCCTTGCAGTCACTGGATGCGCAATAACAGTATAGGAGACCCACTTGTTAATAATGGGAACAACAAAGCATAGCCCTCTGATGGCTCTCTAACAATAGCTAGGGCCGACTGCTGGCCTTTTAAGAATAGTAAGGGCCGTCTGATGTTCCTATAAAAATAGGCTTTATGACTTTCAGAGTCCCTCCATCATAAATAAAACAGGATGTGTCTGATGACACCACATTGCCAGATTAGGTTGTAAAATGTTAAAATGACTTTTCCCGGTGAATGCATTTGTCATAAAAAATAACATAAAAAAACATAACAATAGGATCTTTCTTTAGTATAAAAAACAGCATCACCAATTTAACCTCAATGTAATCACATTGTTCAGCTCATGCACCTCCTCCTCCATCTCCGAAATGACCACATCAGTCACAAGCTGACAGCACTGCTGCACTGCCTTGGCCAAACAGCAGCAGGCTGTGCTGAAGATAACATGCTTAATGCTTAATTAACAAACCGCCCAGCGCTGCATAGTTGTTGAAAGCTGTAACACAGCAGCTTGATCTGTGGCTCTCACCGCTGAACATACAGCCAGGCATGGTCGTGTGTTACAATGGGCGGAACCTGGTGACGGAGAAATGACAACCGGGGTAAATAAGGTTTCCCTATATGCCAGTCCTTTCACAGAGCTAAAGAATATGGCATGCTGTGAAATACAACTCCCACTGAGAAGCTGTTTCAGATTGAAAAACATTCTGCCCACCAGAGGATTTGTTTCTGAGGGCTAACCTTTCTCACCCGCTCAAGAGCCCCATAGCAGCTGCAAAGTTAGCGCTATCATGAACTCTCCTGAGGTAGAAGCCAAGGCACACCAGAGAATTCTCTGGTGGGACTGTCCAACCCTGTGGGAGAACATACAAATTTCTTGCAGATGTTGTCCTTGCTGGGATTTGAACCCAGGATCCCAGTGCTGCAAGACTTCAGTGCTAACCACTGATCCAATGTGCTGCCGTTCACCCTCTAATATCTAACAGGCTGGAGAAACTTGAACCTACTGCCACTCTATCATCAGCTCCTTTGTGAGAAAATTTATTTTGGCAGCCACTCAGTCTACCAAATAAAATTCCAGAGAAGGAAATTGAGGATGGCTTCGCTGCTGGTACTGGGGGCAGTGCTAATACCATGGTGTTGTACCATAGTTTGCTGGAAATATTCCAGGCTGGTAGGAGGCAAGAAAATTGCCACAGAAAAGTACCAGCAGTAATGTTCAGGCCAGATTTCAAGTGCAAGCAGCTTTAGAGGGCTTCCTGGGAGAAATGACACTCAGGGTAGATACGGTTTCCCTCTATGCCAGTCCTTTCACTGAGCTAAATACAACTCTTATCAAAAAAAGTTGTGGACTGGCTCCGTACCGTCCCTGGCCACATTCACCTGTCCACGTGTTTGTGGTTAGGCAGTCCTTCTTAGTAAGTGCACTGGGTAGGGCATGGGTAATGTTGTGGGACCCGTGCTTGTGGAAGGCGAAGGCGATACCGGAAAAATACTGGCGGCTGGGGACCGAGTATGGACACCCGGCCGCCGCCTGCATGAGGTTGTGAAAAGCTTCCACCTCCACAAGCTTAAAAGGCCATATTTCAAGTGCAAAGAGCTGCCCAGAAATCTGTCAGTTTAGTGTTGCGGCCTGTGGGTGGGTGGGTGGCTGGCTGCATACTTGCAATTGCATTCCAAGTAACAGAAAACTAAGCAGATGATGGCCTCTATCATCATCATGGCCTCACCTCGGCACTATGAACCCTCCTGAAGGAGAAGCCAGGGCCCGCCGGAGGAGTCTCTGGTTCTCTGGTGGGCCCGTGCAACCCTGCCGAAAAGCAGCCCTGGCTAAGAAAAGTGTGGGGGAAGGTTCCTGGACACTCTATGGCTGCTTTTTTAATGCGGATTGGCCATGCTTATGCATGTTATTTCTCAAAACGCATTACGGATCAGGCCATTTTCCAATTCTGTATTCAAGAAATTAAATGCGCAAAGAAAGATGTGTGTGTGTCAAAGCACCATTGACAAGTGCGAGTTGATGTTGGATGGGCTGCCATTGCTTCTGCAACAAGCTCAATTACAGGATTTTCTGGGAGAAATGACGCGCAGGGTAGATACGGTTTCCCTCTATGCCAGTCCTTTCACCGAGCTAAATACAACTCTTAGCAAAAAAAGTTGTGGACTGGCTCCGTACCGTCCCTGGCCACATTCACCTGTCCACGTGTTTGTGGGTAGGCGGTCCTTCCCAGTAAGTGCACTGGGGAGGGCACGGGTAATGTTATTGGACCCGTGGTTGTGGAAGGCGGAGGCGATACCGGGAAATATAGTGGCGACTGGGGACCGAGTATGGACACCCGGCCGCCGCCGGCATGAGGTTATGAAAAGCTTCCGCCTCCACGAGCCTAAAAGGCCACATTTCAAGTGCAAGCAGCTGTCAAAAATTTGGCAGTATAGTATTGCAGCCTGTGGGTGGGTGGCTGCCGGCATTCTTGTGCTTGCATTCCAAGGAATGGGGTAGGGACAACTAAACACTGCAGTGGGACAAGGACGTGGACGGTGATTGTTGCAAGTCTGCAACGACAGGTGCATGGCGGGAGGCATCTTCGCATGTGCCAAGGATCACTTATGATGGGCACACATTTAGGCAGTGACCTGGGATTCAGAGATGTTTCCAGAGGTCTTCCCCTTGCTGTTCCCATGTCTTTTCAGCACTGTATGCATGTGTCTGATGATGTGTCACACACCACATGGCCAGATAAGGTTGTAAAATGTTAAAATGACATTTCCTGGTGAATGCATTTGTCTTGGTTGAAAGCAATGCAAAAGTGCAAAAACGTGTCAAAAATGCTACGTGTGAACATAGCCCAAGGTGTGTAGGAGTATTTGTGTTTTTGTTTATTTATTTTGCCTTATATACAAGTCATCACCCTGGAAAGGATGTTCCTTACGCCGTAAAAGTGGCGTAATACTCTGACGACGTTGTTGACAGCAGTGATCTGGGAGTCAGAGATGCTTCCAGGGGTCTTCCCCATGCTGTTCACATGTCATTTCAGCACTGTATGCATGTGTCTGATGATGTGTCACACACCACATGGCCAGATAAGGTTGTAAAATGTTAAAATGACATTTGCATCGATTTGGGCAATTTTTAGGCCGCCGTGGGGAGCCACCTGAAAAATGCTCAAGTTTCCCCTAGACTTATATTGGGCTCATTGCTCGGGTTGAGCACCCGAGTATTTCAATTTGCTCGACCCGAGCAACGAGTACTCGAGCATTTTAGTGCTCGCTCATCACTAATGACAACCAAAAACATCCAAATAATCCTGATCAAAAAGTTTACATACCCTGGTGATTTTGGCCTGATAACATGCACAGAATTTGACAGAAACATGCACAGAATTTGACACAAATGGGTTTGAATGGCTACTAAAGGTAACATCCTCACGTATGACCTGTTTGCTTGTAATCAGTGTGTGTGCATAAAGCTGAGTGAGTTTCTGGGATCCAGCCACTGACGTTTCTGGATTTTGAGATGGGGAAAGCAAAAGAATTATCAACGGATCTACGGGAAAAGGTAGTTGAACTGTATAACACAGGAAAGGGAGGCAAAAAGAGTATAACACAGGAAAGGGATACAAAAAGATATCCCAGGAATTGATAATGCCAGTCTGCAGTGTTCAAACTGTGATTAACAAATGGAAAATCAGATGCTCTGTAAAAACCAAACCACAGTCAGGTAGACCAACAAAAATTTCAGCCACAACTGCCAAGAAAATTGTTCGGGATGCAAAGAAAAACCCACAAATAACATCAGCTGAGAACACACTTAGGGGTGTACTCACTTTTGTTGCCAGCTGTTTAGACATTAATGGCTGTGTGTTGAGTTATTTTGCAGGCACACCAAATTTACAGTTAAACAAGCTGTACACTGACTACTGTACATTGTATCAAAGTGTCGCATCTTCAGTGTTGTCCCATCAAAAATATATATATGTATTCCGGCCCATTTTTGGAGTTTTGTGTGAAATTATGTCCAATTTGCCTTTTTTTTCTCAGTTTTTTTGTGTTGTTCCAATAAACACAAAGGAAATAAACATGCGTGTAATAAAACATGTGTAATTTTCTGAAACAATTTCAAGGGTGCCAGCACTTTCCGCCATGACTGTATATGCAAGTAGAGTCCTTAACCCCTTTACAACCCAAAGTGGTTTGCACGTTAATGAGAAGGCCAATTTTTACAATTCTGACCACTGTCACTTTATGAGGTAATTACTCTGGAACGCTTCAACGGATCCCCCTGGTTCTGAGAATATTTTTTCATGACATATTGTACTTTATGATTGTGGTAAAATTTCTTCGATATCACTTGTGTTTATTTGTGAAAAAAACAGATATTTGGCGAAAATTTAGAAAATTTTGCAATTTTCAAAATTTGAATTTTTATGCCCTTAAATCGGAGAGATATGTCACACAAAAAAAGTTAATAAATAACATTTCCCATATGTCTACTTTACATCAGCACAATTTTGGAACCCAAATTTATTTTTATTAGGGAGCTATAAGGGTTAAAATTGACCAGCGATTTCTCATTTTTCCAACAAAATTTACAAAACCATTTTATTAGGGACCGCATCACATTTGAAGTCACTTTGAGGGGTCTTTATGACTGAAAATACCCAAAAGTGACACCATTCTTAAAACTGCACCCCTCAGTGAATCAGGTCATCATGGCAACATCCGGGAAGCCGCGGCACACATTGCTGGAAACCGGCAGGAGAGGTGACTATCCCGATCACCTCCCCTTGCCCCCGCAATGCTGCGAACGACTTCGATCCCAGCATTGCGGGGGTTAATGTGCGGGACCTCTCCCAGCACATAGCACCGGGTGTCAGCTGTGACAATCAGTTGACACCCGGCGGCGATCACGCCCACACAGCCTGTGTGCGGGCGCGATCGCAAAGATGTACTAATACGTATCAGGCTCTTAAGTCCCAGGGCGCAGATACGTATCAGTACGTCTTGGGCTTTAAAGAAGTTAAAATTATGTGAAAATGGGAAAAGTCACAAAACTTTGCAACTTTTCAAGAGCTTTATGCCAGTTTTCTGGCAAAAACACTGGTGAATCGGGTTCATAATCTCTAATCCTTTCAGCTCCCTTTAATTAGACTACTTTCAACAAACTAATTATAAGTATTGGGTCTGTTTTTTTTAATGCTTTTAAAATAATTGTAAATATTTTCAATCCCCTTTTGTTATAAGGATTTCCCAAAAATTAGCTAATCATAGGTTGTCCTGCATTCGTGACAGTGATTGACTGCGCGGTCACTTGGAAGTTTACATTGGCATCACTACAGGGCCGGTAAAGAAGGACTGTCAGGGACCCCCAGAGTGTGGTAAAATGCGCCAACTAATTCATAATTCATTTAATTCTCACACAATATACTAAGTTAGTGTAAGTCTACAAAAAAACAACAAAACTTGGTGCTAAAAAAATTGAGCATAACTTTTTGAAAAATGAACCAGGTTATGCCAAATCTTACATATTTTGTGACTTTGTGATCAGTTATCAACACAAATATTTTACTCAAATTACCAGATCGATGGATAAGAATTGGGACTTTTCCCTAAATCTCTCCAAAACATCACCGCTTATAGAAGACCACCCTCATATCCAGATCAGATTTTCTGTGAGAGATGCCCAGATTCATAATATAGTATGCATACTGGCCATCTATGAGAAGTCCACCCCAATGGAAGTCCAGTTATTAAAGAGGATTTTACTGTTTATATAAGGGGCAGACAATGACAGTGAAGGGCCCTTAATCAGGACTTCTGATCTGGGCCCCCCACCCTCCATCAGGCACCACCTACATATACATTTCCATGTATATTTATATTAGGCACACATATAAAATTTGCACATGCTAATACTCTATACACATTTTAACGTATGCATATGTGGCACCCCAGGGGTCTGGTTTCCACAGTAACAGCAATGTTATGTCTGAGAGCAGGTGGGAGGTCTCTTGGTCAGGAATCCTATGCATGCCACACCTCCTGCCCAGTCCTGGGAGGGGAAGGACTTCCCCTATATAAACCTGGGGCTAAGGCAGGGTTAGAGAGTTCAAAGGGAGAGTTGAGCCAGGAGGGCGGACAGGGAGCTGTGGCTCCGGCTGGGCCCAGCTCCCGGGCCATGCCAGAAGTAGAGACAGAGAAGAGAAGCAGCATAGGAAGAAACAACAGGAGCTCTGTGGGAGCAGTGCTACAAGGAGTCAGGGGCTGGCAGCTGCAGAGCTCGCCCTGACTGAGAAGTTATCACCGGACCCGGAGTCCGAGGCTGTGGGGACTAACCCTTACCCAGCAGCAGAAACCGTCCGGCAGGGGATTTCAAGTCCTCTGGCCCAGAAACCCGAAGGCACGGTCACACGCGTGGGACCAGCACCGCCGTCGTGGAGCGGAAGGCACTAGAAGGCCCCGAGTCACCGGCCATACGGGTGAGCACCACACGGTACACTCAGGGACGTGGGCTACTTTTACCCGCCTCTAGCAAGGTAGGCAGAAGAGTACAGTTAGTTGGGAAGGCCTACAACTCCACCTGGCCAGGGGAGATCCCATCTGCTCAAGGACTGACCAGGCCCCGATCGCTAGCAAGTACTCCGGGAGGGTCTGTCTTTGTCACCAGTAAAGACCCTGAACTACACCGCATCGTCTCTGAGTGGTTCCTGCTACCCCCATCTTCCACGTCGGCTGCTCTGAGGCCATACCCCTCCCGTTGGGGGTTATACCATCCACGCTGCACCATCCTTCCACCGGCCTCAGCGGTCTGCCCTGCAGCGGCAGCTCCATAGCTGCATTCAACAGGTGGCATAGTCATCCTACATCTACTGCTAATATACCGCCACTTAGTCTGACTCCCTTGGCACGGACCGGGTCACCGCCACGAGACTACTACCCCTATCAGATCCGGCTCCGGGTAGTCCCTGCGTGCGCAACGCTACGTCACATAGGCCCAGGGCGCGTCAACTTTTGGCGTAGTCGGCAGGATTTCGTGCCCGCAACCACCGGGTACTGCGTGCCTGAAAGAGAGACTTTTAAAACTTACCAGTGGTGAAGATTCCCGCCATCCGGCGCCATCTTCAGCCTTCTTCCCGCCATCCGTGAAGTTTTCCCGCCATCCGGCGCCATCTTCAGCCTTCTTCCCGCCATCTGTGGAGTTTTCCCGCCGTTGGACGCCATTTTGAGGACGCCGCGCGGGAAGAAGAGGGGCGTGGACTCCGAAAAGCCCGCGAGAACTGAAGCCCCGCCTCACATCCGGACGTTGCGTAAGGTCCTGGAAGGAGCCCAGCAGACGCCGACGTCACAGGAGCGCGACGAGAGGTCCTCAACCCTGACGATCCACTGCGGAGCCGCGGCCTACGGAAGAGGATCATCGCAAGGTAGGCCACGGTCCACTAGGGGGGAGGAAGATGTCGGATACGGAGGAGAGCTTCACTGCCTCAACCCCCGCCAGCGCCACCGCTGCTGCAGTCATGCCTTTCACCATGCCCTATATCCCGGGAGCGGCCTGGCTACCCCAGTACTCAGGGGAGTCACATACCCTACATGACTTTAGAGAAAAGCTGGATAGCCTCTTCCAGGTGTACCCCCTCACAGAAGAGCAAAAAGTGAGCATCCTGGTGGCCCAATTAACCGGGGCAGCCCAAAGGGAGGTAAAGTCCTGGCCACCTGGGAGGAGGACTGTCGCAGAGATACTAACCCGGCTAACCGAGGAGGAGCTGCAGTACTACCAATACGAGGAAAGCCAAGAGGACCCGGACGGGTCTGAGGACTACCCTCAGGAGGGAGCACAAAGAGGACTTAGCTGCTGAAGGGAAGTAGCGTGAATAAAGAGCTGTACATAGTTACCCGTTAGGGTACAAGGACTGCTGCTAATTAAAATATGGTCCCCGTTGGGATTAGTGAATTGTTCCCCGTGTGTCCCTATCCCTTACCAGGCTGAGGACTGTGAGCAGCCAATCCTTATCCCCACTGGCCGAGGCCTGAGAGCGGCCATATCCTGTAAATAATTATGTGTTTCTAGTTATTTTTAGGAGTCCTTGGTGGATTTACCGGGAATCCTTGTACAGTTAGTGGAGCGTAACCCAGGATGGACTAAAGACTGTTAAGGACTCGGGGCAGGACAGACCCCTACCTGGTTACGTCTCCCTGTTTTGGTGAAATGGACACCTTTGTTTTCTTCAAAGACTGCACCCGGTTGCGGACACGCCGTGACCGTCTTTATGTGTTTCCTTATTGTAATGTTATTTTTTTTTTTATGCCTTGTTATGTTGACAAAAGTATGTTTAGTCCCGGAGTACTAAATTTCACTAGGGGGGAATGTGGCACCCCAGGGGTCTGGTTTCCACAGTAACAGCAATGTTATGTCTGAGAGCAGGTGGGAGGTCTCTTGGTCAGGAATCCTATGCATGCCACACCTCCTGCCCAGCCCTGGGAGGGGAAGGACTTCCCCTATGTAAACCTGGGGCTGAGGCAGGGTTAGAGAGTTCAAAGGGAGAGTTGAGCCAGGAGGACGGACAGGGAGCTGTGGCTCCGGCTGGGCCCAGCTCCCGGGCCATGCCAGAAGTAGAGACAGAGAAGATAAAGCATAGGAAGAAACAACAGGAGCTCTGTGGGAGCAGTGCTACAAGGAGTCAGGGGCTGGCAGCTGCAGAGCTCGCCCTGACTGAGAAGTTATCACCGGACCCGGAGTTCGAGGCTGTGGGGACTAACCCTTACCCAGCAGCAGAAACCGTCCGGCAGGGGATTTCAAGTCCTCTGGCCCAGAAACCCGAAGGCACGGTCACACGCGTGGGACCAGCACTGCCGTCGTGGAGCGGAAGGCACTAGAAGGCCCCGAGTCACCGGCCATACGGGTGAGCACCACACGGTACACTCAGGGACGTGGGCTACTTTTACCCGCCTCTAGCAAGGTAGCCAGAAGAGTACAGTTAGTTGGGAAGGCCTACAACTCCACCTGGCCAGGGGAGATCCCATCTGCTCAAGGACTGACCAGGCCCCGATCGCTAGCAAGTACTCCGGGAGGGTCTGTCTTTGTCACCAGTAAAGACCCTGAACTACACCGCATCGTCTCTGAGTGGTTCCTGCTACCCCCATCTTCCACGTCGGCTGCCCTGAGGCCATACCTGTTAGAACCTTGCTGTTAGGTTTTTTTTTCCTTTGCTGGTCACATGACCTTGTTGGCCTATTTTATCCTGCTCCGCCCTTCTGGCTTTGCTGGACTTCATTGTATATCTACTTTCTAGCTAGCCTGTGCTCTTTATCTAACTCTGTTAGTTTGCTTGGTCTACGGACCTCTATGTTCTATCTATTTTGTTTGTTCGTCTGTCTGCTACTATTTCTGTTAGGAGGTGTCCCATATTCCTCCCAGTCCTTAGTACTTGTAGGGATTCCCTCCCCACATCTATAGGTCTCCGTACAGACTAGATTAGGACTTTAGCAGGTCTGATCGCAGGATCAGGTTCCCTGTTACATCGTAGGGATTCAGCTGAGTCCTATAGTAGGGACAGATCTCCTCTCTTTCCTTAGCTTTGGTAGCAGAACATAACAATACCCCTCCCGTTGGGGGTTATACCATCCACGCTGCACCATCCTTCCACCGGCCTCAGCGGTCTGCCCTGCAGCGGCAGCTCCATAGCTGCATTCAACGGGTGGCGTAGTCATCCTACATCTACTGCTAATATACCGCCACTTAGTCTGACTCCCTGGGCACGGACCGGGTCACCGCCACGAGACTACTACCCCTATCAGATCCGGCTCCGGGTAGTCCCTGCGTGCGCAACGCTACGTCACATAGGCCCAGGGCGCGTCACATATACATAGTGCACACAAACATAAAATACGGACATACACATAAGATGCACATACACAGTATAGAGTCCCGGTAGTCCTCATAGTTTTAAGCATGGACCCTGGCAAATTGTAGACGGACTTTTATTGTTCATGGGCTTTAAGGGAGAGAGGCTTCCTTTGTGGAGGACACTCATGAATGCCATTCATTTGCAGTGTACACCGTGTCGTGTCATGGAAAACACTCACCCTAGTTTGGCTTTCTACTTCTTCAGCTAATAGCAATGAATTTGCCTGTCGATTTTCTTCTCATCAGAAGATGCTTTTGTTTAGATGTTAACTTCCATCTGACTGATAAGAAAAGCTTTGCTGATCTTCTTGTAGACTTCACATTTTTTGTAAAGAAATTATTTTCTTTCTCAGAAATGTCTTGTGACATTTCTCTTCTATGTGGTGCCACTTACCCTTCTCATCAGAGGACGCTTTTGTTTAGGTGTTAACTTCCATAGTCGGCCTGGACGTCTCTGTAAGATGGTTGCAGTTCCATCTTTGTTATAGTTTTGCATCACTTTTGCTACAGTATTCTGACTGATAAGTAAAGTTTTGCTGATCTTCTTGTAGACTTTACATTTATTGCAAAGAAATTATTTTCTTTCTCAGGTTTTGTGACATTTCCCTTCTATGTGGTGCCATTGCTGATAGCATGAAATGGGAAGGAGTTTTCTTTATTAAGTAACTTCCTTTTACAGACACCTGTCTGCTGGACATCTGTTTAATGAATAATTACACTTACCTGTGGTTCAGTTCTTGTTAATTAGAATTTTGTTGTCTAAACTTAGCTTTTCTCTTAAGACTGTTACTGGGATGTTCTCATTTTTGAAACATGATCTTGAATGAGTTTGTTAAGAAAATTACTTTTTTGGGGTCTGCAAAATACCAAATCTTGTTTGCATTCAATGGCTCAAATTTGCGAGAGTATTTTGTAGTATGGTATCCCATATAAAATGATGATTCTGAAAGGAAACTACAGGTTTGCTGACAAATCTATTTGGGTGTACTGATTTATGCTAAACACTGTATATATATATATATATATATATATATATATATATATATATACAGTACAGACCAAAAGTTTGGACACACCTTCTCAGTTAAAGATTTTTCTGTATTTTCAAGACTATGAAAATTGTACATTCACACTGAAGGCATCAAAACTATGAATTAACACATGTGGAATAATATACTTAACAAAAAAGTATGAAACAACTGAAAATATGTCTTATATTCTAGGTTCTTCAAAGTAGCCACCTTTTGCTTTGATGACTGCTTTGCACACTCTTGGCATTCTCTTGATGAGCTTCAAGAGGTAGTCACCGAAAAAGGTTTTCACTTCACAGGTGTGCCCTGTCAGGTTTAATAAGTGGGATTTCTTGCCTTATAAATGGGGTTGGGACCATCAGTTGTGTTGTGCAGAAGTCTGGTCGATACTCTGCTGATAGTCCTACTGAATAGACTGTTAGAATTTGTATTATTGCAAGCAAAAAGCAGCTAAGTAAAGAAAAACGAGTGGCCATCATTACTTTAAGGAATGAAGGTCAGTCAGTGCGAAAAATTGGGAAAACTTTGAAAGTGTCCCCAAGTGCAGTTGCAAAAACCATCAATCGCTACAAAGAAACTGGCTCACATGAGGACCACCCCACGAAAGGAAGACCAAGAGTCAGCTCTGCTTCTGAGGATAAGTTTATCCGAGTCACCAACCTCAGAAATCGCAGGTTAACAGCAGCTCAGATTAGAGGCCGGGTCAATGCCACACAGAGTTCTAGCAGCAGACACATCTCTTCAACAACTGTTAAGAGGAGACTTTGTGCAGCAGGCCTTCATGGTAAAATAGCTGCTAGGAAACCACTGCTAAGGACAGGCAACAAGCAGAAGACACTTGTTTGGGTTAAAGAACACAAGGAATGGACATTAGACCAGTGGAAATCTGTGCTTTGGTCTGATGAGTTCAAATTTGAGATCTTTGGTTTCAACCACCGTGACTTTGTGCGATGCAGAAAAGGTGAACGGATGGCTCTACATGCCTGGTTCCCACCATGAAGCATGGAGGAGGAGGTGTGATGGTGTGGGGGTGCTTTGCTGGAGACACTGTTGGGGATTTATTCAAAACTGAAGGCATACTGAACCAGCATTGCTACCACAGCATCTTGCAGCGGCATGCTATTTCATCCGGTTTGCGTTTAGTTGGACCATCATTTGTTTTTCAACAGGACAATGACCCCAAACACACCTCCAGGCTGTGTAAGGGCTATTTGACCAAGGAGGAGAGTGATGGGGTGCTACGCCGGATGACCTGGCCTCCACAGTCACCAGACCTGAACCCAATCGAGATGGTTTGGGGTGAGCTGGACCGCAGAGTGAAGGCAAAAGGGCCAACAAGTGCTAAGCATCTCTGGGAACTCCTTCAAGATTGTTGGAAGACCATTTCCGGTGACTACCTCTTGAAGCTCATCAAGAGAATGTCAAGAGTGTGCAAAGCAGTCATCAAAGCAAAAGGTGGCTACTTTGAAGAACCTAGAATATAAGACATATTTTCAGTTGTTTCACACTTTTTTGTTAAGTATATAATTCCACATGTGTTAATTCATAGTTTTGATGCCTTCAGTGTGAATGTACAATTTTCATAGTCATGAAAATACAGAAAAATCTTTAAATTAGAAGGTGTGTCCAAACTTTTGGTCTGTACTGTATATATATATATATATATATATATATATATAAACCTTATAAGTTTGGTATCACAGTAATCGTACTACTGACTCTGAATCATTTTGTCAGTTTGTTTTTACAACACAATACACACTGTAAAATGAAGGAACCCAAACCTGGCATTTTTTCTCATTTTTCAACACATTATATGATAAAATGAATGGTGTTGTTCAAAACTACAACACTAAGCGTCAGCACACTGTGATTTGCTGATCTGTAAGATGCGTTCTTTGTGCTGTGAAAATACACAGCTGTGATATCTCACCAAATATTCATAGTGGGAACTTAAAATTATGTTTTTCTGCCATGATTAAGGATGGTTTGGATGTATGAAACATGTTGACCTTTTATTTCTATCTTTGTGGAATTAAGGCTGCATGAACCAGTCACCAACCATTATCTGTATATGTACAAATATTAAGTGCTACTGAGTGCTGTAGGAAAAACTTAGAATAGTGAGGTGATTTGACAGTCCTGCCACAAATAATCTGTTTCTACTGCACACTTAAAATCTCTGATAGTGGGAATGAACCTGATTGCCTGCAGTAGTGCACTCCTGAGAGCAGGTGCAGCAGAGAAAATGTCTTGGACATGAGAGTGGGAGGTCCTGATTATGGAGGATGTTAATCTTAGCTCATTGGAGTGTAGATATGGTAGAGATGCAGGACTGTGCAGCAGTGTGGAGAGGTTTGTGGATGAGTGTAATGACTGGTACAGGGTGGATGCACCAGTGTAATTGCTGGACAGAAATATGAGACTGACTGCTGCATTAAGGATAATGAGAAATACATTTAGTGGGAAGAAGAGCAATTAGTGAGTTACAAGTATTTGTGAATTCAAGACAAAAAGGAATCAGAGCAACAGTAACAGATTTTACTTTTTTTTAATTAATAATGGGATGAATAAAATCGTGAACATTGTCAATAGAATAAATCAAAGTCAGGAAGATAGCCGAGGTCAGATACCAGGTGATCAGTAAATGACAAGTCAGACGAGCAGTATGAATACCGCGGAGCCCGATGACAGAGGCGTTACTGAAACTTGTCCAGGTTGACCAGTCAGAAGGCCACAGGTAGATGGTGAAGGTCCTTCTATACAGCTCCAGCAGTGATGATGGATCTGCTGGACTTCAGGGCGCTGGATGCTTAGGTGTCCCGTCTTTTAGATGGTTTTAGGGCAACAGTGACAGCATGCAAATGCGCGAGCAGCCCTGGATAATCCACGCCGGCAGGATGATAAGATCCGGCGGAAGATGGAACCTATGAGAAGAGAAATAAATATAATGTAAGTGATGGGACTCCATATTACATGATAACGCTGTGCAGTCACTGTGGCCGGACGGCAGAGGAATATTATCATACAGAGGTCAGGGGTCATTGTCAGCAATCATACATGTGACAATCCCATCACTGACAGATGACATCTACTCCACATGAATTATTCTCACTGACATCACACAACATGGAGTTGATTCTCACACTTACCTCGTCTCTTTTTCCCATTTTTTCCATTTTCTGAGTTTTGTTGCTCCATACTCAGATTTATTGCCGATTTTCTTTCTTCATGAGATGGAAATTCTGATGAAAAATTAAAAAAAAAATCAGTAACAATATATTCTTATAGGATCTGCTTTGTCATAATATGGATAACATAAGAGACCTATAGTATTGTATAAAACCATGTGGGAATATTTGAGCCTTGAAGTCACCATTCACATTGCTGGTGCTGTAGACATGTACATACCTGGCAATGGGGACGAGGGTGGCAAGATGGTAACAGCATCGTCTGTATTACATACAGGAACAGATACTTTCTGCCTGTTTGAAGAAGAAAAACATGTAAATCTCAAGTAAACTCCATATAAAAGGGGTTGTCTCACTAGAAGAACACCGACTATAAGGCCTAGTAGGACATATGACTGTCATAGTGGGGAAGGTCTTCTGCTCAAGACTACCTTTTATAGAGAGCTGAGAGGAAAACAACTACCAAGAATGGCCGGCATTTCATACTACATCTCTCCTACAGTGAGGGCAGCACTAAAAGTGCATGACCGGCCACAATTATGGGCTGTTATCTCCAACAATTCCGAAAGCTGAAAGCACAATGACCCATAACCATGGGGCGGTGGATGCTGCATTTGATATTATGGTATTTATGTCCTATATTTGGTGTTGTGCACATATATCAGCCTGGAGCTCCCAGTAATGACCCCATAATCTACTCACATTTCTGAGATGTTTGTGTTGGATTCTGGTGTACACTCTGGAGGGGCCTTAGGATCCTCATTGTTCACCATCCCGTTAGTGGTGGTAGAGTGCTAAATGTGGATAACAATAAGTTATTAAATATATATACTTTTTAATTTTGTAGATCCTTTTTTGTACATATTTTGGATTTATCGATCACATACTTACTTTAGAAAGCCTCTCAGAAGATGATGATGCAAATATTCGGAAGATAAAGTTCTCATCGTCCTCACTTGTGTCCTCCTTATCCTCTGAGATCAGATGGTTGTCTTCATCAGAGTGATCTACAAGACATAGGTAAGGAAGGATTGTTAGAGGGTGTCAGTATAACACAGTCGCTATATCTCACTAGGTTAAAAGATGATGCAACGTAATAAACAGAATACATGAAAAAAAACTCCTGTACAAAATGAGGGAAATAGGGATACAGTACGAACCCATGGTCAACATAGCTGAGATCCATGAAACATGGATAACATAGTAGACCAGAAAAACCATGTGGAAATATTTGAGCTTTGAAGTCAACATTCACATTGCTGGTGCTGTAGACATGTACATACCTGGCAATGGGGACGAGGGTGGCAAGATGGTAACAGCATCGTCTGTATTACATACAGGAACAGATTCTTTCTGCCTGTTTGAAGAAGAAAAACATGTAAATCGTAAGTAAACACAGTATAAAATGGGTTGTCTCACTATAAGAACACTGACTATAAGGCCTAATAGGACATATGACTGTCATAGTGGGGAAGGTTTTCTGCTCCAAACTACCTTCCATGGATCAGAACACAACTACCAAGAATGTCTGGCAAGTAATACTACAGCTCTCCTACAGAGTAGGCAGTGCTAAAAATGCATGACCTGCCACAATTATGGGCTGTTATCTTCTGCATTTTCTGAAGTCAAAAGTACAATGACCGTTAACCATGAAGCGGTGAATGCTGCATTTGATATTCTGTTATTTATGTCCTATATTTGGTGTTGTGTACATAGATCAGCCTGGAACTCCCAGTAATGACCCTTTCTAGTCTACTCACATTTCTGAGATGTTTGTGTTGGTTTCTTGTGTATACTCTGGAGGGGCATTGGGATCCTCATTGTTCACCATCCTGGTAGCGATGGTACAGAGCTAAATACGGATAAAAATAAGATATAAAATATTTTTTTTATGTACTTTTAGAGTTTTTTTTATTTTTTTTTACATATTTTGGATTTATTAATCACATACTTACTTTACAAAGCTTTTCAGAAGATGACATAAAATTTTGGAAGTCAAGGCTCTCATTGTTCTCACTTGTGCCTTCCTCATCCTTTGAGACCAGATGTTTGTTTATATCAGAATGATCTACAAGAAATAGGTAATGAAGTATTATTAGAGGTTGTCAGTATAACACAGTCATTATTTATCACTAATATTAACGGGAACAGATGATCACATATTAGGGAAGATGAGACAAACAGTCGCTTAGTCTAGATGACGTCTCCTTCTACTTACTGATAAATAAGCTGGTGTCTGCGTCTGAAACAAGCTGAGGAACATACTCCAGCTCCTGGCTCAGAATGTTGTCAAAGTCCAAGTCACTCAGGAATGGATGAACCTTGATCTCAAATGCTCCTCCTAGAAAAAGAAAAACAAAAGTGATGCGGACATAGTCAGGGATGGCTCCATATCTGAACAGTTTATCGTAATCTGAACTAATGACAAAACTGAGCTGACATGAAGGAAATAAACTGAAAGTCTTAGTGTGGAGAACTAGAAATACAGTAGATGAGCTGATAGAGAAATGCTGATCTTCATGGACATGAACGATATGTCCTTGGTCTAATAAGGGAATATTAATACTAGTATATCTGTTACCTGTCCCAAGTCTACGCACAGGATTTCTTCTGAGCAGCTCAGTGATGAGATTCTGAGCATCCTGGGGTGGAGCGCGATCACAATTCCAAATTAGTTCTCCTGTTACATAGAAAATTACAGAAAATAAAACCTCTTTACTGGACTGTAGCATAAAGCAAAGGAAATAACTAAACAAATGTAACCAATCAACGCAATGATCGGATTATTCTACTCACCAATGACAACCCTTTTATAAAGCTCAGTGAGGGAATCAGCATCAAATGGTACACATCCCAGCAGGAATTTATACAGGATGATCCCCAATGACCACCAGTCAACAGGTCTTCCATAGCCTTCTTTCAGGATGATCTCTGGGGCTATGTAACATGGGGTGCCACAGAACTGGAAACCAACAGAACATAGAGATGAGAATCGATGAAACAATTATTATGACAAGATATCATCGTTAAAACACAATGCAGAAGATAAAATATTAGTGGAAAAGTTCTCTAGAAAGGAAGAACGTAGAGAAGAGACAATAGTGTGATGAGATTTGCAAATAACAAGCTAAGTTCTTGTAGGTGATGCTGACCTCACGGTCCTGGAACTCTCTGGAGATGTCCACTGCTAATTCCTTGTAGGTGTTGGTTTTCGGTATCATTAGACCAAGTTTTGAAATCCCAAAATCGGTAACTTTAATATGTCCAGTAGATGTAATCAGGAGGCTGCAAAAGAGAAGATGGTTTTAGCCTCACAGACTGAATGATAACAAATGACAACTTTCCCCACTTTATTATACTACGGGGGCACTTACTTTTCCGGCTTCAGGTCTCTGTGCACCACACCGTAACTATGCAGGTATTCCACGGCAAGTACCGCCTCTGCAAAGTACAAGCGGGCCATGGGGACAGAGAAAGGACCCCTGGTGCTTAGAAGGGTCCCACAGTCTCCACCTATAGAAGAAAGGAAATATGACCGGTGAGGGGTTTATACAGAAGATAAACATGATATACCACGAGCAGATAACCATGATGTATAATGAGCAGTGAGCGGAAACATCCTGGGGAGATCACACAGATAGTGGCGTACATAGAAATCACAAGACCCCATATCAAAAGTTGTAATTGCCCCCCACCCTAAAAGATAAAAAAGAAATATATTTATATCCCTGTTGAAGCAGCTTGGTGTTCTCACCAGCAATACAACTTTTATGGCCATTTTAGAGTATGATGCTCCCAAAAATGCCCACACCCACACTCAATGAGTATGGTATCCCCACAGTGAATCCTCCTAAGGAAGCCACCACTTAGAAGGAGGCCAGCCACAACCCCTTACTCGGTGTGATGGCACCCACAGCAACCCTCCCACTCAGGATAATGGTTCCCACAGTCCCTCACACAATATAATGGTCCGCATAACTCCCCACTCAGTATGATGTCCCCACACAGAATGGGGGCCTCCATATAGAGTGAGGACCCCCACAGCACCCCACTTAATATGATGACCTCCACTCAGCATTCACAGTCCCCCCATATCTAGTCATACGGCCCCCTTTCAGTATTTTGGCCCCTACTAGCCACCTACTCAGTATTTTTGCCCCCACCAGCCCCACCTCCTTGAAGAAGCAAATACCGCTGAAATTGTGATGACAGGTGGAGGGATGCTGCCCACTGCCGAGCGTCGACAGACCCCCTCCGACTGATGAGCCCCATAGCGCCCCTGCACCAAGATCAATGAATTTACGAGCATCTTGGTAATAGATAACCTATAGTAAATGCTCTGTGGGGATGTAACCAACAATGTCCTAATGATATGAGCAGTGATCAGATGAAAGCAGACATGGGCTGAATATAATACAATAGATGTGTCTTACCTCCTACATACTCCATGACCATACACAGGTGAGATCTAGTTGGAAAGGAGCAGAGCATGGAGACCACAAAGGGACAATCAGCAAATGTTAAGATGTCCCTCTCCAGAAAGGCCCATTCCAATCTCTGTGCAGTATTTAGGTTCCGCTTAGCCATTTTCTTCATAGCAAAGGTCTGGTGTGAGTCTTTATGATGCACCAAGTAGACGGCCCTGGAGATAAGGAGAATCCATCGGTTATAATAAATCCTTATTAATAATCCATCTATAGAAATCATTATATGTTTAATACTGGTATCCAAGGGGTAACATTTCTCCTTGCGGAGAGTGACATGTTAAGCTTGTCAAGGTGAGGAGACTTTTAAGCCTCAATGATCCTCTGGGAAATATGCAAATTGTCTCTTCAGAGAGGAAGAGAACTAGAACTCTAGTGCCCCTTATAGGAAGTAGTAATCCTAAAAGTCAATATCAACCCTTTAACGAGCCTTATCACATGACATGGAATAATAGCCATAACCAAAATCTCAATTTTCGGACACTATGTTTTGGGGTACAAGCACTCATCAGTGCAAAGTGTGAGATATGGTTTGGCTGGGTGAGAGGCATCTGACCGGGATCCAAGCGGTAATGTTTCTCCTTGCGGAAAAAGCCATGTTAAGCATGTCAAGGTGAGGAGACTTTTAAGCTGCAATGCTCTTCTGGGAAATATGCAAATTGTCTCTTTTCAGAGAGGAAGAGAACTAGCACCCTAGTGCCACCTATAGGAAGTAGCAATCCTATTTCCCAGAGGAGCATTGTGGCTTAAAAGTCTCCTCATGTCCGCAAGGAGAAACGTCAACCCCTTGGATACCGGTCAGACACCTCTCACCCAGTCAAACCATTCACACTTTGCACTGAAGAGGGGCAGTACCCCAGAACACAGTTCCTGCAAATTGAGATTTGGTTTTGGCTATTATCCTAAGTCATGTGACAAGGCTTGATAAAGGGTCGATATTGACTTTTAGGATTGCTACTTCCTATAGGTGGAGTTCTAGTTTGCTTCCTCTCTGAAGAGACAATTTGCATATGTTTAATACTAGAAGTCTGGCCGCCACTATAAATCCACATCTAGAAATACATAAAATAGCACTACATAGATCACCTATTGGAGGTCTCCACAATGCCACTTCTGCCGCAGCCATCACCCAGGTCACATTATAGATACGAGAATCTATCGAAATTCTCTTTGGGCAGATTCGCTATAACTGACCAAATACAATTTAGTGCAAATAAAGTTGGTCCAAAATGAATGTGCTCCAGGGCTCTCTTCTGCTGCTGAGGCCAGTGATTGGGCCCACATGGTCATGGTGGAGGGTGTAGATGTCATTGACGTCAATATGGTGTCACCCTTCATGTGACCATGTGTAGCCAACTTCTCTGATCAGCTTCATAATGGAGCCCCCCCCATCAAAACAAAGATCAGAGTGGAGAGCAGAAAAGCTCAGGTGGAGGAGGCAGCATAAGAACAGATGAGAGTCTAGCACAGGCGAATGTAATAATATTATATTATTATATATTATATTATATGTAATTATATTATTTAAATCGCTTTCCTTACAGTTTGATTTGCTACAGATCATATAATTTCCCTATGATAACACTGAATGGCAGAGTGCAGGGGCAGAAGCATTGTCATAGGGAACCCTGAGAAATGTGGATTATGGCAACAGAAATCTCACCCAAAATTTCCACTGCTGATGAGTTTGGAAGTTTCATAGTCGCTCATATGCGGCTTTCTCGCCGGAACCAATGAATCGATCACGCTCTATAAAATAATAAGAAATAATACTGATTTATTGAAGATGCAGGAAAAAAGTTACAGATGCAAAAACTTCTCCCCCCATATTATGTCCCAGATGATTTACACTGATATGATGTTGGGAGGATACAAACCGGACGCTGGGCAGACCTGGCGCTAGCACCCAGCACACCCAGGCAAGTGCCGGGGCCCTGAGTAGGCGAGGGGCCCACTTGCTGTCGGGCACCCTGGCGCGGTATGGGACCGGTGAGCAGAGGAGAGTGGTGCCAGCGCCAGCTAGTGGGCCTTGCTCCCCCCCCAATGCTTGCTCAGGACCACGGCCGGCACAATACTTACCTCTCCACAGCTGGTGAGCAGTGAGGTGAGCATTTGATTTTTTTTTTTTATGTATGGAGGTATGGGGCATTATATGGGGGGAGAAGTGACATCCTGCATGGGGCATTGTATGGGGGGGGGGTAGGGACATCCTGCGTGGGGTATTATATGGGGGGGGAGAAGTGACATCCTGCATGGGGCATTATATGGGGGGAGTGACATCCTGCATGGGGCATTATATGGGGTGAGAGGTGACATCCTACATGAGGCATTATATGGGGGGGACATCCTGTGTGGGGCATTATATAGGGGGGTGACATCCTGCATGGGGTATTATATGTGGGGGAGAAGTGACATCCTGCATGGGTCATTATATGGGGGTGACAAGTGACATCCAGCATAGGGCTTTATATGGGGTGAGAGGTGACATTCTGCATGGGGCATTATATGGGGGGTGACATCCTGCATGGGGCATTATATGGGGGGAGTGACATTCTGCATGGGGTATTATATGGGGGGAGAAGTGACATCCTGCATGGGGCATTATATGGGGTGAGAGGTGACATCCTGCATGGGGCAATATATGGGGTGAGAGGTGACATCCTACATGGGGCAGTATGTGTTGGGGGGATATCCTGCATGGGGCATTATATGGGGGGGTGATATTCTTCATGGGCATTATATGGGGGGTGACATCCTGTATGGGCCATTATGTGGGGTGGGACATCCTGCATGGAGCATTATGTGGGGGGGACATCCTGCATGGGGAATGATATGGGGGGTGACATCCTGCATGGGGCATTATGTGGGGGGGATATCCTGCATGGGGCATTATGTGTGGGGGACATCCTGCATGGGGCATTATGTGGGATGGGGCATTATGTGGAGGGGACATCCTGCATGGGGAATTATATGGGGGGTGACATCCTGCATGGGCCATTATGTGGGGGGGCACAGCCTGCATGGGGCATTATGTGGTGGGCACAGCCTGCATGGGACATTATGTGGGAGGGACATTCTGCATGGGGAATTATATGGGGGGTGCCATCCTGCATGGGCCATTATGTGGGAGGGGGACATCCTGCATGGGGCATTATGTGGGGGGGGCACAGCCTGCATGGGGCATTATGTGGGGGGTCAAAGCCTGCATGGGGCATTATGTGGGGGTCACAGCCTGCATGGAGCATTATGTGGGGGGTCAAAGCCTGCATGGGGCATTATGTGGGGGGCCAGCCTGCATGGGGCATTATGTGTGGTGTCACAGCCTGCATGGGGCATTATATGGGGGCACAGCCTGCGTGGAGCATTTTATGGGGTCCATTATTCTATATGAAGCAATATATGGAGCTCATAATACGGTATAGAGGACTATGTGGTGCCATTATACTGTGTGGAGGACATTACTGTCCGGTCTGCACTGTGAGCTGTGAGGATTCGCCGCTTTCTGAGTTATTGTGGAATTTACAATAGATATCGCTCATGTAATGTAAGAAGTGAAATCTTCGGCCTTGTACTATATATATATATATATATATATATATATATATATATATATATTTATCTGCGGTATCTGTGCATCATGAATCGTGGTATGTGTTAAAGGGGCCACTGAGACTCTTTCGCCCAGGGCCCACGAAATCCTGGAGCCGCCCTGCAACGGTCATCATACATTACTATAACATTCTGGATAATGTGGGAGATCACACAGAGGAGGACTTACAGGTAATCTGTCACCAGGTGTTTGCTATGTATTCTGAAAGCACCATGATGTAGGGGCAGAGACCCTGATTCCAGTGATGTGTTACTTACTAGGCTGTGTGTGGCTGTTTCAATAAAATCAGTAGATTATCACTAGAAGACTATCTGTCTAGCCAGGTAGTCCTATTGCTCTGTACCCCTGCCTCCACCACTGATTAGCAGCTTTCTGCCTATGCACAGTGTACACAGAAAGCTGCCAATCAATGGTGTGGGCGGGGTTATACAAGACTCAGCATTCAGAGCTCTGCAGCAGAAAAAAATAGTGATTTTATCACAACTACTCCACCGAGTAAAGTAATCAACACATGGAATCAGGGTCTCTGTCCCTGCATCATGCTTCTCTCAGACCAAATAGCATAAACCTGGTGACAGATTCCCTGTAATTCAAATGTAATTAACACCATAGGGTCATCTACACTTAGAATAGAGACGTCCCATGGTTGTATGGGGGATAATACTGGACGAGTCATTCACACCCCATGATCTGATGACACACACCCATCCCCCTCTATGATACTTACGGATTCTTGGATCTCCGGGATCTCACTAATTCCATTGTTAGGATTCGACAGCTCAGTTGTTTCTAAAATAATGATGAAGAAATGAAATGTATTAGAGGATATTATTCCTACATAGATAATACAGCAATATAACGGAGAAATGACAAGATGTCTGTAAATGGGATTAATACTCGTTATATGGGGATTCTAAATATGAGAATATACGGGGAATCCATAGATAAATGTAATGTAAATGATGGAGGAACCCTTCATAAATAACAAAAGACTGACCATCACTTCCGAAAAGAAAATGGGTGTGAACAGGTGCATACTAAGAGTAGCCATCCAAATATATAACTAACAAAGTTGCACTCTGTAACGCTATAGCATGTAAACATGAAATAAATTAAATTTGAATTGCATTACTGCTGTAGAAAATAGGATAAAAGGAAGATACTTAGCACATAATTTGGCCAATTCATGCATGGCCAGCAGCCACGGCAAGGCGACCTTCTTTTTCTGGGTGCATGCCAAGTAGCCACGGCAAGGTGACCCTTTTTTTTGCTGGGTGCATGCCCAGCAGTCACGGCAAGACGACCTTCTTTTGCTGGGTGCATGCCTAGCAGTCACGGCAAGGCGACCTTTTTTGCTGGGAACCTATCTCCACACATCAGCCCGGGGTGGTTTTAATTACAACAGGATCCTACCTACCCATATAAATGTAGGCTTCAGCCTAGGAGAGGATTCACATTAGGAGAGGATTCCAACAAAAAGATCGCCTTGTCATTGGCTGCTGGGCATTCATGAATTGGCCAAATTATGTGCTCAGTATCTTAGTTTTTTCCCATTTTCTAGAGCAGTAATGCAATTTAAATTTAATTTATTTCATGTTACTTGCTATAGCACTGCAGAATGGACCCTCCATCACATGAATGAGGAAGCCCCCACCCACGCTGCACATACGAGTGATGGTAAGAGAGCTGAAACATAGGAGAGATTTGCAAATTAGCCTGGAAGTGCACTGGGGGCGTGTCACTGCACTTGGATTTCTTCTTTCACGCCCCCAGCGCACTTCCATTCTGATTTGTATATGGTGTCTACTTTACATTTCTCCTGACTGGCACATTGGATTTCTACAAACAATTATTATTAGGGGACAATGGCCTATACCGTCACACCACTACTTCTATATGTAACAATGTGCTGCCAGGTTCCCATTACACAGAGTAGAGAGTAAATCTAACATTATCCTCCGTCCTCTGTAATATCTGGACATTCCTTGTAGAAGGTCGGGTGATCGCTCACCTGTAATCAGATCGCTGTTCAGCTCCGGCTGACTCCTATTAGGGTCAGGGATTTTCGGGGTCACATTTTGCCCATATTTGGCGTCGCCTCCTGTTGTTTCCTGATAGATATAATATATATAATTACTATGTGGAAGATTTCACTAAATCACCAAATACATAAATCATGAAGGACTAAACCAACATTTACAGATGCACCAATTGTAACGATACAAATCCCGCGCCATCTTCAGACCTTTTCTCAGAAAGTCTCCTCAGATACGGTGGATTAAGATGCGTCTATTAATATTGATCCTTACCGGGCGTTCCAATGAGCGTTCTAGTATAGACAGGACTTTTTCGGCCAGTTCTTTAAAGACAGCCAAATCTTCAGTCTGAGATCTTTCTTCAGCCTATAAAGAAGGAAAAATGGAAAAGAGAATTTTCAGATGAGAGCGGTCAGAATGGAGGCGGAAATTGTATGTGACATCGGTTCTCTGTCTGCAGATACAATGACTACATACTGTATTTGGGGACTCGTTGTGTTTTACCGTATTTTATGGACTATAAGATCCTTTTTTTTCCAAAATTTTTGACCTCCCTTCTAACACTCTCGCACCCCTCCAATCTATCCTAAACTCTGCTGTCTGACTAATCCACCTGTCCCCCCGCTATTCCCTGGCTTTTCCCCTCGCTCCGCCAATCCCTTCACTGGCTCCACATTACCCAGAGACTCCAGTTCAAGACCCTAACCTTGGCATGCAAAGCCACCCACAACCTGTCTCCTCCATATATCTGTGACCTAGTCTCCCGGTACTTACCTGCACGCAACCTCCGATCCTCACAAGATCTTCTTCTCTACTCCCCTCTTATCTCCTCTTCCCACAATCGCATACAAGATTTCTCCCGTGCATCCCCCCTACTCTGGAGCTCTCCACCCCAGCATATCAGACAGATTATTAATAATAATAATTGTCTGAATGTAGCTTACCAGGGGGGTGGCTGTGGTGGAGTGAGGTCACAGGAGGTGGGGTCACTGCTGCAGGAAGCCGGCAGTAGAAATGGGGCGCTCCTGCGGGCCAGCGGGGTGTCCAGGACGTGCGAGGCTGCGGGCCCTGGGCTTCAAGGAAATGTTAGCGGTGATTTAGGAGGGGAGTCCCCGCTCTGCCCATTGATTTTCTGGCGGTGGGCTTCAGGCAAATGGCCGCTGGAGGCAGTGCATGTGCAGATTTAGATCTCGGCTCAATGACGAGCTGAGATCTCAATTTGTGTATTGGCCATCTCCAGCAGCCTACTTCTTGAAGCCCACTGCAGAGAAATCAATAAGCAGAGCAGGGCCTCCCCTCCTGAATTACCGCTAACATTTCCTTGAAGCCCAGGGCCCGCAGCCTCGCACCTTCTGGACACCCCGCTCCTCCCAGCTTGGGGCCCACAGCAGCGCCCCACTCCTACTGCCGACTTCCTGCAGCAGCGACTCTGCCTCCTGTGACCTCGCTCCACTGCCACCACCCCCCTCAGTAAGAAACCAAAAATTCGGACTATAAGACAGGACTATAAGACAGACCCCCATTTTATTATAATAAATGTTTTTCCTATTTACCTCCCAAAAATTTTTGGTGCGTCTTATGGTCTGCAAAATACGATATATTAGAAGAAAAAGCTTCTATCCCTCCATTATTATCTATTAATATTGAGATGTTCTGTGCAGAGTGTCCGCCACTTACCTGGTGTAGTAATGTCCTGATGTTCTGAAGTAAATCCGTCAGATAGTCTGACGTTAGACGACGTTGTCGGTGTTTGGTCACGCAATCCTTTACTAGCTCCATCACCAGCCGGTGAGTGAAGCTGAGGACGCCATCGGGTGGTAGAAGCACACTGTTAGGACGATTGATCATAAGGATCAACAATAGTGCTTTTACCTGAGAAATGTCCAAAACAATTCCAGCCATAGTGAAAAACTGCAAGTGCTATCAGTCACTATAGAGCCAAGAAAGGCACGGGTGAGCCTATGTGCATTGTATATATAGCGACTGTGAGCAGTGATGTCACCATCACCTGTGATGTCATCACGGAATCTTGTGATAGAATCTTCACGGAGCAGCTCTGCGCAAATAGAATGCGGCCTGGTAATATATAAAGTGAAAACACCAAACAAATTAACTACCCATGTTATCATGGCCGTTCTATTTTATATCCAATTAGAACACAACCAGGATAAAAGTGTGTTGACAAGTTGGATTTTGGCAGCATTTTTTTTCTACCTCAAAAATCAAAGGAGGCAGGAAAAACGCTGCTTAAAATTCAGGTGTTTTTACTTGTGTTTTTTTTTCCATTCATTTGAATGGGTGAAAAATGCTGCAAAACCTCTGAAAGACTTGACAAGCTGCAGATTTTAAAAAAATGCAAAAAAACAGCATGTGAATGAGATTTCAGAAATGTCATTCACTAAGATGGTGCTGTAAAACACAGCATTTATTGCTGCAGAAGAAAAAACAGTGAATACACCCTAAAGATATCCTCAGTCATATTATGGGAAATATTGTATATTTCGCATTTATTATCTCACGTGTTTTTCTTCACCATAGAACTTTTAAGGCTGTGTGCCCACTATGCGTTTTTTAGGCGTTTCTGCAGCGTAACTTTCGCTGCGGAAACACTTAAAAAACGCTTGGTGATAGGTCTGCAATGGTCCCCAATGATAATCCGCATGTGCTGTTCACATGCTGCGGAGATTTCCGCTGCGGATTATCATTGCGGAAAAATCCGCAGCACGTCCTTTAATTTTGCAGAGTCGCTGCGATTTAGCCGCCATTGACTTGCATTGGAACGCATAACATCCGCATGACTACAAATACACATGTGGATATTATGCGACTCAATGCGTGGATGGTACCCGGGTCAGGAGATGAAGAGACTCTCCTCCAGACCCGGGTACCATAGTTAAAATAGAATTAAAATAAAAAATAAACATATACTTACCTTCTGATGGCCCCTGTCTGCTCCCGGCGGTGCTGCTGGATCTTCGGCTGCTCGCGGTGGTAAAAGGACCTTCCATGATGCCATTTAGTCATGTGACAGGTCACGTGACCGCTGACATCGGCGGTTGCGTGACCTGTCACATGACTAAATGACGTCATGGAAGGTCCTTTTACAGCACCGTGATCCGCCAAAGACACCGGACGCACTGGAGAAGGAGATCGAGGACCATCGGAAGATGAGTATAATGTTTTTTTTTTATTTTTCTCCATTATTATTCTTTTTTTTCATTATTGATGCTGCATTTGCAGCATTGTAACTTGGTCACACTATATAAATCCATGCCGGTTGCATGGAATTATATAGTGTGACCAAGTTGTCAAGCACTTTTCCAAGTGATGCTAAAATCACTTGGCAAAGCGCTTGACAACCCAGGGAGATGCAGAAACGCTTAGGAAAAATCCGCAGCATTTCTGCATCGTGGTCATATATCCTAACTCATTGGCGAACCGTTATACAAGGCTATATTCACACTAGACGTTTTTTTAGCGGGCTTTTTTATGCAAATTTTCAGCTGCGTTTTACAGTACCAACAAAGTCTATGAGATTTCCGAAATCTCATGCACAAAGCTTGCTTATTTGTCCTCAGTATTTTGTGCTTTCCATGGCTTTTTGCAATAGAGTATGTCACTTGTTTCAGCGTTTTTCACCCATTAAAAAAAAGGGTGGTGGAAAAAAATGCTGAAAAAAACCCTAGTGTGAACATTTTGCTGCGTTTTTAGTGAAAAAAGCAAGTATGTGACACACATTTATTCTTGTGATTTTCCCAAGTTTAAACCATCTTGTCTTGGTCACCTGAGATAGCAGCTTGGATTATTACAGTTTAATTAAATTAGTGATGCCTACAAAGTAAACATTGGTTGAGCTAGGTGTGAGATTGAACAACACGTGTGGCCCAGGGAGGTGTGAAAATGAACAATGCCTGAGCAACTCAATGGCAAACCATAATGTGAAAGTAAATAGTGTCCTACAAATTCAATGCACTGCCAGGGTCTTAGATAAACCATTCCAGACCAATTCACCCCCCACCCGCCCCCTGTTACATTTGTAATGTGTACTTTTTCATGAACATATGTCTTGCAATGGTGACCTGTTCTCATGTGTCTATGGTGGAAGCAAAGCTGAACTTTGGGATCCTGAAAAACGCACCAAAAATGCACCAAGAGCCACTGCAAAAAAACACACCAAAACCTGCGTTTTTGACGCTACTTCTTTCCTGCCAAGAGATTATGTTTTGCTGCAGAAAAAAACACCTAGTGTGAATATAGCCTAAGACTTACTCTGCCAGCATTAATAGTCAATATTCTGTATACAAATAGGACTCCAATCCAGGTATTCAGTTTATCATAAACATGCCTGAGTTAATCTGCCAAATACACATAGTATGCTTTCTCATAGGTGAAATATAAATCCTGTTAAAGGTCCAAGTTGCAGCAGTTAAGTAGAACAAAACAGACCTCTTCATTCTTTGTAGGTGGAAAAACTTTCAAAATTATCAGTGTATCAAGTACTTATACTCCTGACTGTATATAGTATAATTGCCGCACTGCTACATACAGGTGCTTCTCAGAAAATTAGAATATCATCAAAAAGTGAATTTATTTCAGTTCTTAAATCCAAAAAGTGAAACTCATATATTATACAGAGTCATTACAAACAGAGTGATCTGTTTTAAGTGTTTATTTCTGCTAATGTTGATGATTATGGCTTACAGCCAATGAAAACACAAAAGTCATTATCTCAGTAAATTAGAATTAACAAGAAACACCTGGAAAGGCTTCCTAAGCATTTAAAAAGGTCCCTTAGTCAGTTTCAGTAGGCTCCACAATCATGGGCAAGACTGCTGACTTGACAGATGTCCAAAAGGCAGTTATTGACACACTCCTCAAGGAGGGTAAGCCACAAAAGGTCATTGCTAAAGAAGCAGCTGTTCACAGAGTGCTGTATCCGAGCATATTAATGGACGTGGAAGGAAAAAGTGTGGCAGAAAAAGGTGCACAAGCAACTGGGATAACCGCAGCCTTGGAAGGATTGCTAAGAAAAGGCCATTCAAAAATTTGGGGGAGATTCACAAGGAGTGGACTGCTGCTGGAGTCATTGCTTCAAGAGCCACCACACACAGACGTATCCAGGACATGGGCTACAAGTGTCGCATTGCTTGTGTCAAGCCCCTCATGACCAATAGACAACGCCAGAAGCGTCTTACCTGGGCCAAAGAGAAAAAGACCTGGACTGATGCTCAGTGGCCCAAGGTGTTGTTTTCAGATGAAAAGTAAATTTTGCATTTCATTTGGAAATCAAGGTCCCAGAGTCTGGAGGAAGAGTGGAGAGGCCACAATCCAAGCTGCTGGAGGTCTGGTGTGAAGTTTCCACAATCAGTGATGGTTTGGGGAGCCATGTCATCTGCTGGTGTAGGTCCACTATGTTTTATGAAGACCAAAGTCAGCGCAGCCGTCTACCAGGACATTTTAGAGCACTTCATGCTTCCCTCTGCCCACAAGCTTTATGGAGATGGAAATGTCATTCTCCAGCAGGACTTGGCCCCTGTCCACACTGCCAAAAGTACCAATACCTGGTTTACACACAACAGTATCACTGTGCTTGATTGGCAGCAAACTCGCCTGACCTTAACCCCATAGAGAATCTATTATAGAGAATCTATGGGGTATTGTCAAGAGGAAGATGAGACCCCAGACCCCACAATACAGATGAGCTGAAGGCTGCTATCAAAGCCACCTGGGTTTCCATAACACCTCAGCAGTGCCACAGGCTGATCCCTCCATGCCACATTGCCGCATTGATGCAGTAATTGATGCACGAGGAGCCCGAACAAGTATTGAGGGCATTTACTAAACATACATTTCAGTAGGCCAACTTTTCTGATTTTAAAAACATTTTTCAAGCTGTTGTTATGAAGTATTCTAATTTACTGAGATAATGACGTTTGTGTTTTCATTGGCTGTAAGCCATAATCATCAACATTAACAGAAATAAACACTTAAAATAGATCCCTCTGTGTGTAATGACTCTATATAATAGATCCCTCTGTGTGTAATGACTCTATATAATAGATCCCTCTGTGTGTAATGACTCTATATAATAGATCGCTCCGTGTGTAATGACTCTACATAATAGATCCCTCTGTGTAATTACTCTATATAATAGATCCCTCTGTGTGTAATGACTCTATATAATAGATCACTCTGTGTGTAATGACTCTATATAATAGATCCCTCTGTGTAATGACTCTATATAATAGATCACTCTGTGTGTAATGACTCTATATAATAGATCCCTCTGTGTAATGACTCTATATAATAGATCACTCTGTGTGTAATGACTCTATATAATAGATCCCTCTGTGTAATGACTCTATATAATAGATCACTCTGTGTGTAATGACTCTATATAATATAGGAGTTTCACTTTTTGCATTGAAGAACTGAAATAAACTAACTTTTGATGATATTCTAATTTTGTGAGAAGCACCTGTATATAGTATGAAGCCCCACTGCCCCATATGTGTATGTATAATTTGATGCACATGACTCGCCCCCTGGGCCGTGGGGTACACGGAACCGGGCCTTCTAGTGTACGGTGCTGATGGGGGTAGTAGTGGCAACCCGATCCCGTGGCTCAGGGTGGTCAGACCAAATGGTGGCAGTCTATTTATCAGTGTTTTGAATGTCCGACTACGCCACCCGTGGATTGCGGTCAGGGATAACCGCCGCTGCGAGGCAGACTACTGAGGCTGGTGTTGGTGTGCAGCACAGGTGTAGGATAACTCCCCACGGGAAGAGTGTAGCCTCAGGGCAGTGTAGGTGGATGTTGGGGGTGATAGTGCAGGCCGCAATAGTAAGAGTTCAGAGTCCGCTTCAAACAGTTCAGGGTCTTTATTGTAGATATTATTAATGACCCAACAGTACCGGTTAGGAATGGGCCTGGGTGTCTGAGAGAATTCGGGCGAGCCCCACTGGTCAGGGTGAGTGTGTAGGCCTACCGTTTTCTCTATGCTCTTTCTGACTATCCCCCTTTTCGTGGTGTAATAGCCCACGTCCCTGAGCTGGCCGTGTACTTCTCGCCTGTATGGCATGCGACTAGGGCCTTGGGTACCTGTTGCTTGCTCCTCGCTGTACAGGTCCCTCTGTGTGGCGGAGCCTCCAGGCTTCTTAGGCCAAGGGACCTGAAATCCCTCGCAGGTTGGTTCTCTGCTGCTGGGCTTGTAACCCTGACAGCCCCGGACCCCAATGCCCGGTAGATTGGTTCTCTTCCAGGACCGGCTCTCGTCGCCTCTGTCCCTGGCTTGCAGTTTCTCCTCTGCCTCACGGACTCCTCAGCTACAGCTGAACTGTCCCTCCTTCTCTGGGACTAGTCTCACTCCTGAGCTAGGTCTTCCAGTTCTCTCTAACCCTGCCCCCAGTTCCAGCTTTTATAGGGGCAGCCAGCTCCCCCTGCTGGCCTGGGACAGGAGGTGCTGTATGCTAATTGTCCCTAACCAGGGGACCTCCCTCCTGCTCTCAGACACAGATTATTGTTTGTGGCATCCAGGCCTGGGGTGACACATTCTCCCCTAGTAAAATGTAGTACTCCGGACTAAACAGGAAACACAAATACAGGGTATAAATGACAACATAACATATATACAAGTATATTTTGTCCTTGAGGTCACGGCGCTTCCGTGACCGGGTGTCCATTTCACCCAACAAGGTGAAGTTTTCCACGGTGTGGGGACCTGTTTTCATAAACCCCAATTTCCTGGCCTTGGGCGTGGCGACAAGGCTGAGCTCTCTACTTTGGGCCACAAGGAGGCCACACCAGACAGATTTTTCTTCCGTGGCCATCTTCGAAAGAGGGCACCAAGTGCAACTATCTACAAGATAGTTCCGGTTATTCAGCGTCCATAACCTGTTAGTCCATGAACTAGAAAGACTGGAAAAACATAATTAGCAACCAGGCAACAAACATAAAACATTTACAATATACAGCATTTAGATCTTCCAGCGAGCTGGTATTTGCCCCCTAGTGCTCCGGGTTGACCTGCGTAACCCACTGTCTGGTGGTGGTCTAACCTGACTTTCCCCACTAGCATTCAGGGTACAGCTACTAGCTGGGTTTACAGGCAGTGCAGGCAGCTATCTGCGGGTCCTTTGGCTTACCGCAGGTATGGCAGGCTCACTGTCAGCAGAGGGTTGACTCTCCTGGGCTGCTGGCATGGGTTCTTCTGCCTCTAGGGCTGCTTGGTCTTCTGATTCCTCCTGCTCTCCTGTAGGTTCCTGCTGGGTTGGTTGAAGGAAGTGTAGGACGGGTACCACTATTGCATCATTTATCCGAGTCCAGGACCGGGGGAACTCTCCAAGAACTGTGCTGATCATTTCTTTCTTGTCTTCTGCAGGTTCAAGGTCATCCTGATCTTCTCCTGCACTCTGTAGTTGCTCGGGGCACCTTTTTAGGTGGTGTCTGGAGACGGTGCTAGTGGTTTCTCCTCCAACCTTGGTAATTACACATACCTTCGGGTTGTTGTGGTTGGACTGCAGTACTGTGTACGGGTCGCTCTCCCACTGGTCATCTAGCTTGTGAAGCCTTCTCTTCCGCTTCAGGACCTGCTCACCAGGTTCCAGGGGACCAGCAGGGGCGTGTTGGTTGAAGAGCCTCTCTTGCTTTTCTCTCGCTTGAGCCAGACTCCTCTCCACACTCTCCTGTACCTTCTTGTACTGTAGCTGCCGTTCCGTATCCCAGTCCACGTCTGGGGAGGTGTCCTCGGGGGTCAGGACTCCCATCTCCAGGTCTATCGGCAGCTTACCTGGTCTTGCCCTCATCAGGTAAGCCGGGGTGCAATTTGTAGCATTCACCGGGATATGGTTGTATAAGTCTATCAGGTCTGGCAGCTTCTCCGGCCACAGGCTGCGTTCTTCCAGGGGCAAAGTTTTGAGGAGATCAATGACGATATTATTCATTTTCTCACACAGCCCGTTGGTTTGTGGGTGGTAAGACGTTGTCCGAATCTTCTTACAGCCGTAGAGGTTGCAGAACTCCTGGAAGATTTCAGCCTCAAACGCTGGACCTTGATCTGTCAAGACCTGTTCCGGATACCCGTGTGGACGGCAGAAGTGTTGTTGGAAGGCTCTGGCCGCTGTTTGGGCTGTCAAGTCTTTAACAGGAACCACCAGCAGGAACCAGGAATAGTGGTCCACTATTGTCAGGGCATAGACGTAGCCCGACCGGCTTGGAGCCAGTTTCACATGGTCCAGAGCTACCAGCTCAAGAGGCTGCCTGGTGATGATGGGCATCAAGGGCGTCTTCTGGCTGGTACCGCCTTCCTTCTGAGGTTACATGGGCCACAGTCCCTGCACCACTTCTCTATGGCCCCTCTCATTCCGACACAGTAGAACCGCTCTCTCAGTAGGAACTCCAGTTTCTTCCACCCGAAGTGTCCCGCTCTGTCATGGTAGGCCTCCAGTACCATTGCTGCATCTCGTCTCGGGACCACTACCTGCCAGGTCAGCTCGTGCGTCCGGTGGTTGACAAGCCTTCTGCACAGCTTACCTTCGTAGAGGAATAGCCTGCTTTTCTCCTTCCATAACTGCTTGGCTTCCTCTGGAGCGTCCGAGCCAGGGCTAGCGTCTGCCTGGGTCAAGAGGTCTTTCACCAGGCGAATTGCAGGGTCACTATCTTGCGTTTCAGCCCAGCCGTGGTGAGGTAAGGAATTGAACATGACAGTGGTCAAGTCTTTGTCTCTTACAAGGTGGGAGTACTGAGTGGCCCCGTACCGGTGGAATGCAGGGAGCTCTATTTCCTCCAACTCGTCTGGATCTTCTCCCTCATCGGGCAAGTGGGGCATTCTCGATAGGGCATCTGCATTGGCATTGGCTCGGCCTGCCCGGTACTTGATGGTGAAGTCATAGTTTGCTAGCCGGGCCATCCACCGCTGCTCTAGGGCACCAAGTCTCGCATTGTCCAGCTGTGTCTACGGATTGTTGTCCGTGTACACAGTGAACTTCACAGAGGCCACGTAATGCTTGAAACGTTCTGTTACGGCCCACACCACTGCCAAGGACTCCAGCTTAAAGGAGCTGTAATTCTCCGGGTTTCTCTCGGTGGGCCTCAGCTTCCGGATGGCGTACGCGATCACCCTTTCTCTGCCCTGTTGGTTCTGTGACAGTACGGCTCCCAGCCCCACATTACTGGCGTCTGTGTGGAGGATAAAAGGCTGGCCATAATCAGGGTAGGCCAGGTTCTCATCCCCCGTGAGGGCCATCTTCAGCTGGCGGAAGGACTCCTCTTCCGGCTTGTCCCACTTGAAGGGTGGCTTTTGGCTTCTGGTCTTAGATTGTCCTATAAGGAGGTCCTGCATAGGGGCTGCCATCTTGGTGAACCTGGGGATGAACCTTCGGTAGTAGCCTACCAACCCGAGGAACTGCCTCACTTCTTTTATGTTAGAGGGGCTTGGCCAGTTCTTTATTGCTGTGATTTTGTCAGGGTCGGGGGCTACTCCTTCTGCACTCACCACGTGTCCCAGGTAATGTACCTTCGGCTTTAACAGATGGCACTTGGAGGGTTTCACTTTCATGCCAAAGCCTGCCAGGGCCTCGAACACCTCGGCCAGGTGCTTTAGATGGTCCTCGTAAGTCTTCGAATAGACAATCACGTCGTCCAGGTAAAGTAGGACCGTCTCAAAGTTTCGGTGCCCTAGACAGCATTCCATCAGCCTCTGGAAGGTCCCGGGTGCGTTGCAGAGCCCGAATGGCATATAGATGAATTCACTTAATCCCATCAGGGTGGTGAAGGCGGTCTTCTCCTTATCAGCCTCTGCCACAGGAACCTGCCAGTACCCACTAGTAAGGTCCAAAGTAGAGAAGAAATTAGCTGATTTTAGTGCGGCCAAAGACTCCTCTATTCTAGGCAACGGGTATTTATCTTTATGGGTGATACGATTGACTTCTCTATAGTCCACGCACATTCTCATAGTACCGTCTTTCTTTTTTACCAGAACCAAGGGGGCTGCCCAGGGGCTACAACTGTCTCTATTGACCCTGGCTTCCTTCATTTCTCTCAGAATGCCCTTTGCGTTCTGATAGTGTGCGGGGTGGTACAGGTCTGTATCTTTCAGCAATTGGTGGGTGGCTCCCCGTGGGGATGTGGTGTTCTACTCCTTTCACTCTGCCGAAGTCTAGCGGGTGCTTACTAAAGATTCTCTCGTACTCTTGAACCACCCGGTAGACTCCTTGTTTTTGGTGCAAGGGAGTGGAGTCAGCACCCACGTGGAGTTTCTGGCACCAGTCCTCCTTGGGTTTCTGGGAACCATTACCCTCCGCCTGGGGAGATGGAGGCAAGGGTTCCACGGCCCTGACAGCATTGTGTTCAACAGTATACAATTTGGCTAGTGTAGTGTACCGGGGCAAATGTACTTCCCTTTCCCCAATGTTTAAGATCCGGACGGGCACCCTTCCATGGCGGACATAGACCACCCCCCGGGCTGTCAAAATGGTGGGCCTGCTGTCTGAGCACACGGGTTCTACCATGGCTTGGTAGTCTCTCCCTCTTAACCGGATTGCAGTCCGACATCAGATCATTTCACTTTTGGGGGGCATAGCAATGGGGAACGAGTCGCTCATCCTCACGCTACCGATCTCACCACCAGACAGTTCTACCTGTTGCCATCTCATCAGGGCTCTTATCTCCTTCTGGAGGACCCACTGTTGGCTGGAGCTCGCATTCATCGCCACCTGCTGCAAAATTACAATTACTTCTGAAAGACAATTTTCAATCACATTAGTACCCAAGGTTATTTTAGGGTGACTTTCTCGATGGTCAATGTCCACAATGATCACTCCCTGTGCCGGCAGTTCAACTTTACCAATCTTAATGGTCATCTCTCTGAACCCCACCTGCGGCACGGGTTGACCATTGCTGGCGATGATGCTCAAGTCATCGTCTGGATAATGAGTTATATCAGTGTCACTCCAGTACCGCTTGAAAAGTACATAGGGGATGGTAGTCACTTGGGACCCGGTGTCCAGCAGTGCACTCATGGGGATACCGTCCAGCACTACGGGTAAAACCGGGCGTCCCCCTACGTACTTATCACGCCAATTAGATGGGCCTGATGACCTTATGCCTGGGGGTTGGCCCTTTGCCCCAGGTCGGACCCATTTAAAGTACAGTACCTGGCTACGTGTCCCGGCTGGCTGCAACGGCGGCAAATCGGCTGTCCATCCTCAGTGTAATGATCGGCGGGCCTCCCTCTGAATGACGGGATCCTCCTCCGTCGACGCCACGGGACATCCTCCGGACTGGAAGCCAGCTTGATTGGTCCTGACAGGTCCATCTGTAACGACTGTACGGTCCTGGTCAATGCAGCAACACTCTTTGTTAGTTCTTGGACCTGATGGTGGAGGTTTGCAGGCGGGGATGGATTTAGGGCCTGCGCATCAGCCCCCACAAGGTTTGCGGGATAGGGCGCCGCCCCCTGGTGGTAAGGGATGGCAGGGCGCCGGGAAGCTACAGCGCCACCCGGTGCAGGTTCTCGGAGCACCTGGATGGCCCTATCTTTGAACTGTGCAAAAGTCAAATCGGGGTTCTGTAGGGCCATGAGGCGCAGCTGGGTTCTGTGGGCGCTGGACAGCAGACCTTCTATGAACTGGTCAGTCAATAGTTTATCTGTATCCTGCACGCTGCCAGGGTCAGCTTGCTTAATTGCCCCTAAGGCTTCCTGTAAATTTAGGGCATAATCTCGGATGCTATCTTGAGCTCGCTGCTTACATCCATAGAACCGCATTTTGATTTCTGCTGAGGTACGGGTATCAAAGGTGTCCCGTAGACGGGTCAGAACCCCCCTTACAGTCCTTTTCTCCTCAGCTGTCCAAGACTTTACCTCCCGCTGGGCCGCACCAGTTAACTGCCCTATCAGTATGCTTACCTTCTGTTCTTCTGTCAGGGGATAAACTTTGAACAGGCTATGCAGCCTTTCTTTAAAGTCGCTCAAGGTATGCGACTCGCCGGCATACTGGGGCAGCCAGGCCGCTCCGGGGATATAGGCAGGGGTGGATTAAGAGTAGCAAGGGCCCCGGGCAGTTTAGAAGGCGCGGGCCCCCTCCACACACCTGATTTATCACGTGACATGTCACATGATCCCCTGTGATAGATTATGTGATAGTTCACAGGAAATTTATTTGGCATAATATTAATTGTGCTGCCTCATCTGAGAGCAGCACAATATTGGGGCAGATACCCTGATTCCAGCGATGTGTCACTTTTTTCAGCTGCTTGTTGTCATTTTGAGAAAATCACCGTTTTATCTGCTGCAGATCTAGCAGCTCTCTGAATGCTGCGCTCTGTATAGCCCCACCCACACCACTGATTGGCAGCTTTCTGCCCATGCTCAGTGTACACAGAAATCTACTGATCAGTGATGGGGGTGGGGTCCTACAGAACTTACTAGTCATCTAGTGATAATTACCTTCTGACAAATCAATGATTTTATCAAAACAACACTAAGCAGCCCAGTAAGTGACACATTACTGGAATCAGTGCCTCTAACCCTACATTATGCTGCTCTCAGATTAGGTGGCAAAAACCTCATGACAGATTCCCTTTAAAGGAGCTGTAAAGACAAAAAAGTTTGTATTAAAAAAAATACAAGCCATTTGTTAAATTAACTTTTTTTTATTGTTAATTCACATTAGACTGTATCTTCAACACTTTTGTCAGCAGGTCTTATTACAGACTCTGAATAGGGCAGCTCTCTCCCTCTCCCTCAGCAGAAAGTCACAGCATGGTTAAAAAACGGGATCTTTTATGATTTTCTCATAATAAATAAAAAAGGACATGCAAGTCCTCCAAACTATTTTCCGTTTCTCTATAGGGAAGGTCCTAAATCTTTCTTGTTCTTTAGTTGATCACATGTCAAAAATGCAAAGCATTTACTATGAACTCGCCTAAAAAAATATACACTTGGAGAGTAATATCATCATTTGCATGTAAATATTCCTTGACTCTAAGGGCTCGCTCACACTGTCGTATAACACGGCTGAATGCTATGTGATGTTTTATCGGATAGGACTCGGCCCTATGTTATACTATGGGACAGTGCGATTATTGGCATGAGAAAATAATCTCATTCGATATTCGGACCATGTGCACCCATACAAGTCTATGGGTGCACGTAAAACATTGGACTGCACTCGGATGTCATCCAAGTGCAGTCCGATGAACACTCACAGAGACTATGGAGAAGATGGAGAAATTAAGTTCTCCATCTTCTCCATATCTGTGCTGCGAGAGAATCGGATCACACTCAGTTGAAGCTCTGACAGAGTTTGAGCCCAGTGTCATTAGCATAATTGGCCCTATTCTCTTGCATGAGAGAATATATGGCTTAGTGAGTGGACCCTAAAACTGAATAGTAGTGACGGACAGGCACCTCACAAGCGGGATCCATGTAGCTCTCTGTTATGTAGGTAGGGCTTCATTCCATGGGGTAGGGTTTAATTTCAAGGTATATAAAAAAATGGACTTCAAATGAAAATTAAATGAACACAAAAAGCACTAATTGAATTATTTTTTTCATATTTATGTTTGCAGCCCCTTTAAAAACCCTTTGAGGACCAAGGCACATATATGTCCCATAGTTTTAAACTGGAAAAAAAATTGATTGAATAAAATTTAAGGTCCTCCAAGGTTTAAGTAGGTCATAAATTCATATGAATACTTGCTCATACAATTGCACATGCCAAAAGATGAAGAAGAACAGAATCAAAAATATGACATTAAGTGGAGCACTTACAGGTATTCAAGGTGAAAGAGACCAGCAAAGGCATCGTCTCGAATGACAGTAAATGAGTTAGAATTCAGCAAGCTGAAAATGAAGACAGCAGGTTAGAAGCGAACCAGACTTTATGGTGCTCAGAATTAGTCAAGCAGAATTTATTGACTGCTCTTGCAAAGCACTGAGACTCCCGCTGTGTATAGATGGCGCCGTGCGGCCTTCCGCTGTGTATAGATGGCGCCGTGCGGCCTCCCGCTGTGTATAGATGGCACCGTATAGATGGCTACGTGCGGCCTCCTGCTGAGTATACGTGTATAGATGGCTATGTGCGGCCTCCTGCTGAGTATAGATGCCTCACGGCGCTCCCCCCAGAGACAGCAGGAGGCCGCACAGCGCCATCTATACTCAGCGGGAGACCGCACGTAGCCATCTATACACAGCAGGAGGCCGCACGGCGACATCTATACTCAGCGGGGGGCCGCACGTAGCCATCTATACACAGCGGGGGGCGCACTTAGCCATCTATACACAGCGGGGGGCCGCACGGCGCCGTCTATAATGCACGGAGCCCCACCAGAGACATCAGGAGGCCGCACGGCGCCAACTATACTCAGCAGGAGGCCGCATGCAGTCATACACACACACAAACATATACAGACACGCATAAACACATTTGAAACACAAAAATACATACAAACAGGCATCACACAATGACATCTGCCCACACACACACACAAACAGACAGACATCACACACACACACCTGCCCACACACACACACACCTGCCCACATACACATCTGTGTGTGTGTATGTATTGTGTGTGTGTGTGTATAATGTGTGTGTATGTATACTGTGTGTGTATGTATAGTGTGTGTGTGTGTGTATAATGTGTGTGTATGTATAGTGTGTGTGTATGTATAGTGTGTGTGTGTGTGTGTGTATAATTTGTGTGTGTGTATTTTTTTTTTAAGTTAAAAACAAGTAAAATGCTTGTGGCATCAATATCAAGACTCCAGATATAAGGGCCTATTCACACTGAATTTTGCAATGCATTCATCTCCTCTTTCCAGGCTTCTATCTAAATCCCTGAAAATTGGCATTCAGATGTGCCTTGACATAGCCATTGATTTGAACAAAGGCAAACCAAGGCTAAAGTCTGAATCTTTAGGCTCCATTTTCTCTGCTTTCAGATGTCTCATTTCAGACAGCACAATCCTGAATTTCAGGGATTCAGTTGTAAGCCTTGTGTAAAGACCTGAATGCAGCGCTGAATGTAGTGTGAATAGGTCCTTACATCCTACACCACCTCAGGGGATTGTTGTTATGGAGTATTGCCCCTGGGTGGCCGCAGTTATGACCACCACCAGGGCTCGCGGTCACCCACCCTAACTTTGGTATTCTGGGGAGCTGGTATAATGAATATCTGAGAAGAGCCCTAGAGAAGCAAGAACATTGGACAACCAAGAGGTGGTGGCCTCAAGTCAGGTGTAGTGTTCAACAGGGCAAGACTTTCTAACCTGCCCCCCCCCCCCCACACACACACATATACACACACCTGCCCACACAGACACACACACACACCTGCCCACACACACACACACACACACCTGCCCACACACACACACATATACACACACACACACCTGCCCACACAGACACACACACACACACCTGCCCACACAGACACACACACACCTGCCCACACACACACACACCTGCCCACACACATACACACCTGCCCACACACACACACACCTGCCCACACACACACACATACCTGCCCACACACAAACACACCTGCCCACACACACACACCTGCCCACACACACACACACACCTGCCCACACACATACACACCTGCCCACACACACACACAAACACCTGCCCACACACACACACACCTGCCCACACACACACACACCTGCCCACACACACATCTGCTCACTCAGACACCTGCCCGCAAACACACACACACACCCATATACACACACCTGACCACACACACACACACCTGCCCACACACACACACCTGCCCACACAGACACCTGCCCCCCCCCACACACACACACATATACACACACACATATACACACACACCTGCCCACACAGACACACACACATATACACACACCTGCCCCCACAGACATCTGCCCACAAACACACACACACCTGCCCACACACACATCCCCCGGCTCAATTCCTCCTGCCTGCTCTCTCTCTTTTCCGGTGCAGCACTGCAGGCCGGGGCGCACTGTGTGACGTCACAGCTAGGAGACACAGCCGCGCACAGGGCCATGTCTCCTAGCAGTGATGCGGCCGGGCCAGCACAGGGAAGTTAACTGCTGCAGTGCTGGCCCGGTGGATGAAGAAGTAGCGGCGGCCGCTGCTGGGGGAGCGGTCCGGGCCCCCCCCTCCCGCCACTGCTACCGCTATGTGCCGCGGCGGCCCGCACATATAATGAGGGCAATCCGGATTGCCCTCATTATAATCCGCCTATGGATATAGGGCATGGAAAACGGCATCACAGCTGCAGCGGCTACGCTGGTGGTAGAGGGTCCCTCCGCGTCCGACATCTTCCTCCCCCCTAGTTAACTGTGGCCTACCTTCTGGCGATCCTCTTCTGTAGGCCGCGGCTCCGCTCGCGATGCTCTGGGCGAGGACCTTGCTTTGCTCGGTGATGACGTCGGCATCCGCTGGATCTCCTTCCAGGACCTTGAGCAGCGTCTCAGCGTAGGCGTGGCGTCCCGAAGATGGCGCCCGATGGCGGGAAACGCTCCGATTGGCGGGAAATGGCCCCGAATGGAGGGAAACTTCACTCAGATATGTATAGAGTCTTTTCCAGGCACGCAATACCCGTTTGTTGCGGGTTGGTCACAATTCTGCCGACTATGCCAAAGCTGACTCGCCCCCTGGGCCGTGGGGTACCCGGAACCGGGCCTTCTAGTGTACGGTGCTGATGGGGGTAGTAGTGGCAACCCGATCCCGTGGCTCAGGGTGGTCAGACCAAATGGTGGCAGTCTATTTATCAGTGTTTTGAATGTCCGACTACGCCACCCGTGGATTGCGGTTGGAGATAACCGCTGCTGCAAGGCAGACCGCTGAGGCTGGTGTTGGTGTGCAGCACAGGGGTAGGATAATTCCCCACGGGAAGAGTGTAGCCTCAGGGCAGTGTAGGTGGATGTTGGGGGTGATAGTGCAGGCCGCAATAGTAAGAGTTCAGAGTCCGCTTCAAACAGTTCAGGGTCTTTATTGTAGATATTATTAATGACCCAACAGTACCGGTTAGGAATGGGCCTGGGTGTCTGAGAGCATTCGGGCGAGCCCCACTGGTCAGGGTGAGTGTGTAGGCCTACCGTTCTCTCTATGCTCTTTCTGACTATCCCCCTTTTCGTGGTGTAATAGCCCACATCCCTGAGCTGGCCGTGTACTTCTCTCCTGTATGGCTTGCGACTCAGGCCTTGGGTACCTGTTGCTTGCTCCTCGATGTACTGGTCCCTCTGTGTGGCGGAGCCTCCAGGCTTCTTAGGCCAAGGGACCTGAAATCCCTCGCAGGTTGGTTCTCTGCTGCTGGGCTTGTAACCCTGACAGCCTCGGACCCCAATGTCCGGTAGATTGGTTCTCTGCCAGGACCGGCTCTCGTCGCCTCTGTCCCTGGCTTGCAGTTTCTCCTGTGCCTCACGGACTCCTCAGCTACAGCTGAACTGTCCCTCCTTCTCTGGGACTAGTCTCACTCCTGAGCTAGGTCGTCCAGTTTTCTCTAACCCTGCCCCCAGTTCCAGCTTTTATAGGGGCAGCCAGCTCCCCCTGCTGGCCTGGGACAGGAGGTGCTGTATGCTAATAGTCCCTAACCAGGGGACCTCCCTCCTGCTTTCAGAAACAGATTATTGTTTGTGGCATCCAGGCCTGGGGTGACACACACACACTGCTCTATATTTAGTATGATGCCCCCACTCCTCCATATATATAGCATGATGGTCCCACTGCTCCATATACAGGTGCATCTCACTAAATTAGAATATCATCAAAAAGTTAATTTATTTCAGTTCTTCAATACAAAAAGCTGTCTTTCAGCTCATCTGCATTGTTGGGTCTGGTGTCTCTCATCTACCTCTTGACAATACCCCATAGATTCTCTATAATAGATTCTCTATGGGGTTAAGGTCAGGCGAGTTTGCTGCCAATCAAGCACAGTGATACTGTTGTGTGTAAACCAGGTATTGGTACTTTTGGCCGTGTGGACAGGGGCCAAGTCCTGCTGGAGAATGACATTTCCATCTCCAAAAAGCTTGTGGGCAGAGGCAAGCATGAAGTGCTGTAAAATGTCCTGGTAGCCGGCTGTGCTGACTTTGGTCTTGATAAAACACAGTGGACCTACACCAGCAGATGACATGGCCCCCCAAACCATCACTGATTGTGGAGCCTTCACACTAGACCTCAAGCAGCTTGGATTGTGGACTCTCCACTCTTCCTCCAGACTCTGGGACCTTGATTTCCAAATGAAAATTGGAACTCTAGGACCTTGTGGAGTGTGTCAATGACTGCCTTCTGGACATCTGTCAAGTCAGCAGTCTTCCTCATGATTGTGGAGCATACTGAAACAGTATTGAAGAACTGGAATAAATTAACTTTTTGAAGATATTCTAATTTAGTGAGATGCACCTGTATATACTATGATGGTCCCACTGCCCCACATACATATAGTATAATGGCCCCACTACTCCATATGTAGTATGATGGACCCACTACTCCAGATATATAGTAGGATGGCTCCACTGCCCGATCATTTAAAAAAAAAAATAACGTTTATTCTCACTTAATCCTGATTCCCTACATCACGGCCTCTGTCTCCTCTTCCATGGCGGGACAGCAGAGCAGAGCGATGCAATGATGTCACCGAGCCACCTGCGTGAGTATGCTGACATCTCGTTAACCGCAGGCCTATGGCGATCTGTGGCATATGAAAGAGATAGTGATAGGGCAGGGAGCTTGTGTCTCACTACTTTATCATGCGACGCCTCTGCATAAGAGACATTAGGGCTACATTAGCTACGTCACAGAAGACACTGGGGCTGGAGTATATAGAATAGGAGACACTGGGGCTGGCGTATATTCATCACAGGATACATTGGGGCTAGAGCATATACATCACAGAAGAAGCTGGAGTATATAGAATAGGAGACACTGGGGCTGGAGTATATAGAATAGGAGACACTGGGGCTGGCGTATATTCATCACCGGATACATTGGGGCTAGAGCATATACATCACAGAAGAAGCTGGAGTATATAGAATAGGAGACACTGGGGCTGGAGTATATAGAATAGGAGACACTGGGGCTGGCGTATATTCATCACAGGATACATTGGGGCTAGAGCATATACATCACAGAAGAAGCTGGAGTATATAGAATAGGAGACACTGGGGCTGGAGTATATAGAATAGGAGACACTGGGGCTGGCGTATATTCATCACCGGATACATTGGGGCTAGAGCATATACATCACAGAAGAAGCTGGAGTATATAGAATAGGAGACACTGGGGCTGGAGTACATAGAATAGGAGACACTGGGGCTGGCGCATATACAGTTCTGCTCAAAAGTTTACATACCCCGGCAGAATTTTTCCTTTCTTGGCCTTGTTTCAGAGAAAATGAATGATAACAAAAACACTTTTTCTCCACTCATGGTTATTGGTTGGGGGAAGCCATTTACTGTCACATTTCTGTGTTTTCTCTTTTTAAATCTTAATGACAACTAGTGATGAGCGAGCATGCTCGCTACTGCTCGGTGCTTGCCCGAGTATCTCACTGCTCGAGATGCTCTGCGCTCACCGAGTATTTCCGGGTTGGTCGGGCGGGAAGTCGGGTCCCCTCCCTGCATGTTTGGCGCTCTTTACAGAGCCAATGAACATACAGTGATTGCCTGCCATGCACTGTAATGCCATAGCCATGTTGGTTGTGGGCATTACAGTGATTGGCTGGCCGCACAGCGTCATCAGGTCTATATCTGACCTGGCGCCGCCATGCTCATCACAGTCACTCTGGATCAGACAGTGTAGGGAGAGCTGCTGCTGCGTTAGGGAGAGATTTGATCGTGCATTAGGTAGTGTAGTGAGAAAAACCGCACATTACACATATCCATCTCAACAAACAGTCCTTCTGAGGACTAATCCATCTGCAGAGATATCAGGCAGGCAGTGTATATAGGCAGGCAGGCAGGGTATATAGCAGACTGCAGTGCATATAGCACAAGAGGCTCCATTCCAATTCTGCCTTCTGCTGCTGTTAGATATTTCTATACAAAGGCCCAGGTCTCAGGGGCGAGGAATACTTTTCTTTGGATCTTAATCCTCATTATTTGCTTATAAAGCAATCCAGAGAACACAGTTTTTCTGCGCCATTTGCTTGTTGGCACTGCAGAATACAGCCAGGTCCTTTCCATATTAGAGCGCTAGAAATCCAGCTATTTAAAACTGTGTTTTCTCCGTCACACGGATCACATATACGTTGTCAGAAAATACTGCCATTTCTGGCCTCCATTTTTTCAGTGTGTCAGTGAAGCAATTCACAGCAGTTTGCTGTTCACACTACTTACCTACAGGCCAGGAATTTAAAACTCTGTTTTCTCCATCACACCGATCACATATAACTTCGCTTCAAACTCAGTCATTTGTAGTGAGCGTGGAAGATACTATCCTCCATTTAAAATGGGCAAGGCACGTGGCAAGGGACGGGGAACTGGACGTGATGGTAATGGTGCATGCAGAGGCCGAGGACAAGGCCGTGGGCAAGCCGAAATTGTGCCACAGCAAACACCCACATCTTCTCGCCTGACCTTCCTGTCCCAATTTCTAGGGGACCGCAGCACACCACTATTGAACCCAGATCAGTGTCAAAAGGTTGTTGGTTGGATAGCGGATAATGCTTCCAGTCACTTAGCCACCACCACCACCACCCTGTCTTCTACACGGTCAAGTCTCAGTAGCCATGAGTCTGGACCTCATATTCCTCACCCTGATCCTCCTTCCTCCCACCATGCCGAGTACCCAGAGACAACTGATCCCACACTTGGACAATCTGAAGAGCTGTTCACTTTTCCATTTATAGATTCGGGCCTCTCGCCCGGTCCACTTGAAGCGGGGCAAGAGGAGATCACGTGTAGCGATGCCCAAATATTTGAGCAGCCACGGTCACATGAAGGCGACGGTGGGAAACTGTCACAAGAGGTGGACGATGATTAGACACAATTGGCTGAAAGTCAGGAATAGTACCAGGGTGCAGAAGTGGGTGACTAGGTGGTGGATGATATAGTAACTGACCCAACCTGGCAGGAGGACATGCAGAGCAAGGACAGCAGCACACAGGGGGAGGGAGGCAGAGCACCCCAACAGGCAGGAAGAAGCAGTGTGGTGGCCGCAGACAGAAGGCAGGCTACCGTTTCCCGTAACACCAACACGAAGGAAGTTGCCACTACAACTGTTAGGTCTTCCCGAGTCTGGTTGTTTTTTAAAGACTCTGCCGATAACTCCAAAAAGGCCATTTGCATCACGAGCCAGACCAGCATCAGCAGGGGTGGCAAAACGACCAGCCTGACCACCACCAGCATGATCAGGCACATGGCAGCAAATCACTCGACTTTGTGGGCCGAACACCAGGGTCCAGGAACAGTGTCTACAGGTGGCACCATTGCTTCTTCTGCTGTTGTGCATGCAAGTCAATCCCCTGTCCATAGTGCATGCAAAGATGCCTCCTGCCCTGCACCTGTCATTGCACACTCTCAAGTAGCAGCATCAGGAAGCACGTCCATGTCCTTCTCCCAGCACAGCGTTCAGTTGTTCATACTCCAGTCCTTGGAATGCAAGCGCAAATATGCAGCCAACGTCCCACAGGCCACACTACTAAATTCTCACAATTCACGACTGCTTGGCTCGAAATGTTGCCTTTTAGGCTTGTGGAGACAGAAGCATTCCGCAACCTGATGGCGGCGGCCGTCCCTCGGTACTCTGTCCCCAGCCGCCACTATTTCTCCCAGTGTGCCGTCCCCACATTACACAAGCGGGTGTCCCAAAACATTAGCCGTGCCCTCAACAACGCAGTTACCGGTAAAGTCCACCTAACCACGGACACGTGGACAAGTGCTTGTGGGCAGGGACGGTACATCTCGCTGATGGCACACTGGGTTAACATAGTGGAAGCCGGGACCCAGTCGGACCTTGGGACGGAACACGTCCTCCCGACGCCAAAGATTGCAGGCCCTAGGTTAATCAGGGTTGTCCCCACGGTCTACAGCTCCTGAACCTCATGCTCCTCAGCCTCCTCCTCCTCCTCGGCCTCTATCTCCGAAATGACCACATCAGTCACAAGCTGGAAGCACTGCAGCACTGCCTCGGCCAAGCGGCAACAGGCTGTGCTGAAGCTAATATGCTTAGGTGAAAAAACACACAATGCTGAAGAGTTATGGCCAGCTCTGAAAGAGCAGGCAGATCTGTGGCTCAAACCGCTGAACCTACAGCCAGGCATGGTCGTGTGTGACAATGGCCGGAACCTGGTGGCGGCTCTGAGGCGAGGCGAGCTCACACACGTACCATGCCTGGCCAATGTGCTTAACCTCGTGGTTCAGCGGTTACTCAAATCCTACCCGGAGCTGCCGGATCTGCTTGTTAAAGTATGCCGCCTGTGTGCCCATTTTAGAAAGTCAGCTACAGCTTCCGCCGCCCTTGCAGTGTTTCAGCAGCGTTTGCAGCTTCTGGCTCACAGACTGGTGTGTGATGTCACCACACATTGGAACTCTACATTGCAGATGTTGGGAAGGATTTGTGAGCAGAAGAGGGCAGTTGTTGAGTACCAGCATCAAAAAGGCTATCGGTATTCAGTTCAGACTCCACACATAAGACCTCAGTAGTGGACGTGGATGTCAGACATATGTACCATCCTCCAAAACTTTGCGGACTCCACCAAGATGGTGAGCGGCGATGACGCCATAATTAGCGTCACCATCCCGCTTCTCTGTCTTCTGAAAAGCTCTTTGCTCACAATCAAAGATGATGCATTGCAGGCGGAGCACGATAAGATGGAGCAATTAACCATACAGGGTGATTACACACAGCTAAGCCTCATCTCATCCCAACGTGGATTGGGTGACAATGAGGAAGAGGAGGAGGAGGAAGGACAGGAACTAGTTTCATGCACTATAGACGGTGCTATCTGCACAGCTGTCATATCGTCTGTTCAGCGTGGATGGCCAGAGGACAGAGAGGAGGAGGAGGAGAGCATGGTCAGTCATCCTCTTGGTGAGGACACGGAAGTCTTGCCTGTTAGTAGTCTGGCACGCATGGCTGAGTTTATTTTATGCTGCCTTTCCCATGACCCTCGCATTCTCAAAATTTTAGGTCATTACTGGTTGGTGACACTTCTAGACCCACTCTACAAGGAGAACTTTATATCTCTTATTCCTGAGGCGGACAGGTGTACAAAAATGAGGCAGTACCAGAAGGCCCTTGTTGCGGAACTATTAAAAAAATTCCCATCTAAAAACGCTGGAGGCAGAGGGCACACTTCGTTCGACAACCAAGGCCCCCACTCTGTCACTTCTTCTCTCTGACTGAACACTGTTCTAAGATGGTGCCCTCTAGAACATGAGCCCAGGTGACCAGCAAACAATGGGCTCCTATCTACGCTCAGGAACCAACCCCTATCTGCTCCTACATCACTGGGTATTCCTACCCCCTCCCCACTCCAGCCAGGGACATGGTCTGTCGTGCCTGCATTTCTGTCTAATGGGAGCACCGTTGAGCTGTCCCTCGGAAATGGGGTGAGTGTGCTGTATGCAGCTAACTGAACCCTGGTCCATACTCCATCCTTACCCGGGAGTGGAATATCACACCTCTGGCAGAGGTGCAATACCCCTGTAGCGGCCGAGCCCTCGGGGCGCTACATTTTTATGATGCCCGAAAAAAAAAAATTTTATACAGTATGTTCATGTATACCCCCCAGGAGTAAATGTTTGTCAGCCCATACACTTAGTGCATGGCATTACAAGTATAGGAGGCCCGCTCCTTTCTAATGGTAAAAAAAATTTATGATGCGCTCCTCCACGTCTCTTCCAAGGGCCATTGAAGTGCCTCCAAATTTTTGGCAGCCCTTGCAGTCACTGCATAGTCCAACACTATGGGAGACTCTCTCCTTTCTAATGGGAATTTGTCATTACTGTGGCCTGGTCTATGTGTCTTTAAATTCTTAGTGGGTTTTTCCTAAACTTGGTCAGCCGTTGGACTCACTGCATACCCTATAACTGTATAGCAGACCCTCTCCTTTCTAATGGGAACATGTCATATCTTGTTACTGTGGCCCTGCTCTGTGTGTCTTTAAATTCTTAGTGGGGATTTTCCTAAAATCTGTCAGCCGTTGGACTCACTGCATACCCTATAACAGTATAGCCGACCCTAGAATTTCTAATGGGAATTTGTCGTTACTGTGACCCTGCTCTATGTGTCTTTAAATTCTTAGTCGTTTTTTTCCTAAAATTGGTCAGCCGTTGGACTCACTGCATACCCTATAACTGTATAGCAGATCCTGTCCTTTCTAATGGGAGCATGTCGTACCTTGTTACTGTGGCCCTGCTCTGTGTGTCTTTAAATTCTTATTGAGGTTTTTCATTAAAATTTGTCAGCCGTTGGATTCACTGCATACCCTATAACTGTATAGCAGACCCTCTACTTTCTAATGGGAACATGTCGTACCTTGTTACTGTGGCCCTGCTCTGTGTGTCCTTAAATTCTTAGTGGGGTTTTTCCTAAAATTTGTCAGCCGTTGGATTCACTGCATACCCTATAACTGTATAGCAGACCCTCTCCTTTCTAACGGGAACATGTCGTACCTTGTTACTGTGGCCATGCTCTTTGTGTCTTTAAATTGTTAGTGTTTTTTTTCAAAAATTTTGGCCACCCTTGCAGTCACAGCATGGGCATTACCACTATAGAAGACCCGCTCCTTTATAATGGGAACATTTTTTTTACTGAGACCCTCCTCTATGTCTCTTCAAAGGGGTATTAGGTTGCGTCCAAATTTTTGACAACCCTTGCAGTCACTGGATGCGCAATAACAGTATAGGAAACAAACTTGTTAATAATGGGAACAACAAAGCATAGCCCTCTGATGGCTCTCTAACAATAGCTAGGGCCGACTGCTGGCCTTTTAAGAATAGTAAGGGCCGTCTGATGTCCCTATAAAAATAGGCTTTATGACTTTCAGAGTCCCTCCATCATAAATAAAACAGGATGTGTCTGATGACACAACATTGCCAGATGAGGTTGTAAAATGTTAAAGTGACATTTCCCGGTGAATGCATTTTTCATAAAAAATAACATAAAAAAACATAACAATAGGATCTTTCTTTAGTATAAAAAACAGCATCACCAATTTAACCTCAATGTAATCACATTGTTCAGCTCATGTACCTCCTCCTCCATCTCCGAAATGACCACATCAGTCACAAGCTGATAGCACTGCAGCACTGCCTTGGCCAAACAGCAACAGGCTGTGCTGAAGATAACATGCTTAATGCTTAATTGACAAACCGCCCAGCGCTGCATAGTTGTTGAAAGCTGTAACACAGCAGCTTGATCTGTGGCTCTCACCGCTGAACATACAGCCAGGCATGGTCATGTGTTACAATGGGCGGAACCTGGTGACAGAGAAATGACAACCGGGGTAGATAAGGTTTCCCTCTATGCCAGTCCTTTCACAGAGCTAAAGAATATGGCTGTGGTGAAATACAACTCCCACTGAGAAGCTGTTTCAGATTGAAAAACATTGTGCCCACCAGAGGATTTGTTTCTGAGAGCTAACCTTTCTCACCCGCTCAAGAGCCCCATAGCAGCTGCAAAGTTAGCGCTATCATGAACTCTCCTGAGGTAGAAGCCATGGCACACCAGAGAATTCTCTGGTGGGACTGTCCAACCCTGCTGAGAAGCAGTCCTGGCTAAGAAAAGTGTGTGGGAAGATTCCAGGACACTCTATTTTTACTGAGGAGGAAACACATGCAAACATGGGGAGAACATACAAATTTCTTGCAGATGTTGTCCTTGCTGGGATTTGAACCCAGGATCCCAGTGCTGCAAGACTTCAGTGCTAACCACTGATCCAATATGCTGCCGTTCACCCTCTAATATCTAACAAGCTGGAGAAACTTGAACCTACTGCCACTCTATCATCAGCTCCTTTGTGAGAAAATTTATTTGGGCAGCCACTCAGTCTACCAAATAAAATTCCAGAGAAGGAAATTGAGGATGGCTTCGCTACTGGTACTGGGGGCAGTGCTAATACCATGGTGTTGTACCATAGTTTGCTGGAAATATTCCAGGCTGGTAGGAGGCAAGAAAATTCCCACAGAAAAGTACCAGCAGTAATGTTCAGACCACATTTCAAGTGCAAGCAGCTTTAGAGGACTTCCTGGGAGAAATGACACGCAGGGTAGATACGGTTTCCCTCTATGCCAGTCCTTTCACTGAGCTAAATACAACTCTTATCAAAAAAAGTTGTGGACTGGCTCCGTACAGTCCTTGGCCACATTCACCTGTCCACGTGTTTGTGGTTAGGCAGTCCTTCTTAGTAAGTGCACTGGGTAGGGCATGGGTACTGTTGTGGGACCCGTGCTTGTGGAAGGCGAAGGCGATACCGGGAAAATTACTGGCGGCTGTGGACCGAGTATGGACACCCGGCCGCCGCCTGCATGAGGTTGTGAAAAGCTTCCACCTCCACAAGCTTAAAAGGCCATATTTCAAGTGCAAAGAGCTGCCCAGAAATCTGTCAGTTTAGTGTTGCGGTCTGTGGGTGGGTGGGTGGCTGGCTGCATACTTGCAATTGCATTCCAAGTAAAAGAAAACTAAGCAGATGATGGGCTCTATCATCATCATGGCCTCACCTCGGCACTATGAACTCTCCTGAAGGAGAAGCCAGGGCCCGCCGGAGGAGTCTCCGGTTCTCTGGTGGGCCCGTCCAACCCTGCCGAAAAGCAGCCCTGGCTAAGAAAAGTGTGGGGGAAGGTTCCCGGACACTCTATGGCTGCTTTTTTAATGCGGATCGGCCATTCTTATGCATGTTATTTCTCAAAACGCATTACGGATCAGGCCATTTTCCAACTCTGTATTCAAGAAATTAAATGCGCAAAGAAAGATGTGTGTGTGTCAAAGCACCATTGACAAGTGCGAGTTGATGTTGGATGGGCTGCCATTGCTTCTGCAACAAGCTCATTTACAGGATTTTCTGGGAGAAATGACACGCAGGGTAGATACGGTTTCCCTCTATGCCAGTCCTTTCACCGAGCTAAATACAACTCTTAGCAAAAAAAGTTGTGGACTGGCTCCGTACCGTCCCTGGCCACATTCACCTGTCCACGTGTTTGTGGTTAGGCGGTCCTTCCCAGTAAGTGCACTGGGGCGGGCACGGGTAATGTTATGGGACCCGTGATTGTGGAAGGCGGAGGCGATACCGGGAAATATAGTGGCGGCTGGGGACCGAGTATGGACACCCGGCCGCCGCCGGCATGAGGTTATGAAAAGCTTCCGCCTCCACGAGCCTAAAAGGCCACATTTCAAGTGCAAGCAGCTGTCAAAAATTTGGCAGTATAGTATTGCAGCCTGTGGGTGGGTGGCTGCCGGCATTCTTGTGCTTGCATTCCAAGGAATGGGGTAGGGACAACTGAACACTGCAGTGGGACAAGGACGTGGACGGTGATTGTTTCAAGTCTGCAACGACAGGTGCATGGCGGGAGGCATCTTCGCATGTGCCAAGGATCACTTATGATGGGCACACATTTAGGCAGTGACCTGGGAGTCAGAGATGTTTCCAGAGGTCTTCCCCTTGCTGCTCCCATGTCTTTTCAGCACTGTATGCATGTGTCTGATGATGTGTCACACACCACATGGCCAGATAAGGTTGTAAAATGTTAAAATGACATTTCCTGGTGAATGCATTTGTCTTGGTTGAAAGCAATGCAAAAGTGCAAAAACGTGTCAAAAATGCTACGTGTGAACATAGCCCAAGGTGTGTAGGAGTATTTTTGTTTTTGTTTATTTATTTTGCCTTATATACAAGTCATCACCCTGGAAAGGATGTTCCTTACGCCGTAAAAGTGCCGTAATACTCTGACGACGTTGTTGACAGCAGTGTTCTGGGAGTCAGAGATGCTTCCAGGGGTCTTCCCCATGTTGTTCCCATGTCATTTGAGCACAGTTCCCATCGATTTGGGTAATTTTTAGGCCCTCTGCAGACCGCCGTGGGGAGCCACCTGAAAAATGCTCAAGTTTCCCCTAGACTTATATTGGGCTCATTGCTCGGGTTGAGCACCCGAGTATTTCAATTTGCTTGACCCGAGCAACGAGTACTCGAGCATTTTAGTGCTCGCTCATCACTAATGACAACCAAAAACATCCAAATAATCCTGATCAAAAAGTTCACATACCCTGGTGATTTTGGCCTGATAACATGCACAGAATTTGACACAAATGGGTTTGAATGGCTACTAAAGGTAACATCCTCACCTATGACCTGTTTGCTTGTAATCAGTGTGTGTGCATAAAGCTGAGTGAGTTTCTGGGATCCAGCCACTGACTTTTCTGGATTTTGAGATGGGGAAAGCAAAAGAATTATCAACGGATCTACGGGAAAAGGTAGTTGAACTGTATAACACAGGAAAGGGATACAAAAAGATATCCCAGGAATTGATAATGCCAGTCTGCAGTGTTCAAACTGTGATTAACAAATGGAAAATCAGATGCTCTGTAAAAACCAAACCACAGTCAGGTAGACCAACAAAAATTTCAGCCACAACTGCCAAGAAAATTGTTCGGGATGCAAAGAAAAACCAACAAATAACATCAGCTGAGAACACACTTAGGGGTGTACTCACTTTTGTTGCCAGCGGTTTAGACATTAATGGCTGTGTGTTGAGTTATTTTGCAGGCTCACCAAATTTACAGTTAAACAAGCTGTACACTGACTACTGTACATTGTATCAAAGTGTCACATCTTCAGTGTTGTCCCATCAAAAATATATATATGTATTCCGGCCCATTTTTGGAGTTCTGTGTGAAATTATGTCCAATTTGCCTTTTTTTTCTCAGTTTTTTTGTGTTGTTCCAATAAACACAAAGGAAATAAACATGCGTGTAATAAAACATGTGTAATTTTCTGAAACAATTTCAAGGGTGCCAGCACTTTCCGCCATGACTGTATATGCAGGTAGAGTCCTTAACCCCTTTACAACCCAAAGTGGTTTGCACGTTAATGAGAAGGCCAATTTTTACAATTCTGACCACTGTCACTTTATGAGGTAATTACTCTGGAACGCTTCAACGGATCCCCCTGGTTCTGAGAATATTTTTTCATGACATATTGTACTTTATGATTGTGGTAGAATTTCTTCGATATCACTTGTGTTTATTTGGGAAAAAAAACAGATATTTGGCGAAAATGTTGAAAATTTTGCAATTTTCAAAATTTGAATTTTTATGCCCTTAAATCGGAGAGATATGTCACACAAAAAAAGTTAATAAATAACATTTCCCATATGTCTACTTTACATCAGCACAATTTTGGAACCCAAATTTATTTTTATTAGGGAGCTATAAGGGTTAAAATTGACCAGCGATTTCTCATTTTTCCAACAACATTTACAAAACCATTTTATTAGGGACCGCATCACATTTGAAGTCACTTTGAGGGGTCTTTATGACTGAAAATACCCAAAAGTGACACCATTTTTAAAACTGCACCCCTCAGTGAATCGGGTCATCATGGCAACATCCGGGAAGCCGCGGCACACATTGCTGGAAACCGGCAGGAGAGGTGACTATCCCGATCACCTCCCCTTGCCCCCGCAATGCTGCGAACGACTTCGATCGCAGCATTGCGGGGGTTAATGTGCGGGACCTCTCCCAGCACATAGCACCGGGTGTCAGCTGTGACAATCAGTTGACACCCGGCGGCGATCACGCCCGCACAGCCTGTGTGCGGGCGCGATCGCAAAGATGTACTAATACATATCAGGCTCTTAAGTCCCAGGGCGCAGATACGTATCAGTACGTCTTGGGCTTTAACCCCTTAATAACATCTGACGTACTAATACGCGTCTGTGCCCTGGGACTTAAGAGCCAGACTCGTATTAGTACGTCATCGCGATCGCGCGCGCACATAGGCTGTGCGGGCGCGATCGCCGCCGGGTGTCAGCTGATTGTCACAGCTGACACCCGGTACTATGTGCAGGGAGCGGTCCTGCACCGCTCCCAGCACATTAACCCCCGCGATGCTGCGATCGAAGTCGATCGCGGCATTGCGGGGGCAAGGGGAGGTGATCGGCGATACTCACCTCCTCTTCCGGCTTCCAGCGCAGTCTGCAAAGGCTTCCCGGGTGTTGCCATGACGACCCGATATCGTCATGACAACATCCGGGTCACCAGAGAGCAGGAAGATTGCTTGGACATGCGCAGTGCATCTCCAAGCAATCTTCACACTGTGCATTTCTGACAGCCTTCATGGCATAGGGATGGTGCTCCATTCCTGTGCCATGCAGGCGATCAGAAAAAAAAAAAGTGAAAGTCCCAGAGTGGGACAAAGTAATAAAGTGTATAAACTGTGTGAAAGTGGAAAAAAAAAAAAAAAATGTGCAAAAATATTATAAAAAAAAAAAAAAAATAATACACCAAAAATAAAAATATAATGTACCCATCAATAAATATTATTATAAAAAAAATATTTGGTATCGCCGCGTCCGGAAAAACCTGACCTATAAAACTGTCCCACTAGTTAACCCCTTCAGTGAACACGGTAAAAAAAAAAAAAAAAAAACGAAGCAAAAAGCAATGCTTTATCACCATACCGCCAAACAAAAAGTGGAATAACACGCGATCAAAAAGACGCATATAAATAAAAATGATACCGCTGAAAACGTCATCTCGTCCCGCAAAAATCAAGCCGCCATACAGCTCCATCAGCCGAAAAATAAAAAAGTTATAGCTCTCAGAATAAAGCGATACTAAAAAATATTTTTTTCTATAAAATAGCTTTTATTGTGTATAAGCGCCAAAACATAGAAAAATGATACAAATGTGGTACCGCTGTAAACGTACTGACCCGAAGAATAAAGCTACCTCATCAATTTTACCACACGCGGAACAGAATAAAAAAAAAACAATTCCTGAATTGTTGGTTTTTGTTTATTCTGCCTCCCAAAAATCGGAATAGAAAGCGATCAAAAAATGTCACGTGCCTGAAAATGGCACCAATAACAACGTCAAGTCATCCCGCAAAAAACGAGCCGTCACATGACTGTCTGCCAAAATCTGGAAAAATTATAGCTCTCAAAATATGGCGATGCAAAAACTAGATTTAAAAAAAAATGCGTCTTTTAGTGTGTGACAGCTGTCAGTCATAAAAACCCCATATGATTCTGGCATTGCTTTAATCACACCGACCCGAAGAATAAAGTCGTCTAATCACTTATACCGCACAAGGAACGGCGTCAAAAATAAACTCTTGGGTTAGGATTGGGCTAGGGTTAGGGCTGGGTTTGGGGCTAGGGTTGTGCTGGGGCTAGGGTTGTGCTGGGGCTAGGGTTGTGCTGGGGCTAGGGTTGTGCTAGGGTTAGGGCTGGGGTTGTGCTAGGGTTAGGGCTGGGGTTGGGATTTTTTTCAAAAGTAAGAAAAAAAGATGACGATATGGCGACTAGTGTTGAGAGCAAGTGCTCGCTACTTGAGTTTGCATCGGGTGCTCTGGTATGCATTGAGTATCGTGGGTATTTGAGTGACATGCTCGAGTCTCTGCCCCATATGCTTCGCGGCCAAAAAACTTTACGGGGATTGCCTGCCGTGCACGAGCGATCCCCACATGTTTATTTTGGGGTGTCTAATAACCGTGAAACATGCGGAGCAGGGACTCGAGCATGTCACTCGAGCACACGCTGTACATGGTGCATACCTGAGTACCCGATGCAAACTCAAGTAGCGAGCACTTACGCTCAAGAATAATGACAACTTATTCAATATGATGACCTAATGTAAACAAATTCTGTGCCGTACCTCTGGGTTCAAAATGTTCACTATACACCTTAATAAAATCCTTGAGGGGTATAGTTTCCAAAATGGGGACACTTGTGGGGGAGCTCCACTGTTTAGGCACATCACGGGCTCTCCAAACGCGACATGGTGTCCGCTAACAAATTGAATGGAAAATCGGCTCAAATTGTTAGCGGACGCCATGTTGCGTTTGGAGAGCCCCTGTGTGCCCAAACATTGGAGCTCCCCCACAAGTGACCCCATTTTGGAAACTAGACCCCCGAAGGCACCTATCTAGATGCATAGTGAGCACTTGGAATCCCCAGGTGCTTCACAAATTGATTCGTAAAAATGAAAAAGTGAAAAAAAAAAACACTTTTTCATTTTTATGAATCAATTTGTGAAGCACCTGGGGTTCCAAGTGCTCACTATGAATCTAGATAGGTGCCTTGGGGGGTCTAGTTTCCAAAATGGGGTCACTTGTGGGGGAGCTCCAATGTTTGGGCACGCAGGGACTCTCTAAATGCAACATGGTATCCGCTAACAAATTGAATGGAAAATCGGCTCAAATTGTTAGCGGATACCATGTAAAGTAGACATGTGGGAAATGTTATTTATTAACTCTTTTGTGTGACATATCGCTCTGATTTCAGGGCTTAAAAATTAAAATTTTGAAAATTGCAAAATTTTCAAAATTTTCGCCAAATTTCCGTTTTTTTCACAAATAAACGCAAGTGATATCGAAGAAATTTTTCCACAATCATGAAGTACAATATGTCACGAAAAAACAGTCTCAGAATCAGGGGGATCCGTTGAAGCGTTCCAGAGTAATTACCTCATAAAGTGACAGTGGTCAGAATTGTAAAAATTGGCCCGGTCATTAACGTGCAAACCACCCGCGGGGCTTAAGGGGTTAAAGAAGTTAAAATTATGTGAAAATGGGAAAAGTCACAAAACTTTGCAACTTTTCAAGAGCTTTATGCCAGTTTTCTGGCAAAAACACTGGTGAATCGGGTTCATAATCTCTAATCCTTTCAGCTCCCTTTAATTAGACTACTTTCAACAAACTAATTATAAGTATTGGGTCTGTTTTTTTTTTAATGCTTTTAAAATAATTGTAAATATTTTCAATCCCCTTTTGTTATAAGGATTTCCCAAAAATTAGCTAATCATAGGTTGTCCTGCATTCGTGACAGTGATTGACTGCGCGGTCACTTGGAAGTTTACATTGGCATCACTACAGGGCCGGTAAAGAAGGACTGTCAGGGACCCCCAGAGTGTGGTAAAATGCGCCAACTAATTCATAATTCATTTAATTCTCACACAATATACTAAGTTAGTGTAAGTCTACAAAAAAGCAACAAAACTTGGTGCTAAAAAAATTGAGCATAACTTTTTGAAAAATGAACCAGGTTATGCCAAATCTTACATATTTTGTGACTTTGTGATCAGTTATCAACACAAATATTTTACTCAAATTACCAGATCGATGGATAAGAATTGGGACTTTTCCCTAAATCTCTCCAAAACATCACCGCTTATAGAAGACCACCCTCATATCCAGATCAGATTTTCTGTGAGAGATGCCCAGATTCACAATATAGTATGCATACTGGCCATCTATGAGAAGTCCACCCCAATGGAAGTCCAGTTATTAAAGAGGATTTTACTGTTTATATAAGGGGCAGACAATGACAGTGAAGGGCCCTTAATCAGGACTTCTGATCTGGGCCCCCCACCCTCCATCAGGCACCACCTACATATACATTTCCATGTATATTTATATTAGGCACACATATAAAATTTGCACATGCTAATACTCTATACACATTTTAACGTATGCATATACATAGTGCACACAAACATAAAATACAGACATACACATAAGATGCACATACACAGTATAGAGTCCCGGTAGTCCTCATAGTTTTAAGCATGGACCCTGGCAAATTGTAGACGGACTTTTATTGTTCATGGGCTTTAAGGGAGAGTGGCTTCCTTTGTGGAGGACACTCATGAATGCCATTCATTTGCAGTGTACACCGTGTCGTGTTATGGAAAACACTCGCCCTGGTTTGGCTTTCTACTTCTTCAGCTAATAGCAATGAATTTGCCTGTCGATTTTCTTCTCATCAGAAGATGCTTTTGTTTAGATGTTAGCTTCCATCTGACTGATAAGAAAAGCTTTGCTGATCTTCTTGTAGACTTCACATTTTTTGTAAAGAAATTATTTTCTTTCTCAGAAATGTCTTGTGACATTTCTCTTCTATGTGGTGCCACTTACCCTTCTCATCAGAGGACGCTTTTGTTTAGGTGTTAACTTCCATAGTCGGCCTGGACGTCTCTGTAAGATGGTTGCAGTTCCATCTTTGTTATAGTTTTGCATCACTTTTGCTACAGTATTCTGACTGATAAGTAAAGTTTTGCTGATCTTCTTGTAGACTTCACATTTATTGCAAAGAAATTATTTTCTTTCTCAGGTTTTGTGACATTTCCCTTCTATGTGGTGCCATTGCTGATAGCATGAAATGGGAAGGAGTTTTCTTTATTAAGTAACTTCCTTTTACAGACACCTGTCTGCTGGACATCTGTTTAATGAATAATTACACTTACCTGTGGTTCAGTTCTTGTTAATTAGAATTTTGTTGTCTAAACTTAGCTTTTCTCTTAAGACTGTTACTGGGATGTTCTCATTTTTGAAACATGATCTTGAATGAGTTTGTTAAGAAAATTACTTTTTTGGGGTCTGCAAAATACCAAATCTTGTTTGCATTCAATGGCTCAAATTTGCGAGAGTATTTTGTAGTATGGTATCCCATATAAAATGATGATTCTGAAAGGAAACTACAGGTTTGCTGACAAATCTATTTGGGTGTACTGATTTATGCTAAACACTGCATATATATATATATATATATATATATATATATATATATATATATATATATATATATATAAACCTTATAAGTTTGGTATCACAGTAATCGTACTACTGACTCTGAATCATTTTGCCAGTTTGTTTTTACAACACAATACACACTGTAAAATGAAGGAGCCCAAACCTGGCATTTTTTCTCATTTTTCAACACATTATATGATAAAATGAATGGTGTTGTTCAAAACTACAACACTAAGCGTCAGCACACTGTGATTTGCTGATCTGTAAGATGCGTTCTTTGTGCTGTGAAAATACACAGCTGTGATATCTCACCAAATATTCATAGTGGGAACTTAAAATTATGTTTTTCTGCCATGATTAAGGATGGTTTGGATGTATGAAACATGTTGACCTTTTATTTCTATCTTTGTGGAATTAAGGCTGCATGAACCAGTCACCAACCATTATCTGTATATGTACAAATATTAAGTGCTACTGAGTGCTGTAGGAAAAACTTAGAATAGTGAGGTGATTTGATAGTCCTGCCACAAATAATCTGTTTCTACTGCACACTTAAAATCTCTGATAGTGGGAATGAACATGATTGCCTGCAGTAGTGCACTCCTGAGAGCTGGTGCAGCAGAGAAAATGTCTTGGACATGAGAGTGGGAGGTCCTGATTATGGAGGATGTTAATCTTAGCTCATTGGAGTGTAGATATGGTAGAGATGCAGGACTGTGCAGCAGGGTGCAGAGGTTTGTGGATGAGTGTAATGACTGGTACAGGGTGGAGGCACCAGTGTAACTGCTGGACAGAAATATGAGACTGACTGCTGCATTAAGGATAATGAGAAATACATTTAGTGAGAAGAAGAGCAATTAGTGAGTTACAAGTATTTGTGAATTCAAGACAAAAAGGAATCAGAGCAACAGTAACAGATTTTACTTTTTTTTAATTAATAATGGGATGAATAAAATCGTGAACATTATCAAAAGACTAAATCAAAGTCAGGAAGATAGCCGAGGTCAGATACTAGGTGATCAGTAAATGACAAGTCAGACGAGCAGTATGAATACCGCGGAGCCCGATGACAGAGGCGTTACTGAAACTTGTCCAGGTTGACCAGTCAGAAGGCCACAGGTAGATGGTGAAGGTCCTTCTATACAGCTCCAGCAGTGATGATGGATCTGCTGGACTTCAGGGCGCTAGATGCTTAGGTGTCCCGTCTTTTAGATGGTTTTAGGGCAACAGTGACAGCATGCAAATGCGCGAGCAGCCCTGGATAATCCACGCCGGCAGGATGATAAGATCCGGCGGAAGATGGAACCTATGAGAAGAGAAATAAATATAATGTAAGTGATGGGACTCCATATTACATGATAATGCTGTGCAGTCACTGTGGCCGGACGGCAGAGGAATATTATCATACAGAGGTCAGGGGTCATTGTCAGCAATCATACATGTGACAATCCCATCACTGACAGATGACATCTACTCCACATGAATTATTCTCACTGACATCACACAACATGGAGTTGATTCTCACACTTACCTCGTCTCTTTTTCCCATTTTTTCCATTTTCTGAGTTTTGTTGCTCCATACTCAGATTTATTGCCGATTTTCTTTCTTCATGAGATGGAAATTCTGATGAAAAATTAAAAAAAAAAAATCAATAACAATATCTTCTTATAGGATCTGCTTTGTCATAATATGGATAACATAAGAGACCTATAGTATTGTATAAAACCATGTGGGAATATTTGAGCCTTGAAGTCAACATTCACATTGCTGGTGCTGTAGACATGTACATACCTGGCAATGGGGACGAGGGTGGCAAGATGGTAACAGCATCGTCTGTGTTACATACAGGAACAGATACTTTCTGCCTGTTTGAAGAAGAAAAACATGTAAATCTCAAGTAAACTCCATATAAAAGGGGTTGTCTCACTAGAAGAACACCGACTATAAGGACTAGTAGGACATATGACTGTCATAGTGGGGAAGGTCTTCTGCTCAAGACTACCTTTTATAGAGAGCTGAGAGGAAAACAACTACCAAGAATGGCCGGCATTTCATACTACATCTCTCCTACAGTGAGGGCAGCACTAAAAGTGCATGACCGGCCACAATTATGGGCTGTTATATCCAACAATTCCGAAAGCTGAAAGCACAATGACCCATAACCATGGGGCGGTGGATGCTGCATTTGATATTATGGTATTTATGTCCTATATTTGATGTTGTGCACATATATCAGCCTGGAGCTCCCAGTAATGACCCCATAATCTACTCACATTTCTGAGATGTTTGTGTTGGATTCTGGTGTACACTCTGGAGGGGCCTTGGGATCCTCGTTGTTCACCATCCCGTTAGTGGTGGTAGAGTGCTAAATGTGGATAACAATAAGTTATTAAATATATATACTTTTTAATTTTGTAGATCCTTTTTTGTACATATTTTGGATTTATCGATCACATACTTACTTTAGAAAGCCTCTCAGAAGATGATGATGCAAATATTCGGAAGATAAAGTTCTCATCGTCCTCACTTGTGCCCTCCTTATCCTCTGAGATCAGATGGTTGTTTTCATCAGAGTGATCTACAAGACATAGGTAAGGAAGGATTGTTAGAGGGTGTCAGTATAACACAGTCGCTATATCTCACTAGGTTAAAAGATGATGCAACGTAATAAACAGAATACATGAAAAAAAACTCCTGTACAAAATTAGGGAAATAGGGATACAGTACGAACCCATGGTCAACATAGCTGAGATCCATGAAACATGGATAACATAGTAGACCAGAAAAACCATGTGGAAATATTTGAGCCTTGAAGTCAACATTCACATTGTTGGTGCTGTAGACATGTACATACCTAGCAATGGAGACGAGGGTGGCAAGATGGTAACAGCATCGTCTGTATTACATACAGGAACAGATTCTTTCTGCCTGTTTGAAGAAGAAAAACATGTAAATCGTAAGTAAACACAGTATAAAATGGGTTGTCTCACTATAAGAACACTGACTATAAGGCCTAATAGGACATATGACTGTCATAGTGGGGAAGGTCTTCTGCTCAAGACTACCTTCCATGGATCAGAACACAACTACCAAGAATGTCTGGCAAGTAATACTACAGCTCTCCTACAGAGTAGGCAGTGCTAAAAATGCAAGACATGCCACAATTATGGGCTGTTATCTTCTGCATTTTCTGAAGCCAAAAGTACAATGACCGTTAACCATGAAACGGTGAATGCTGCATTTGATATTCTGTTATTTATGTCCTATATTTGGTGTTGTGTACATAGATCAGCCTGGAACTCCCAGTAATGAAGTAATGACCCTTTCTAATCTACTCACATTTCTGAGATGTTTGTGTTGGTTTCTTGTGTATACTCTGGAGGGGCATTGGGATCCTCATTGTTCACCATCCTGGTAGCGATGGTACAGAGCTAAATACGGATAAAAATAAGATATAAAATATTTTTTTATGTACTTTTAGAGTTCTTTTTCTTTTTTTTTACATATTTTGGATTTATTAATCACATACTTACTTTACAAAGCTTTTCAGAAGATGACGTAAAATTTTGGAAGTCAAGGCTCTCATTGTTCTCACTTGTGCCTTCCTCATCCTTTGAGACCAGATGTTTGTTTATATCAGAATGATCTACAAGAAATAGGTAATGAAGTATTATTAGAGGTTGTCAGTATAACACAGTCACTATTTATCACTAATATTAATGGGAACAGATGATCACATATTAGGGAAGATGAGACAAACAGTCGCTTAGTCTAGATGACGTCTCCTTCTACTTACTGATAAATAAGCTGGTGTCTGCGTCTGAAACAAGCTGAGGAACATACTCCAGCTCCTGGCTCAGAATGTTGTCAAAGTCCAAGTCACTCAGGAATGGATGAACCTTGATCTCAAATGCTCCTCCTAGAAAAAGAAAAACAAAAGTGATGCGGACATAGTCAGGGATGGCTCCATATCTGAACAGTTTATCGTAATCTGAACTAATGACAAAACTGAGCCGACATGAAGGAAATAAACTGGAAGTCTTAGTGTGGAGAACTAGAAATACAGTAGATGAGCTGATAGAGAAATGCTGATCTTCATGGACATGAGCGATATGTCCTTGGTCTAATAAGGGAATATTAATACTAGTATATCTGTTACCTGTCCCAAGTCTACGCACAGGATTTCTTCTGAGCAGCTCAGTGATGAGATTCTGAGCATCCAGGGGTGGAGCGCGATCACAATTCCAAATTAGTTCTCCTGTTACATAGAAAATTACAGAAAATAAAACCTCTTTACTGGACTGTAACTTAGAGCAAAGGAAATAACTAAACAAATGTAACCAATCAACGCAATGATCGGATTATTCTACTCACCAATGACAACCCTTTTATAAAGCTCAGTGAGGGAATCAGCATCAAATGGTACACATCCCAGCAGGAATTTATACAGGATGATCCCCAATGACCACCAGTCAACAGGTCTTCCATAGCCTTCTTTCAGGATGATCTCTGGGGCTATGTAACATGGGGTGCCACAGAACTGGAAACCAACAGAACATAGAGATGAGAATCGATGAAACAATTATTATGACAAGATATCATCGTTAAAACACAATGCAGAAGATAAAATATTAGTGGAAAAGTTCTCTAGAAAGGAAGAACGTAGAGAAGAGACAATAGTGTGATGAGATTTGCAAATAACAAGCTAAGTTCTTGTAGGTGATGCTGACCTCACGGTCCTGGAACTCTCTGGAGATGTCCACTGCTAATTCCTTGTAGGTGTTGGTTTTCGGTATCATTAGACCAAGTTTTGAAATCCCAAAATCGGTAACTTTAATATGTCCAGTAGATGTAATCAGGAGGCTGCAAAAGAGAAGATGGTTTTAGCCTCACAGACTGAATGATAATAAATGACAACTTTCCCCACTTTATTATACTTCGGGGGCACTTACTTTTCCGGCTTCAGGTCTCTGTGCACCACACCGTAACTATGCAGGTATTCCACGGCAAGTACCGCCTCTGCAAAGTACAAGCGGGCCATGGGGACAGAGAAAGGACCCCTGGTGCTTAGAAGGGTCCCACAGTCTCCACCTATAGAAGAAAGGAAATATGACCGGTGAGGGGTTTATACAGAAGATAACCATGATATACCACGAGCAGATAACCATGATGTATAATGAGCAGTGAGCGGAAACATCCTGGGGAGATCACACAGATAGTGGCGTACATAGAAATCACAAGACCCCATATCAAAAGTTGTAATTGCCCCCAACCCTAAAAAATAAAAAAGAAATATATTTATATCCCTGTTGAAGCAGCTTGGTGTTCTCACCAGCAATACAACTTTTATGGCCATTTTAGAGTATGATGCTCCCAAAAATGCCCACACCCACACTCAATGAGTATGGTATCCCCACAGTGAATCCTCCTAAGGAGGCCACCACTTAGAAGGAGGCCAGCCACAACCCCCTACTCGGTGAGATGGCACCCACAGCAACCCTCCCACTCAGGATAATGGTTCCCACAGTCCCCCACACAATATAATGGTCCGCATAACTCCCCACTCAGTATGATGTCCCCACACAGAATGGGGGCCTCCATATAGAGTGAGGACCCCCACTGCACCCCACTTAATATGATGACCTCCACTCAGCATTCACAGTCCCCCCATATCTAGTCATACGGCCCCCTTTCAGTATTTTGGCCCCTACTAGCCACCTACTCAGTATTTTTGCCCCCACCAACCCCACCTCCTTGAAGAAGCAAATACCGCTGAAATTGTGATGACAGGTGGAGGGATGCTGCCCACTGCCGAGCGTCGACAGACCCCCTCCGACTGATGAGCCCCATAGCGCCCCTGCACCAAGATCAATGAATTTACGAGCATCTTGGTAATAGATAACCTATAGTAAATGCTCTGTGGGGATGTAACCAACAATGTCCTAATGATATGAGCAGTGATAAGATGAAAGCAGACATGGGCTGAATATAATACAACAGATGTGTCTTACCTCCTACATACTCCATGACCATACACAGGTGAGATCTAGTTGGAAAGGAGCAGAGCATGGAGACCACAAAGGGACAATCAGCAAATGTTAAGATGTCCCTCTCCAGAAAGGCCCATTCCAATCTCTGTGCAGTATTTAGGTTCCGCTTAGCCATTTTCTTCATAGCAAAGGTCTGGTGTGAGTCTTTATGATGCACTAAGTAGACGGCCCTGGAGAGAAGGAGAATCCATCGGTTATAATAAATCCTTATTAATAATCCATCTATAGAAATCATTATATGTTTAATACTGGTATCCTGGTAACATTTCTCCTTGCGGAGAGTGAAATGTTAAGCTTGTCAAGGTGAGGAGACTCTTAAGCCTCAATGATCCTCTGGGAAATATGCAAATTGTCTCTTCAGAGAGGAAGAGAACTAGAACACTAGTGCCCCTTATAGGAAGTAGTAATCCTAAAAGTCAATATCGACCCTTTAACGAGCCTTATCATATGACATGGAATAATAGCCATAACCAAAATCTCAATTTTCGGACACTATGTTTTGGGGTACAAGCACTCATCAGTGCAAAGTGTGAGATATGGTTTGGCTGGGTGAGAGGCATCTGACCGGGATCCAAGCGGTAACGTTTCTCCTTGCGGAAAAAGCCATGTTAAGCATGTCAAGGTGAGGAGACTTTTAAGCTGCAATGCTCTTCTGGGAAATATGCAAATTGTCTCTTTTCAGAGAGGTAGAGAACTAGCACCCTAGTGCCACCTATAGGAAGTAGCAATCCTATTTCCCAGAGGAGCATTGCGGCTTAAAAGTCTCCTCATGTCCGCAAGGAGAAACGTCAACCCCTTGTATACCGGTCAGACACCTCTCACCCAGTCAAACCATATCTCACACTTTGCACTGAAGAGGGGCAGTACCCCAGAACACAGTTCCTGCAAATTGAGATTTTGGTTTTGGCTATTATCCTAAGTCATGTGACAAGGCTTGTTAAAGGGTCGATATTGACTTTTAGGATTGCTACTTCCTATAGGTGGAGTTCTAGTTTGCTTCCTCTCTGAAGAGACAATTTGCATATGTATAATACTAAAAGTCTGGCCGCCACTATAAATGCACATCTAGAAATACATAAAATAGCACTACATAGATCACCTATTGGAGGTCTCCACAATGCCACTTCTGCCGGAGCCATCACCCAGGTCACATTATAGATACGAGAATCTATCGAAATTCTCTTTGGGCAGATTCGCTATAACTGACCAAATACAATTTAGTGCAAATAAAATTGGTCCAAAATGAATGTGCTCCAGGGCTCTCTTCTGCTGCTGAGGCCAGTGATTGGGCCCACATGGTCATTGTGGAGGGTGTAGATGTCATTGACGTCAATATGGTGTCACCCTTCATGTGACCATGTGTAGCCAACTTCTCTGATCAGCTTCATAATGGAGCCCCCCCATCAAAACAAAGATCAGAGTGGAGAGCAGAAAAGCTCAGGTGGAGGAGGCAGCATAAGAACAGATGAGGGTCTAGCACAGGCGAATGTAATAATATTATATTATTATATATTATATTATGTGTAATTATATTATTTAAATCGCTTTCCTTACAGTTTGATTTGCTACAGATCATATAATTTCCCTATGATAACACTGAATGGCAGAGTGCAGGGGCAGAAGCATTGTCATAGGGAACCCTGAGAAATGTGGATTATGGCAACAGAAATCTCACCCAAAATTTCCACTGCTGATGAGTTTGGAAGTTTCATAGTCGCTCATATGCGGCTTTCTCGCCGGAACCAATGAATCGATCACGCTCTATAAAAGAATAAGAAATAATACTGATTTATTGAAGATGCAGGAAAAAAGTTACAGATGCAAAAACTTCTCCCCCCATATTATGTCCCAGATGATTTACACTGATATGATGTTGGGAGGATACAAACCGGACGCTGGGCAGACCTGGCGCTAGCACCCAGCACACCCAGGCAAGTGCCGGGGCCCTGAGTAGGCGAGGGGCCCACTTGCTGTCGGGCACCCTGGCGCGCTATGGGACCGGTGAGCAGAGGAGAGTGGTGCCAGCGCCAGCTAGTGGGCCTTGCTCCCCCCCCCAATGCTTGCTCAGGACCACGGCCGGCACAATACTTACCTCTCCACAGCTGGTGAGCAGTGAGGTGAGCATTTGATTTTTTTTTTTTATGTATGGAGGTATGGGGCATTATATGGGGGGAGAAGTGACATCCTGCATGGGGCATTGTATGGGGGGGAGGTAGGGAAATCCTGCGTGGGGTATTATATGGGGGGGAGAAGTGACATCCTGCATGGGGCATTATATGGGGGGAGTGACATCCTGCATGGGGCATTATATGGGGTGAGAGGTGACATCCTACATGAGGCATTATATGGGGGGGACATCCTGCATGGGGCATTATATAGGGGGGTGACATCCTGCATGGGGTATTATATGAGGGGGAGTAGTGACATCCTGCATGGGTCATTATATGGGGGGGGGAGTGACATCCAGCATAGGGCTTTATATGGGGTGAGAGGTGACATTCTGCATGGGGCATTATATGGGGGGTGACATCCTGCATGGGGCATTATATGGGGGGAGTGACATTCTGCATGGGGTATTATATGGGGGGAGAAGTGACATCCTGCATGGGGCATTATATGGGGTGAGAGGTGACATCCTGCATGGGGCAATATATGGGGTGAGAGGTGACATCCTACATGGGGCAGTATGTGTTGGGGGGACATCCTGCATGGGGCATTATATGGGGGGGGTGATATTCTTCCTTATGTGGGGTGGGACATCCTGCATGGAGCATTATGTGGGGGGGACATCCTGCATGGGGAATTATATGGGGGGTGACATCCTGCATGGGGCATTATGTGGGGGGGATATCCTGCATAGGGCATTATGTGTGGGGGACATCCTGCATGGGGCATTATGTGGGGTGGGACATCCTGCATGGGGCATTATGTGGAGGGGACATCCTGCATGGGGAATTATATGGGGGATGACATCCTGCATGGGCCATTATGTGGGGGGGCACAGCCTGCATGGGGCATTATGTGGTGGGCACAGCCTGCATGGGACATTATGTGGGAGGGACATTCTGCATGGGGAATTATATGGGGGTGACATCCTGCATGGGCCATTATGTGGGAGGGGGACATCCTGCATGGGGCATTATGTGGGGGGGGGCACAGCCTGCATGGGGCATTATGTGGGGGGTCAAAGCCTGCATGGGGCATTATGTGGGGGTCACAGCCTGCATGGAGCATTATGTGGGGGGTCAAAGCCTGCATGGGGCATTATGTGGGGGGCCAGCCTGCATGGGGCATTATGTGTGGGGTCACAGCCTGCATGGGGCATTATATGGGGGCACAGCCTGCGTGGAGCATTTTATGGGGTCCATTATTCTATATGGAGCAATATATGGAGCTCATAATACGGTATAGAGGACTATGTGGTGCCATTATACTGTGTGGAGGACATTACTGTCCGGTCTGCACTGTGAGCTGTGAGGATTCGCCGCTTTCTGAGTTATTGTGGAATTTACAATAGATATCGCTCATGTAATGTAAGAAGTGAAATCTTCGGCCTTGTACTATATATATATATATATATATATATATATATATATATATATATATATTATCTGCGGTATCTGTGCATCATGAATCGTGGTATGTGTTAAAGGGGCCACTGAGACTCTTTCGCCCAGGGCCCACGAAATCCTGGAGCCGCCCTGCAACGGTCATCATACATTACTATAACATTCTGGATAATGTGGGAGATCACACAGAGGAGGACTTACAGGTAATCTGTCACCAGGTGTTTGCTATGTATTCTGAAAGCACCATGATGTAGGGGCAGAGACCCTGATTCCAGTGATGTGTTACTTACTAGGCTGTGTGTGGCTGTTTCAATAAAATCAGTAGATTATCACTAGAAGACTATCTGTCTAGCCAGGTAGTCCTATTGCTCTGTACCCCTGCCTCCACCACTGATTAGCAGCTTTCTGCCTATGCACAGTGTACACAGAAAGCTGCCAATCAATGGTGTGGGCGGGGTTATACAAGACTCAGCATTCAGAGCTCTGCAGCAGAAAAAAATAGTGATTTTATCACAACTACTCCACCGAGTAAAGTAATCAACACATGGAATCAGGGTCTCTGTCCCTGCATCATGCTTCTCTCAGACCAAATAGCATAAACCTGGTGACAGATTCCCTGTAATTCAAATGTAATTAACACCATAGGGTCATCTACACTTAGAATAGAGACGTCCCATGGTTGTATGGGGGATAATACTGGACGAGTCATTCACACCCCATGATCTGATGATACACACGCATCCCCCTCTATGATACTTACGGATTCTTGGATCTCCGGGATCTCACTAATTCCATTGTTAGGATTCGACAGCTCAGTTGTTTCTAAAATAATGATGAAGAAATGAAATGTATTAGAGGATATTATTCCTACATAGATAATACAGCAATATAACGGAGAAATGACAAGATGTCTGTAAATGGGATTAATACTCGTTATATGGGGATTCTAAATATGAGAATATACGGGGAATCCATAGATAAATGTAATGTAAATGATGGAGGAACCCCTTCATAAATAACAAAAGACTGACCATCACTTCCGAAAAGAAAATGGGTGTGAACAGGTGCATACTAAGAGTAGCCATCCAAATATATAACTAACAAAGTTGCACTCTGTAACGCTATAGCATGTAAACATGAAATAAATTAAATTTGAATTGCATTACTGCTGTAGAAAATAGGATAAAAGGAAGATACTTAGCACATAATTTGGCCAATTCATGCATGGCCAGCAGCCACGGCAAGGCGACCTTCTTTTTCTGGGTGCATGCCAAGTAGCCACGGCAAGGTGACCCTTTTTTTTGCTGGGTGCATGCCCAGCAGTCACAGCAAGACGACCTTCTTTTGCTGGGTGCATGCCTAGCAGTCACGGCAAGGCGACCTTTTTTGCTGGGAACCTATTACAACAGGATCCTACCTACCCATATAAATGTAGGCTTCAGCCTAGGAGAGGATTCACATTAGGAGAGGATTCCAACAAAAAGATCGCCTTGTCATTGGCTGCTGGGCATTCATGAATTGGCCAAATTATGTGCTCAGTATCTTAGTTTTTTCCCATTTTCTAGAGCAGTAATGCAATTTAAATTTAATTTATTTCATGTTACTTGCTATAGCACTGCAGAATGGACCCTCCATCACATGAATGAGGAAGCCCCCACCCACGCTGCACATACGAGTGATGGTAAGAGAGCTGAAACATAGGAGAGATTTGCAAATTAGCCTGGAAGTGCACTGGGGGCGTGTCACTGCACTTGGATTTCTTCTTTCACGCCCCCAGCGCACCTCCATTCTGATTTGTATATGGTGTCTACTTTACATTTCTCCTGACTGGCACATTGGATTTCTACAAACAATTATTATTAGGGGACAATGGCCTATACCGTCACACCACTACTTCTATATGTAACAATGTGCTGCCAGGTTCCCATTACACAGAGTAGAGAGTAAATCTAACATTATCCTCCGTCCTCTGTAATATCTGGACATTCCTTGTAGAAGGTCGGGTGATCGCTCACCTGTAATCAGATCGCTGTTCAGCTCCGGCTGACTCCTATTAGGGTCAGGGATTTTCGGGGTCACATTTTGCCCATATTTGGCGTCGCCTCCTGTTGTTTCCTGATAGATATAATATATATAATTAATATGTGGAAGATTTCACTAAATCACCAAATACATAAATCATGAAGGACTAAACCAACATTTACAGATGCACCAATTGTAACGATACAAATCCCGCGCCATCTTCAGACCTTTTCTCAGAAAGTCTCCTCAGATACGGTGGATTAAGATACGTCAATTAATATTGATCCTTACCGGGCGTTCCAATGAGCGTTCTAGTATAGACAGGACTTTTTCGGCCAGTTCTTTAAAGACAGCCAAATCTTCAGTCTGAGATCTTTCTTCAGCCTATAAAGAAGGAAAAATGGAAAAGAGAATTTTCAGATGAGAGCGGTCAGAATGGAGGCGGAAATTGTATGTCACATCGGTTCTCTGTCTGCAGATACAATGACTACATACTGTATTTGGGGACTCGTTGTGTTTTACCATATTTTATGGACTATAAGATGCTTTTTTTTCCAAAATTTTTGACCTCCCTTCTAACACTCTCGCACCCCTCCAATCTATCCTAAACTCTGCTGTCTGACTAATCCACCTGTCCCCCCGCTATTCCCTGGCTTTTCCCCTCGCTCCGCCAATCCCTTCACTGGCTCCACATTACCCAGAGACTCCAGTTCAAGACCCTAACCTTGTGTCACGGGTGTGTTGCCACGAAGATCGTCACGAGTACACAGCCTGACTTCTCGCAGCTGACTTGTTGGTGCTTTGTGTTTTTTCGGCAGTGTAGGAGTTAATTCTCTCTCTCTCTGGGCTAGCTGAGGTCCAGCCTCGCCCAGCTGCAATCAATGCTTCTTTAGTGAGACTCCTTTATATTCCTGCAGGTCTGTTTGGGAGGTGTCGGTGAAAGCTTTTCATTCTGACTTACAGAGCGGATCGTGGTGTTTGGAGTTGCTGAGATAAGTGCATTTGGAAGTGTTTTTTCCCTTTCCTCGCTTTATCATTTATCTCCTTTCCCGTTGGTGTTCCCTCTGTTGTAGTTGTGTAGAAGTTGTATGCAAGGTGGTTTTGGTTTTTTCCCTTGTACTGTCTCGTTCGTCTAAATACTGTGTGTGGGCATATTATTTCTGGTTCCCTATTGTTGTGATCGGGGTCCTTCTCAGGACTAGATTACTTAGGTGCAGGGATCCTCAGGAGGTAGGGGTTACGCTGGCGGCCTGGACCTCTGTATCTTTAACAGTACCTCCAGGTTGAGGGGTTAGTCAGGGTCCCAGCTTAGGGTCAGCTTAGGCCCCCTACCTCCAGTATTCTGTGACAGTGTGACATTTTCACCGAATACTGGAGGTAGGGGGCCTAAGCTGACCCTAAGCTGGGACCCTGACTAACCCCTCAACCTGGAGGTACTGTTAAAGGTACAGAGGTCCAGGCCGCCAGCGTAACCCCTACCTCCTGAGGATCCCTGCACCTAAGTAATCTAGTCCTGAGAAGGACCCCGATCACAACAATAGGGAACCAGAAATAATATGCCCACACACAGTATTTAGACGAACGAGACAGTACAAGGGAAAAAACCAAAACCACCTTGCATACAACTTCTACACAACTACAACAGAGGGAACACCAACGGGAAAGGAGATAAATGATAAAGCGAGGAAAGGGAAAAAACACTTCCAAATGCACTTATCTCAGCAACTCCAAACACCACGATCCGCTCTGTAAGTCAGAATGAAAAGCTTTCACCGACACCTCCCAAACAGACCTGCAGGAATATAAAGGAGTCTCACTAAAGAAGCATTGATTGCAGCTGGGCGAGGCTGGACCTCAGCTAGCCCAGAGAGAGAGAGAATTAACTCCTACACTGCCGAAAAAACACAAAGCACCAACAAGTCAGCTGCGAGAAGTCAGGCTGTGTACTCGTGACGATCTTCGTGGCAACACACCCGTGACACCTTGGCATGCAAAGCCACCCACAACCTGTCTCCTCCATATATCTGTGACCTAGTCTCCCGGTACTTACCTGCACGCAACCTCCGATCCTCACAAGATCTTCTTCTCTACTCCCCTCTTATCTCCTCTTCCCACAATCGCATACAAGATTTCTCCCGTGCATCCCCCCTACTCTGGAGCTCTCCACCCCAGCATATCAGACAGATTATTAATAATAATAATTGTCTGAATGTAGCTTACCAGGGGGGTGGCTGTGGTGGAGTGAGGTCACAGGAGGTGGGGTCACTGCTGCAGGAAGCCGGCAGTAGAAATGGGGCGCTCCTGCGGGCCAGCGGGGTGTCCAGGACGTGCGAGGCTGCGGGCCCTGGGCTTCAAGGAAATGTTAGCGGTGATTTAGGAGGGGAGTCCCCGCTCTGCCCATTGATTTTCTGGCGGTGGGCTTCAGGCAAATGGCCGCTGGAGGCAGTGCATGTGCAGATTTAGATCTCGGCTCAATGACGAGCTGAGATCTCAATTTGTGTATTGGCCATCTCCAGCAGCCTACTTCTTGAAGCCCACTGCAGAGAAATCAATAAGCAGAGCAGGGCCTCCCCTCCTGAATTACCGCTAACATTTCCTTGAAGCCCAGGGCCCGCAGCCTCGCACCTTCTGGACACCCCGCTCCTCCCAGCTTGGGGCCCACAGCAGCGCCCCACTCCTACTGCCGACTTCCTGCAGCAGCGACTCTGCCTCCTGTGACCTCGCTCCACTGCCACCACCCCCCTCAGTAAGAAACCGAAAATTCGGACTATAAGACAGGACTATAAGACAGACCCCCATTTTATTATAATAAATGTTTTTCCTATTTACCTCCCAAAAATTTTTGGTGCGTCTTATGGTCTGCAAAATACGATATATTAGAAGAAAAAGCTTCTATCCCTCCATTATTATCTATTAATATTGAGATGTTCTGTGCAGAGTGTCCGCCACTTACCTGGTGTAGTAATGTCCTGATGTTCTGAAGTAAATCCGTCAGATAGTCTGACGTTAGACGACGTTGTCGGTGTTTGGTCAGGCAATCCTTTACTAGCTCCATCACCAGCCGGTGAGTGAAGCTGAGGACGCCATCGGGTGGTAGAAGCACACTGTTAGGACGATTGATCATAAGGATCATCAATAGTGCTTTTACCTGAGAAATGTCCAAAACAATTCCAGCCATAGTGAAAAACTGCAAGTGCTATCAGTCACTATAGAGCCAAGAAAGGCACGGGTGAGCCTATGTGCATTGTATATATAGCGACTGTGAGCAGTGATGTCACCATCACCTGTGATGTCATCACGGAATCTTGTGATAGAATCTTCACGGAGCAGCTCTGCGCAAATAGAATGCGGCCTGGTAATATATAAAGTGAAAACACCATACAATTAACTACCCATGTTATCATGGCCGTTCTATTTTATATCCAATTAGAACACAACCAGGATAAAGGTGTGTTCACAAGTTGGATTTTGGCAGCATTTTTTTTCTACCTCAAAAATCAAAGGAGGCAGGAAAAACGCTGCTTAAAATTCAGGTGTTTTTACTTCCATTCATTTGAATGGGTGAAAAATGCTGCAAAACCTCTGAAAGACTTGACAAGCTGCAGATTTAAAAAAAATGCAAAAAAACAGCATGTAAATGAGATTTCAGAAATGTCATTCACTAAGATGGTGCTGTAAAACACAGCATTTTTGCTGCAGAAGAAAAAACAGTGAATACACCCTAAAGATATCCTCAGTCATATTATGGGAAATATTGTATATTTCGCATTTATTATCTCACGTGTTTTTCTTCACCATAGAACTTTTAAGGCTGTGTGCCCACTATGCGTTTCTTAGGCGTTTCTGCAGCGTAACTTCCGCCGCGGAAACACTTAAAAAACGCTTGGTGATAGGTCTGCAATGGTTCCCAATGATAATCCGCATGTGCTGTGCACATGCTGCAGAGATTTCCGCTGCGGATTATCATTGCGGAAAAATCCGCAGCACGTCCTTTAATTTTGCAGAGTCGCTGCGATTTAGCCGCCATTGACTTGCATTGGAACGCATAACATCCGAATGACTAAAAATACACATGTGGATACTATACGACTCAATGCATGGATGGTACCCGGGTCAGGAGATGAAGAGACTCTCCTCCAGACCCGGGTACCATAGTACCTGTAGTTAAAATAGAATTAAAATAAAAAATAAACATATACTTACCTTCTGATGGCCCCTGTCTGCTCCCGGCGGTGCTGCTGGCTCTTCGGCTGCTCGCGGTGGTAAAATGACCTTCCATGATGCCATTTAGTCATGTGACAGGTCACGCGACCGCTGACATCGGCGGTCGCGTGACCTGTCACATGACTAAATGACGTCATGGAAGGTCCTTTTACAGCACCGTGATCCGCCGAAGACACCGGACGCACCAGAGAAGAAGATCGAGGACCATCGGAAGATGAGTATAATGGGTTTTTTTTATTTTTCACCATTATTATTCTTTTTTTTTATTATTGATGCTGCATTTGCAGCATTGTAACTTGGTCACACTATATAAATCCATGCCGGTTGCATGGAATTATATAGTGTGACCAAGTTGTCAAGCACTTTTCCAAGTGATGCTAAAATCACTTGGCAAAGCGCTTGACAATCCAGGGAGATGCAGAAACGCTTAGGAAAAATCCGCAGCATTTCTGCATCGTGGTCATATATCCTAACTCATTGGCGAACTGTTATACAAGGCTATATTCACACTAGACGTTTTTTTAGCGGGCTTTTTTATGCAAATTTTCAGCTGTGTTTTACAGTACCAACAAAGTCTATGAGATTTCCGAAATCTCATGCACAAAGCTTGCTTATTTGTCCTCAGTATTTTGTGCTTTCCATGGCTTTTTGCAATAGAGTATGTCACTTGTTTCAGCGTTTTTCACCCATTAAAAAAAAGGGTGGTGGAAAAATATGCCGAAAAAAAGCCTAGTGTGAACATTTTGCTGCGTTTTTAGTGAAAAAAGCAAGTATGTGACACACATTTACTTTTGTGATTTTCCCAAGTTTAAACCATCTTGTCTTGGTCACCTGATATAGCAGCTTGGATTATTACAGTTTAATTAAATTAGTGATGCCTACAAAGTAAACATTGGTTGAGCTAGGTGTGAGATTGAACAACACGTGTGGCCCAGGGAGGTGTGAAAATGAACAATGCCTGAGCAACTCAATGGTAAACCATAATGTGAAAGTAAATAGTGTCCTACAAATTCAATGCACTGCCAGGGTCTTAGATAAACTATTCCAGACCAATTCACCCCCCCCTATTACATTTGTAATGTGTACTTTTTCATGAACATATGTCTTGCAATGGTGACCTGTTTTCATGTGTCTATGGTGGAAGCAAAGCTGAACTTTGGGATCCTGAAAAACGCACCAAAAATGCACCAAGAACCACTGCAAAAAAACACACCAAAACCTGCGTTTTTGACGCTACTTCTTTCCTGCCAAGAGATTATGTTTTGCTGCAGAAAAAAAACACCTAGTGTGAATATAGCCTAAGACTTACTCTGCCAGCATTAATAGTCAATATTCTGTATACAAATAGGACTCCAATCCATGTATTCAGTTTATCATAAACATGCCTGAGTTAATCTGCCAAATACACATAGTATGCTTTCTCATAGGTGAAATATAAATCCTGTTAAAGGTCCAAGTTGCAGCAGTTAAGTAGAACAAAACAGACCTCTTCATTCTTTGTAGGTGGAAAAACTTTCGAAATATTCAGTGTATCAAGTACTTATACTCCTGACTGTATATAGTATAATTGCCGCACTGCTACATACAGGTGCTTCTCAGAAAATTAGAATATCATCAAAAAGTGAATTTATTTCAGTTCTTCAATCCTAAAAAATGAAACTCATATATTATACAGAGTCATTACAAACAGAGTGATCTGTTTTAAGTGTTTATTTCTGCTAATGTTGATGATTATGGCTTACAGCCAATGAAAACACAAAAGTCATTATCTCAGTAAATTAGAATTAACAAGAAACACCTGGAAAGGCTTCCTAAGCATTTAAAAAGGTCCCTTAGTCAGTTTCAGTAGGCTCCACAATCATGGGCAAGACTGCTGACTTGACAGATGTCCAGAAGGCAGTCATTGACACACTCCTCAAGGAGGGTAAGCCACAAAAGGTCATTGCTAAAGAAGCAGCTGTTCACAGAGTGCTGTATCCGAGCATATTAATGGACGTGGAAGGAAAAAGTGTGGCAGAAAAAGGTGCACAAGCAACTGGGATAACCGCAGCCTTGAAAGGATTGCTAAGAAAAGGCCATTCAAAAATTTGGGGGAGATTCACAAGGAGTGGACTGCTGCTGGAGTCACTGCTTCAAGAGCCACCACACACAGACGTATCCAGGACATGGGCTACAAGTGTCGCATTGCTTGTGTCAAGCCCATCATGACCAATAGACAACGCCAGAAGCGTCTTACCTGGGCCAAAGAGAAAAAGACCTGGACTGATGCTCAGTGGCCCAAGGTGTTGTGTTCAGATGAAAAGTAAATTTTGCATTTCATTTGGAAATCAAGGTCCCAGAGTCTGGAGGAAGAGTGGAGAGGCCACAATCCAAGCTGCTGGAGGTCTGGTGTGAAGTCTCCACAATCAGTGATGGTTTGGGGGGCCATGTCATCTGCTGGTGGAGGTCCACTGTGTTTTATCAAGACCAAAGTCAGCGCAGCCGTCTACCAGGACATTTTACAGCACTTCATGCTTCCCTCTGCCCACAAGCTTTATGGAGATGGAAATGTCATTCTCCAGCAGGACTTGGCCACTGTCCACACTGCCAAAAGTACCAATACCTGGTTTACACACAACAGTATCACTATGCTTGATTGGCAGCAAACTCGCCTGACCTTTACCCCATAGAGAATCTATTATAGAGAATCTATGGGGTATTGTCAAGAGGAAGATGAGACCCCAGACCCCTCAATACAGATGAGCTGAAGGCTGCTATCAAAGCCACCTGGGCTTCCATAACACCTCAGCAGTGCCACAGGCTGATCCCTCCATGCCACATTGCCGCATTGATGCAGTAATTGATGCACAAGGAGCCCGAACAACTATTGAGGGCATTTACTAAACATACATTTCAGTAGGCCACCTTTTCGGATTTTAAAAACATTTTTCAAGCTGTTGTTATGAAGTATTCTAATTTACTGAGATAATGACGTTTGTATTTTCATTGGCTGTAAGCTATAATCATCAACATTAACAGAAATAAACACTTAAAATAGATCCCTCTGTGTGTAATGACTCTATATAATAGATCCCTCTGTGTGTAATGACTCTATATAATAGATCCCTCTGTGTGTAATGACTCTATATAATAGATCCCTCTGTGTGTAATGACTCTATATAATAGATCCCTCTGTGTGTAATGACTCTATATAATAGATCCCTCTGTGTGTAATGACTGTATATAATAGATCCCTCTGTGTGTAATGACTCTATATAATAGATCACTCTGTGTGTAATGACTCTATATAATAGATCCCTCTTTGTGTAATGACTCTATATAATAGATCCCTCTGTGTGTAATGACTCTATATAATAGATCCCTCTGTGTAATGACTCTATATAATAGATCCCTCTGTGTGTAATGACTCTATATAATAGATCCCTCTGTGTAATGACTCTATATAATAGATCCCTCTGTGTAATGACTCTATATAATAGATCACTCTGTGTGTAATGACTCTATATAATATAGGAGTTTCACTTTTTGCATTGAAGAAATGAAATAAACTAACTTTTGATGATATTCTAATTTTGTGAGAAGCACCTGTATATAGTATGAAGCCCCACTGCCCCATATCTGTATGTATAATTTGATGCACATGACTCGCCCCCTGGGCCGTGGGGTACACGGAACCGGGCCTTCTAGTGTACGGTGCTGATGGGGGTAGTAGTGGTAACCCGATCCCGTGGCTCAGGGTGGTCAGACCAAATGGTGGCAGTCTATTTATCAGTGTTTTGAATGTCCGACTACGCCACCCGTGGATTGCGGTCAGGGATAACCGCCGCTGCGAGGCAGACTGCTGAGGCTGGTGTTGGTGTGCAGCACAGGTGTAGGATAACTCCCCACGGGAAGAGTGTAGCCTCAGGGCAGTGTAGGTGGATGTTGGGGGTGATAGTGCAGGCCGCAATACTAAGAGTTCAGAGTCCGCTTCAAACAGTTCAGGGTCTTTATTGTAGATATTATTAATGACCCAACAGTACCGGTTAGGAATGGGCCTGGGTGTCTGAGAGCATTCGGGCGAGCCCCACTGGTCAGGGTGAGTGTGTAGGCCTACCGTTCTCTCTATGCTCTTTCTGACTATCCCCCTTTTCGTGGTGTAATAGCCCACGTCCCTGAACTGGCCGTGTACTTCTCGCCTGTATGGCATGCGACTAGGGCCTTGGGTACCTGTTGCTTGCTCCTCGCTGTACTGGTCCCTCTGTGTGGCGGAGCCTCCAGGATTCTTAGGCCAAGGGACCTGAAATCCCTCGCAGGTTGGTTCTCTGCTGCTGGGCTTCTAACCCTGACAGCCCCGGACCCCAATGCCCGGTAGATTGGTTCTCTTCCAGTACCGGCTCTCGTCGCCTCTGTCCCTGGCTTGCAGTTTCTCCTCTGCCTCACGGACTCCTCAGCTACAGCTGAACTGTCCCTCCTTCTCTGGGACTAGTCTCACTCCTGAGCTAGGTCTTCCAGTTCTCTCTAACCCTGCCCCCAGTTCCAGCTTTTATAGGGGCAGCCAGCTCCCCCTGCTGGCCTGGGACAGGAGGTGCTGTATGCTAATTGTCCCTAACCAGTGGACCTCCCTCCTGCTCTCAGACACAGATTATTGTTTGTGGCATCCAGGCCTGGGGTGACACATTCTCCCCTAGTAAAATTTAGTACTTCGGACTAAACAGGAACCACAAATACAGGGTATAAATGACAACATAACATATACACAAGTATATTTTGTCCTTGAGGTCACAGCGCTTCCGTGACCGGGTGTCCATGTCACCCAACAAGGTGAACTTTTCCACGGTGTGGGGACCTGTTTCCATAAACCCCAAGTTCCTGGCCTTGGGCGTGGCGACAAGGCTGAGCTCTCTACTTTGGGCCACAAGGAGGCCACACCGGACAGATTTTTCTTCCGTGGCCATCTTCGAAAGAGGCACCAAGTGCAACTATCTACAAGACAGTTCCGGTTATTCAGCGTCCATAACCTGTTAGTCCATGAACTAGAAAGACTGGAAAAACATAATTAGCAACCAGGCAACAAACATAAAACATTTACAATATACAGCATTTAGATCTTCCAGCGAGCTGGTATTTGCCCCCTAGTGCTCCGGGTTGACCTGCGTAACCCACTGTCCGGTGGTGGTCTAACCTGACTTTCCCCACTAGCATTCAGGGTACAGCTTCTAGCTGGGTTTACAGGCAGTGCAGGCAGCTATCTGCGGGTCCTTTGGCTTACCGCAGGTATGGCAGGCTCACTGTCAGCAGAGGGTTGACTCTCTTGGGCTGCTGGCATGGGTTCTTCTGCCTCTAGGGCTGCTTGGTCTTCTAATTCCTCCTGCTCTCCTGTAGGTTCCTGCTGGGTTGGTTGAAGGAAGTGTAGGACGGGTACCACTATTGCATCATTTATCCGAGTCCAGGACCGGGGGAACTCTCCAAGAACTGTGCTGATCATTTCTTTCTTGTCTTCTGCGGGTTCAAGGTCATCTTGATCTTCTCCTGCACTCTGTAGTTGCTTGGGGCACCTTTTTAGGTGGTCTCTGGAGACGGTGCTAGTGGTTTCTCCTCCATCCTTGGTAATTACACATACCTTCGGGTTGTTGTGGTTGGACTGCAGTACTGTGTACGGGTCGCTCTCCCACTGGTCATCTAGCTTGTGAAGCCTTCTCTTCCGCTTCAGGACCTGCTCACCAGGTTCCAGGGGACCAGCAGGGGCGTGTTGGTTGAAGAGCCTCTCTTGCTTTTCTCTCGCTTGAGCCAGACTCCTCTCCACACTCTCCTGTACCTTCTTGTACTGTAGCCGCCGTTCCGTATCCCAGTCCGCGTCTGGGGAGGTGTCCTCGGGGGTCAGGACTCCCATCTCCAGGTCTATCGGCAGCTTACCTGGTCTTGCCCTCATCAGGTAAGCCGGGGTGCAATTTGTAGCATTCACCAGGATATGGTTGTATAAGTCTATCAGGTCTGGCAGCTTCTCCGGCCACAGGCTGCGTTCTTCCAGGGGCAACGTTTTGAGGAGATCAATGACGATATTATTCATTTTCTCACATAGCCCGTTGGTTTGTGGGTGGTAAGACGTTGTCCGAATCTTCTTACAGCCGTAGAGGTTGCAGAACTCCTGGAAGATTTCAGCCTCAAACCCTGGACCTTGATCTGTCAAGACCTGTTCCGGATACCCGTGTGGACGGCAGAAGTGTTGTTGGAAGGCTCTGGCCGCTGTTTGGGCTGTCAAGTCTTTAACAGGAACCACCACCAGGAACCGGGTATAGTGGTCCACTATTGTCAGGGCATAGACGTAGCCCAACCGGCTTGGAGCCAGTTTCACATGGTCCAGAGCTACCAGCTCAAGAGGCTGCCTGGTGATGATGGGCATCAAGGGCGTCTTCTGGCTGGTACCGTCCTTCCTTCTGAGGTTACATGGGCCGCAGTCCCTGCACCACTTCTCTATGGCCCCTCTCATTCCGACCCAGTAGAACCGCTCTCTCAGTAGGAACTCCAGTTTCTTCCACCCGAAGTGTCCCGCTCTGTCATGGTAGGCCTCCAGGACCATTGCTGCATCTCGTCTCGGGACCACTACCTGCCAGGTCAGCTCGTGCGTCCGGTGGTTGACAAGCCTTCTGCACAGCTTACCTTCGTAGAGGAATAGCCTGCTTTTCTCCTTCCATAACTGCTTGGCTTCCTCTGGAGCGTCCGAGCCAGGGCTAGCGTCTGCCTGGGTCAACAGGTCTTTCACCAGGCGAATTGCAGGGTCACTATCTTGCGTTTCAGCCCAGCCGTGGTGAGGTAAGGGATTGAACATGACAGTGGTCAAGTCTTTGTCTCTTACACGGTGGGAGTACTGAGTGGCCCCGTACCGGTGGAATGCAGGGAGCTCTATTTCCTCCAACTCATCTGGATCTTCTCCCTCATCAGGCAAGTGGGGAATTCTCGATAGGGCATCTGCATTGGCATTGGCTCGGCCTGCCCGGTACTTGATGGTGAAGTCATAGTTTGCTAGCCGGGCCATCCACCGCTGCTCTAGGGCACCAAGTCTCGCATTGTCCAGATGTGTCTACGGATTGTTGTCCGTGTACACAGTGAACTTCACAGAGGCCAGGTAATGCTTGAAACGTTCTGTTACGTCCCACACCACTGCCAAGGACTCCAGCTTAAAGGAGCTGTAATTCTCCGGGTTTCTCTCGGTGGGCCTCAGCTTCCGGCTGGCGTACGCGATCACCCTTTCTCTGCCCTGTTGGTTCTGTGACAGTACGGCTCCCAGCCCCACATTACTGGCGTCTGTGTGGAGGATAAAAGGCTGGTCATAATCAGGGTAGGCCAGGATCTCATCCCCCGTGAGGGCCATCTTCAGCTGGCGGAAGGACTCCTCTTCCGGCTTGTCTCACTTGAAGGGTGGCTTTTGGCTTCTGGTCTTAGATTGTCCTATAAGGAGGTCCTGCATAGGGGCTGCCATCTTGGTGAACCTGGGGATGAACCTTTGGTAGTAGCCTACCAACCCGAGGAACTGCCTCACTTCTTTTATGTTAGAGGGGCTTGGCCAGTTCTTTATTGCCGTGATTTTGTCAGGGTCGGGGGCTACTCCTTCTGCACTCACCACATGTCCCAGGTACTGTACCTTCGGCTTTAACAGATGGCACTTGGAGGGTTTCACTTTCATGCCAAAGCCTGCCAGGGCATCGAACACCTCGGCCAGGTGCTTTAGATGGTCCTCGTAAGTCTTCGAATAGACAATCACGTCGTCCAGGTAAAGTAGGACCGTCTCAAAGTTTCGGTGCCCTAAACAGCATTCCATCAGCCTCTGGAAGGTCCCGGGTGCGTTGCAGAGCCCGAACGGCATATAGTTGAATTCACTTAATCCCATCGGGGTGGTGAAGGCGGTCTTCTCCTTATCAGCCTCTGCCACAGGAACCTGCCAGTACCCACTAGTAAGGTCCAAAGTAGAGAAGAAATTAGCTGAATTTAGTGCGACCAAAGACTCCTCTATTCTAGGCAACGGGTATGCGTCTTTATGGGTGATACGATTGACTTCTCTATAGTCCACGCACATTCTCATAGTACAGTCTTTCTTTTTTACCAGAACCAAGGGGGCTGCCCAGGGGCTACAACTGTCTCTAATGACCCCGGCTTCCTTCATTTCTCTCAGCATGCCCTTTGCGTTCTGATAGTGTGCGGGGTGGTACAGATCTGTATCTTTCTTTTATTGGTGGGTGGCTCCCCATGGGGATGTGGTGTTCTACCCCTTTCACTCTGCCGAAGTCTAGCGGGTGCTTACTAAAGATTCTCTCGTACTCTTGAACCACCCGGTAGACTCCTTGTTTTTGGTGCAAGGGAGTGGAGTCAGCACCCACGTGGAGTTTCTGGCACCAGTCCTCCTTGGGTTTCTGGGAACCATTACCCTCTGCTTGGGGAGATGGAGGCAAGGGTTCCATGGCCCTGACAGCATTGTGTTCAACAGTATACAATTTGGCTAGTGTAGCGTACCAAGGCAAGTGTACTTCCCTTTCCCCAATGTTTAAGATCCAGACGGGCACCCTTCCATGGCGGACATCGACCACCCCCTGGGCTGTCAAAATGGTGGGCCTGCTGTCTGAGTACACGGGTTCTACCATGGCTTGGTAGTCTCTCCCTGTTAACCCGATTGCATTCCGACACCAGATCATTTCACTTTTGGGGGGCATGGCAATGGGGAACGGGTCGCTCATCCATTCCTCACGCTACCGATCTCACCACCAGACAGTTCTACCTGTTGCCATCTCATCAGGGCTCTTATCTCCTTCTGGAGGACCCTCTGCTGGCTGGAGCTCACATTCATCGCCACCTGCTGCAAAATTACAATTGCTTCTGAAAGACAATTTTCAATCACATTAGTACCCAAGGTTATTTTAGGGTGACTTTCCCGACGGTCAATGTCCACAATGATCACTCCCTGTGCCGGCAGTTCAACTTTACCAATCTTAATGGTCATCTCTCTGAACCCCACCTGCGGCACGGGTTGACCATTGCTGGCGATGATGCTCAAGTCATCATCTGGATAACGAGTTATATCAGTGTCACTCCAGTACTGCTTGAAAAGTACATATTGGATGGTAGTCACTTGGGACCCGGTGTCCAGCAGTGCACTCATGGGGATACCGTCCAGCACTACGGGTAAAACCGGGTGTTCCCCTACCTACTTATCACGCCAATTAGATGGGCCTGATGACCTTATGCCTGGGGGTTGGCCCTTTGCCCCAGGTCGGACCCATTTAAAGTACAGTACCTGGCTACATGTCCCGGCTGGCTGCAACGGCGGCAAATCGGCTGTCCATCCTCAGTGTAATGATCGGCGGGCCTCCCTCTGAACGACGGGATCCTCCTCCGTCGACGCCACGGGACATCCTCCGGACTGGAAGCCAGCTTGATTGGTCCTGACGGGTCCATCTGTAACGACTGTACGGTCCTGGACAATGCAGCAACACTCTTTGTTAGTTCTTGGACCTGATGGTGCAGGTTTGCAGGCGGGGATGGATTTAGGGCCTGCGCATCAGCCCCCACAAGGTCTGCGGGATAGGGTGCCGCCCCCTGGTGGTAAGGGATGGCAGGGCGCCGGGAAGCTACAGCGCCACCCGGTGCAGGTTCTCGGAGCACCCGGATGGCCCTATCGTTGAACTGTGCAAAAGTCAAATCGGGGTTCTGTAGGGCCATGAGGCGCAGCTGGGTTCTGTGGGCGCTGGACAGCAGACCTTCTATGAACTGGTCAGTCAATAGTTTATCTGTATCCTGCACGCTGCCAGGGTCAGCTTGCTTAATTGCCCCCAAGGCTTCCTGTAAATTTAGGGCATAATCTCGGATGCTATCTTGAGCTCGCTGCTTACATCCATAGAACCGCATTTTGATTTCTGCTGAGGTACGGGTATCAAAGGTGTCCCGTAGACGGGTCAGAACCCCCCTTACAGTCCTTTTCTCCTCAGCTGTCCAAGACTTTACCTCCCGCTGGGCCGCACCAGTTAACTGCCCTATCAGTATGCTTACCTTCTGTTCTTCTGTCAGGGGATAAACTTTGAACAGGCTATACAGCCTTTCTTTAAAGTCGCCCAAGGTATGCGACTCGCCGGCATACTGGGGCAGCCAGGCCGCTCCGGGGATATAGGCAGGGGTGGATTAAGAGTAGCAAGGGCCCCGGGCAGTTTAGAAGGCGCGGGCCCCCTCCACACACCTGATTTATCACGTGACATGTCACATGATCCCCTGTGATAGATCATGTGATAGTTCATGGGAAATTAATTTGGCATAATATTAATTGTGCTGCCTCATCTGAGAGCAGCACAATATTGGGGCAGATACCCTGATTCCAGCGATGTGTCACTTTTTCAGCTACTTGTTGCCATTTTGAGAAAATCACCGTTTTATCTGCTGCAGATCTAGCAGCTCTCTGAATGCTGCGCTCTGTATAGCCCCACCCACACCACTGATTGGCAGCTTTCTGCCCATGCTCAGTGTACACAGAAATCTACTGATCAGTGATGGGGGTGGGGTCCTACAGAACTTACTAGTCATCTAGTGATAATTACCTTCTGACAAATCAATGATTTTATCAAAACAACACTAAGCAGCCCAGTAAGTGACACATTACTGGAATCAGTGCCTCTAACCCTACATTATGCTGCTCTCAGATTAGGTGGCAAAAACCTGATGACAGATTCCCTTTAAAAGAGCTGTAAAGACAAAAAAGTTTGTATTAAAAAAAATACAAGCCATTTGTTAAATTAACTTTTTTTCATTGTTAATTCACATTAGACTGTATCTTCAACACTTTTGTCAGCAGGTCTTATTACAGACTCTGAATAGGGCAGCTCTCTCCCTCTCCCTCAGCAGAAAGTCACAGCATGGTTAAAAAACTGGATCTTTTATGATTTTCTCATAATAAATAAAAAGGACATGCAAGTCCTCCAAACTATTTTTCGTTTCTCTATAGGGGAGGTCCTAAATCTTTCTTGCTCTTTAGTTGATCACATGTCAAAAATGCAAAGAATTTACTATGAACTCGCCTAAAAAAATATACACTTGGAGAGTAATATCATCATCTGCATGTAAATATTCCTTGACTCTAAGGGCTCGCTCACACTGTCGTATAACACGGCCGAATGCTATGTGATGTTTTATCGGATAGGACTCAGCTCTATGTTATACTATGGGACAGTGCGATTATTGGCATGAGAAAATAATCTCATTCGATATTCGGACCATGTGCACCCATACAAGTCTATGGGTGCACGTAAAACATTGGACTGCACTCGGATGTCATCCAAGTGCAGTCCGATGAACACTCACAGAGACTATGGAGAAGATGGAGAAAGTAAGTTCTCCATCTTCTCCATATCTGTGCTGCGAGAGAATCGGATCACACTCAGTTGAAGCTCTGACAGAGTTTGAGCCGAGTGTCATTAGCTTAATTGGCCCTATTCTCTTGCATGAGAGAATATATGGCTTAGTGAGTGGACCCTAAAACTGAATAGTAGTGACGGACAGGCACCACACAAGCGGGATCCATGTAGCTCTCAGATGTCATGTAGGTAGGGCTTCATTCCATGGGGTAGAGCTTAATTTCAAGGTATATAAAAAAAATGGACTTCAAATAAAAATTAAATAAACACAAAAAGCACTAATTGAATTATTTTTTTCGTATTTATGTTTGCAGCCCCTTTAAAAACCCTTTGAGGACCAAGGCACATATATGTCCCATAGTTTTAAACTGGAAAAAAAATTGATTGAATAAAATTTAAGGTCCTCCAAGGTTTAAGTAGGTCATAAATTCATATGAATACTTGCTCATACAATTGCACATGCCAAAAGATGAAGAAGAACAGAATCAAAAATATGACATTAAGTGGAACACTTACAAGTATTCAAGGTGAAAGAGACCAGCAAAGGCATCGTCTCGAATGACAGTAAATGAGTTAGAATTCAGCAAGCTGAAAATGAAGACAGCAGGTTAGAAGCGAACCAGACTTTATGGTGCTCAGAATTAGTCAAGCAGAATTTATTGACTGCTCTTGCAAAACACTGAGACTCCCGCTGTGTATAGATGGCTCCGTGCGGCCTCCCGCTGTGTATAGATGGCTCCGTGCGGCCTCCCGCTGTGTATAGATGGCGCCGTGCGACCTCCCACTGTGTATAGATGGCGCCGTGCGGCCTCCCGCTGTGTATAGATGGCACCGTATAGATGGCTACGTGCGGCCTCCTGCTGAGTATACGTGTATAGCTGGCTACGTGCGGCCTCCTGCTGAGTATAGATGCCGCACGGCGCTCCCCCCAGAGACAGCAGGAGGCCGCACAGCGCCATCTATACTCAGCGGGGGACCGCACGTAGCGATCTATACACAGCAGGAGGCCGCACGGCGACATCTATACTCAGCGGGGGGCCGCACGTAGCCATCTATACACAGCGGGGGGCGCACGTAGCCATCTATACACAGCGGGGGGGCGCACGGCGCCGTCTATAAGCAGCGAGGGGCCGCACGTAGCCATCTATACACAGCGGGAGGCTGCACGGAGCCCCCCCAGAGACATCAGGAGGCCGCACGGCGCCAACTATACTCAGCAGGAGGCCGCATACAGTCATACACACACACAAACATATACAGACACGCATAAACACATTTGAAACACAAAAATACATACAAACAGGCATCACACAATGACATCTGCCCACACACACACACACACACACAAACAGACAGACATCACACACACACACACCTGCCCACACACACACCTGCCCACACACACACACCTGCCCACATACACATCTGTGTGTGTGTATGTATAGTGTGTGTGTATAATGTGTGTGTATGTATACTGTGTGTGTATGTATAGTGTGTGTGTGTGTGTGTATAATTTGTGTGTGTGTATTTTTTTTTTAAGTTAAAAACAAGTAAAATGCTTGTGGCATCAATATCAAGACTCCAGATATAAGGGCCTATTCACACTGAATTTTGCAATGCATTCATCTCCTCTTTCCAGGCTTCTATCTAAATCCCTGAAAAATGGCATTCAGATGTGCCTTGACATAGCCATTGATTTGAACAAAGGCAAACCGAGGCTAAAGTCTGAATCTTTAGGCTCCATTTTCTCTGCTTTCAGATGTCTCATTTCAGACAGCACAATCCTGAATTTCAGGGATTCAGTTGTAAGCCTTGTGTAAAGACCTGAATGCAGCGCTGAATGTAGTGTGAATAGGTCCTTACATCCTACACCACCTCAGGGGATTGTTGTTATGGAGTATTGCCCCTGGGTGGCCGCAGTTATGACCACCACCAGGGCTCGCGGTCACCCACCCTAACTTTGGTATTCTGGGGAGCTGGTATAATGAATATCTGAGAAGAGCCCTAGAGAAGCAAGAACATTGGACAACCAAGAGGTGGTGGCCTCAAGTCAGGTGTAGTGTTCAACAGGGCAAGACTTTCTAACCTGCCCACACACACACACACACACATATACACACACACACCTGCCCACACAGACACACACACACACCTGCCCACACAGACACACACACACCGGCCCACACACACACACACCTGCCCACACACATACACATCTGCCCACACACACACACACACACCTGCCCACACACACACACACACCTGCCCACACACAAACACACCTGCCCACACACAAACACACCTGCCCACACACAAACACACCTGCCCACACACACACACACCTGCCCACACACATACACACCTGTCCACACACACACACCAACACCTGCCCACACACACACACACCTGCCCACACACACACACACCTGCCCACACACACACACACACACACCTGCCCACACACACACACACACCTGCCCACACACACATCTGCCCACACAGACACCTGCCCGCAAACACACACACACACCCATATACACACACCTGCCCACACACACACACACACCTGCCCACACACACACCCACACCTGCTCACACAGACACCTGCCCACACACACACACACACACACACACATATACACACACACACATATACACACACACACCTGCCCACACAGACACACACACATATACACACACACACATATACACACACACACACACCTGCCCACACAGACACCTGCCCCCACAGACACCTGCCCACAAACACACACACACCTGCCCACACACACATCTGCTCACACACACACACACTCACCATCCCCCGGCGCAATTCCTCCTGCCTGCTCTCTCTCTTTTCCGGTGCAGCACTGCAGGCCGGGGCGCACTGTGTGACGTCACAGCTAGGAGACACAGCCGCGCACAGGGCCATGTCTCCTAGCAGTGACGCGGCCGGGCCAGCACAGGGAAGTTAACTGCTGCAGTGCTGGCCCGGCCGATGAAGAAGTAGCGGTGGCCGCTGCTGGGGGAGCAGTCCAAGCCCCCCCCTCCCGCCACTGCTACCGCTATGTGCCGCGGCGGCCCGCACATATAATGAGGGCAATCCGGCATTAGACACCCCGCCTGGAGCCGTGGACCCCCTGCAGGCTCGGGGCCCTGGGCGGTCGCCCGGATTGCCCTCATTATAATCCGCCTATGGATATAGGGCATGGAAAACGGCATCACAGCTGCAGCGGCTACGCTGGTGGTAGAGGGTCCCTCCGCGTCCGACATCTTCCTCCCTCCTAATTAACCGTGGCCTACCTTCTGGCGATCCTCTTCTGTAGGCCGCGGCTTCCCTCGCGATGCTCTGGGAGAGGACCTTGCGTTGCTCGGTGATGACGTCGGCATCCGCTGGATCTCCATCCAGGACCTTGAGCAGCGTCTCAGCGTAGGGCGGGGCTTCAGGTCTCACGCGTTTTTGGACGTCCACGCCCCTCTTCTTCCCGCGCGTCGTCCCGAAGATGGCGCCCGATGGCGGGAAACGGCTCCGATTGGCGGGAAATGGCCCCAAATGGCGGGAAACTTCACTCAGATATGTATAGAGTCTTTTCCAGGCACGCAATACCCGTTTGTGGCGGGTTGGTCACAATTCTGCCGACTACGCCAAAGCTGAATCCCCCCCTGGGCCGTGGGGTACCCGGAACCGGGCCTTCTAGTGTACGGTGCTGATGGGGGTAGTAGTGGCAACCCGATCCCGTGGCTCAGGGTGGTCAGACCAAATGGTGGCAGTCTATTTATCAGTGTTTTGAATGTCCGACTACGCCACCCGTGGATTGCGGTTGGAGATAACCGCCGCTGCAAGGCAGACCGCTGAGGCTGGTGTTGGTGTGCAGCACAGGGGTAGGATAACTCCCCATGGGAAGAGTGTAGCCTCAGGGCAGTGTAGGTGGATGTTGGGGGTGATAGTGCAGGCCGCAATAGTAAGAGTTCAGAGTCCGCTTCAAACAGTTCAGGGTCTTTATTGTAGATATTATTAATGGCCCAACAGTACCGGTTAGGAATGGGCCTGGGTGTCTGAGAGCAATCGGGCGAGCCCCACTGGTCAGGGTGAGTGTGTAGGCCTACCGTTCTCTCTATGCTCTTTCTGACTATCCCCCTTTTCGTGGTGTAATAGCCCACGTCCCTGAGCTGGCCGTGTACTTCTCTCCTGTATGGCTTGCGACTCAGGCCTTGGGTACCTGTTTGTTGCTCCTCGATGTACTGGTCCCTCTGTGTGGCGGAGCCTCCAGGCTTCTTAGGCCAAGGGACCTGAAATCCCTCGCAGCTTGGTTCTCTGCTGCTGGGCTTGTAACCCTGACAGCCTCGGACCCCAATGTCCAGTAGATTGGTTCTCTGCCAGGACCGGCTCTCGTCGCCTCTGTCCCTGGCTTGCAGTTTCTCCTCTGCCTCACGGACTCCTCAGCAACAGCTGAACTGTCCCTCCTTCTCTGGGACTAGTCTCACTCCTGAGCTAGGTCTTCCAGTTCTCTCTAACCCTGCCCCCAGTTCCAGCTTTTATAGGGGCAGCCAGCTCCCCCTGCTGGCCTGGGACAGGAGGTGCTGTATGCTAATTGTTCCTAACCAGGGGACCTCCCTCCTGCTTTCAGAAACAGATTATTGTTTGTGGCATCCAGGCCTGGGGTGACACACACACACTGCTCTATATTTAGTATGATGCCCCCACTCCTCCATATATATAGCATGATAGTCCCACTGCTCCATATACAGGTGCATCTCACTAAATTAGAATATCATCAAAAAGTTAATTTATTTCAGTTCTTCAATACAAAAAGCTGTCTTTCAGCTCATCTGCATTGTTGGGTCTGGTGTCTCTCATCTTCCTCTTGACAATACCCCATAGATTCTCAATAATAGATTCTCTATGGGGTTAAGGTCAGGCGAGTTTGCTGCCAATCAAGCACAGTGATACTGTTGTGTGTAAACCAGGTATTGGTACTTTTGGCCGTGTGGACAGGGGCCAAGTCCTGCTGGAGAATGACATTTCTATCTCCAAAAAGCTTGTCGGCAGAGGGAAGCATGAAGTGCTGTAAAATGTCCTGGTAGCCGGCTGTGCTGACTTTGGTCTTGATAAAACACAGTGGACCTACACCAGCAGATGACATGGCCTCCCAAACCATCACTGATTGTGGAGCCTTCACACTAGACCTCAAGCAGCTTGGATTGTGGACTCTCCACTCTTCCTCCAGACTCTGAGACCTTGATTTCCAAATGAAAATTGGAACTCTAGGACCTTGTGGAGTGTGTCAATGACTGCCTTCTGGACATCTGTCAAGTCAGCAGTCTTCCTCATGATTGTGGAGCATACTGAAACAGTATTGAAGAACTGGAATAAATTAACTTTTTGAAGATATTCTAATTTAGTGAGATGCACCTGTATATACTATGATGGTCCCACTGCCCCACATACATATAGTATAATGGCCCCACTACTCCATATGTAGTATGATGGACCCACTACTCCAGATATATAGTAGGATGGCTCCACTGCCCGATCATTTAAAAAAATATCTCACTTAATCCTGATTCCCTACATCACGGCCTCTGTCTCCTCTTCCATGGCGGGACAGCAGAGCAGAGCGATGCAATGATGTCACCGAGCCACCTGCGTGAGGATGCTGACATCTCGTTAACCGCAGGCCTATGGCGATCTGTGGCATATGAAAGAGATAGTGATAGGGCAGGGAGCTTGTGTCCCACTGCTTTATCATGCGACGCCTCTGCATAAGAGACATTAGGGCTACATTAGCTACGTCACAGAAGACACTGGGGCTGGAGTATATAGAATAGGAGACACTGGGGCTGGCGTATATTCATCACAGGATACATTGGGGCTAGAGCATATACATCACAGAAGAAGCTGGAGTATATAGAATAGGAGACACTGGGGCTGGAGTATATAGAATAGGAGACACTGGGGCTGGCGTATATTCATCACAGGATACATTGGGGCTAGAGCATATACATCACAGAAGAAGCTGGAGTATATAGAATAGGAGACACTGGGGCTGGAGTATATAGAATAGGAGACACTGGGGCTGGCGTATATTCATCACAGGATACATTGGGGCTAGAGCATATACATCACAGAAGAAGCTGGAGTATATAGAATAGGAGACACTGGGGCTGGAGTATATAGAATAGGAGACACTGGGGCTGGCGTATATTCATCACAGGATACATTGGGGCTAGAGCATATACATCACAGAAGAAGCTGGAGTATATAGAATAGGAGACACTGGGGCTGGAGTATATAGAATAGGAGACACTGGGGCTGGCGCATATACAGTTCTGCTCAAAAGTTTACATACCCCGGCAGAATTTTTCCTTTCTTGGCCTTGTTTCAGAAAAAATGAATGATAACAAAAACACTTTTTCTCCACTCATGGTTATTGGTTGGGTGAAGCCATTTACTGTCACATTTCTGTGTTTTCTCTTTTTAAATCTTAATGACAACTAGTGATGAGCGAGCATGCTCGCTACTGCTCGGTGCTCGCCCGAGTATCTCACTGCTCGAGATGCTCTGCGCTCAGCGAGTATTTCCGGGTTGGTCGGGCGGGAAGTCGGGACCCATCCCTGCATGTTTGGTGCTCTTTACAGAGCCAATGAACATGCAGGGATTGCCTGCCATGCACTGTAATGCCATAGCCATGTTGGTTGTGGGCATTACAGTGATTGGCTGGCTGCACAGCGTCATCAGGTCTATATCTGACCTGGCACCGCCATGCTCATCACAGTCACTCCGGATCAGACAGTGTAGGGAGAGCTGCTGCTGCGTTAGGGAGAGATTTGATCGTGCATTAGGTAGTGTAGTGAGAAAAACCGCACATTACACATATACATCTCAACAAACAGTCCTTCTGAGGACTAATCCATCTGCAGAGATATCAGGCAGGCAGTGTAAATAGGCAGGCAGGCAGTGTATATAGCAGACTGCAGTGCATATAGCACAAGAGGCTCCATTCCAATTCTGCCTTCTGCTGCTGTTAGATATTTCTATACAAAGGCCCAGGTCTCAGGGGCGAGGAATACTTTTCTTTGGATCTTAATCCTCATTATTTGCTTATAAAGCAATCCAGAGAACACCGTTTTTCTGCACCATTTGCTTGTTGACACTGCAGAATACAGCCAGGTCCTTTCCATATTAGAGCGCTAGAAATCCAGCTATTTAAAACTGTGTTTTCTCCGTCACACAGATCACATATACGTTGTCAGAAAATACTGCCATTTCTGGCCTCCATTTTTTCAGTGTGTCAGTGAAGCAATTCACAGCAGTTTGCTGTTCACACTACTTACCTACAGGCCAGGTATTTAAAACTCTGTTTTCTCCATCACACCGATCACATATAACTTCGCTTCAAACTCAATCATTTGTAGTGAGCGTGGAAGATACTATCCTCCATTTAAAATGGGCAAGGCACGTGGCAAGGGACGGGGAACTGGACGTGATGGTAATGGTGCATGCAGAGGCCGAGGACAAGGCCGTGGGCAAGCCGAAATTGTGCCACAACAAACACCCACATCTTCTCGCCTGACCTTCCTGTCCCAATTTCTAGGGGACCGCAGCACACCACTATTGAACCCAGATCAGTGTCAAAAGGTTGTTGGTTGGATAGCGGATAATGCTTCCAGTCACTTAGCCACCACCACCACCACCACCCTGTCTTCCACACGGTCAAGTCTCAGTAGCCATGAGGCTGGACCTCATATTCCTCACCCTGATCCTCCTTCCTCCCACCATGCCGAGTACCCAGAGACAATTGATCCCACACTTGGACAATCTGAAGAGCTGTTCACTTTTCCATTTATAGATTCGGGCCTCTCGCCCGGTCCACTTGAAGCGGGGCAAGAGGAGATCACGTGTAGCGATGCCCAAATATTTGAGCAGCCACGGTCACACGAAGGCGACGGTGGGAAACTGTCATAAGAGGTGGACGATGATGAGACACAATTGACAGAAAGTCAGGAATAGTACCAGGGTGCAGAAGTGGGAGACGAGGTGGTGGATGATATAGTAACTGACCCAACCTGGCAGGAGGACATGCAGAGCAAGGACAGCAGCACACAGGGGGAGGGAGGCAGAGCACCCCAACAGGCAGGAAGAAGCAGTGTGGTGGCCGCAGACAGAAGGCAGGCTACCGTTTCCCGTAACACCAACATGAAGGAAGTTGCCACTACAACTGTTAGGTCTTCCCGAGTCTGGTTGTTTTTTAAAGACTCTGCCGATAACTCCAAAAAGGCCATTTGCATCACGAGCCAGACCAGCATCAGCAGGGGTGGCAAAACGACCAGCCTGACCACCACCAGCATGATGAGGCACATGGCAGCAAAGCACTCGACTTTGTGGGCCGAACACCAGGGTCCAGGAACAGTGTCTACAGGTGGCACCATTGCTTCTTCTGCTGTTGTGCATGCAAGTCAATCCCCTGTCCATAGTGCATGCAAAGATGCCTCCTGCCCTGCTCCTGTCATTGCACACTCTCAAGTAGCAGCATCAGGAAGCACGTCCATGTCCTTGTCCCAGCGCAGCGTTCAGTTGTTCATACTCCAGTCCTTGGAATGCAAGCGCAAATATGCAGCCAACGTCCCACAGGCCACACTACTAAATTCTCACAATTCACGACTGCTTGGCTCGAAATGTTGCCTTTTGGGCTTGTGGAAACAGAAGCATTCCACAACCTGATGGCGGCGGCCGTCCCTCGGTACTCTGTCCCCAGCCGCCACTATTTCTCCCAGTGTGCCGTCCCCACATTACACAAGCAAGTGTCCCAAAACATTAGCCGTGCCCTCAACAACGCAGTTACCGGTAAAGTCCACCTAAACACGGACACGTGGACAAGTGCTTGTGGGCAGGGACGGTACATCTCGCTGATGGCACACTGGGTTAACATAGTGGAAGCCGGGACCCAGTCGGACCTTGGGACGGAACACGTCCTCCCGACGCCAAGGATTGCAGGCCCTAGGTCAATCAGGGTTGCCCCCACGGTCTACAGCTCCTGAACCTCATGCTCCTCAGCCTGCTCCTCCTCCTCAGCCTCCATCTCCGAAATGACCACATCAGTCACAAGCTGGAAGCACTGCAGCACTGCCTCGGCCAAGCGGCAACAGGCTGTGCTGAAGCTAATATGCTTAGGTGAAAAAACACACAATGCTGAAGAGTTATGGACAGCTCTGAAAGAGCAGGCAGATCTGTGGCTCAAACCGCTGAACCTACAGCCAGGCATGGTCGCGTGTGACAATGGCTGGAACCTGGTGGCGGCTCAGAGGCGAGGCGAGCTCACACACGTACCATGCCTGGCCCATGTGCTTAACCTCGTGGTTCAGCGGTTACTCAAATCCTACCCGGAGCTGCCGGATCTGCTTGTTAAAGTATGCCGCCTGTGTGCCCATTTTAGAAAGTCAGCTACAGCTTCCGCTGCCCTTGCAGTGTTTCAGCAGCGTTTGCAGCTTCTGGCTCACAGACTGGTGTGTGATGTCCCCACACGTTGGAACTCAACATTGCAGATGTTGGGAAGGATTTGTGAGCAGAAGAGGGCAGTTGTTGAGTACCAGCATCAAAAAGGCTATCGGTATTCAGTTCAGACTCCACACATAAGACCTCAGTAGTGGACGTGGATGTCAGACATATGTACCATCCTCCAAAACTTTGAGGACTCCACCAAGATGGTGAGCGGCGATGACGCCATAATTAGCGTCACCATCCCGCTTCTCTGTCTTCTGAAACGCTCTCTGCTCACAATCAAAGATGATGCATTGCAGGCGGAGCATGATAAGATGGAGCAATTAACCATACAGGGTGATTACACACAGCCAAGCCTCATCTCATCCCAACGTGGATTGGGTGACAATGAGGAAGAGGAGGAGGAGGAAGGACAGGAACTAGTTTCATGCACTATAGACGGTGCTATCTGCACAGCTGTCATACCATCTGTTCAGCGTGGATGGCCAGAGGACAGAGAGGAGGAGGAGGAGAGCATGGTCAGTCATCCTCTTGGTGAGGACACGGAAGTCTTGCCTGTTAGTAGTCTGGCACGCATGGCTGAGTTTATGTTATGCTGCCTTTCCCATGACCCTCGCATTCTCAAAATTTTAGGTCATTACTGGTTGGTGACACTTCTAGACCCACTCTACAAGGAGAACTTTATATCTCTTATTCCTGAGGCGGACAGGTGTACAAAAATGAGGCAGTACCAGAAGGCCCTTGTTGCGGACCTATTAAAAAAATTCCCATCTGAAAACGCTGGAGGCAGAGGGCACACTTCGTTCGACAACCAAGGAGTACAGGCGAGAGAGACACAACTTCAATCCATCAGAGGCAGGGGAACACTGTCAAAGTTCTGGGAGAGTTTTCTCAGACCCTCCCATCGCACAGGCCCTGAGGCGCAGGGTACTCTCACAAGGAGTGCAAAGTTTGGGAAGATGCTGAGGGAGTACCTTGCCGTACCGTACCAACGTCCTCCGTGATTCCTCTGTGCCTTATAAATATTGGGTATCCAAGCTAGATATGTGGAATGAACTGGCTCTCTATGCCTTGGAGGTCCTGGCCTACCCTGCTGCCAGCGTTTTATCAGATCGGGTTTTTAGTGCCGCTGGTGGAATTATAACTGATAAGCGCATCCTCCTGTCAACTGAAAATGCTGACAGGCTGACTCTTATAAAAATGAACAAGGGCTGGATTGGGCCAGACTTCTCAACACCACCGAATGATAGTGACGCGCCCCCTGGGCCATGTTCAGGGGATACCCGGAGCCGGATCTGGATAGGGGTAGTAGTCCTTGTGGCGGTGACCCGGTCCGTGCCCAGGGTGTCAAACTAAGTGGCAGTCTATGGCAGTAGATGTTAACTTGATCGACTACGCCACCCGTTGAGTGCGGCTTTGAAGCCGCCGCTGCAGAACAGTCCACTGAGGCCAGGTGTATCAGGATGTGCAGCGTGGTGGTATAACCCCCAACGGGAGGGGTATGGCCTCAGGGCAGCAGATGCGGATAATGGGGGTAGTTGTAGTGTAGAAAGGAGAGTCAGAGACGTGGGATGCAGTTTCAGGGTTTTTACTCACGGGTGTTCCTTTGGTCACTCTGGCCTTGAGTGACCACCCGAGCCGTGCTGCGTCCACCAGGTCCTGGACTCGGCCAACCCCCAGGCAGTTCCGGAGCGTGGTCCTGAGCTTCCCTCTCTCCTCTCTTTCTCCTGGCCGTCCCCACCAGGGATCCACCTTTGGCCGGCTCCCTCGGGTCTCTTGGTGGTTAAACCTTCTCTGGGTTCCCTGACCCTATACTTGGTGTGCCTTTCTGGTGGATTTGGTGGGGGTCGTGGCAAATCTTGACCATGACCTCCGGTTCCTGGCTGAGGATGATTGACCTCCACCAGCTTGGGTTCCGGTACCCGTGTCCGCCAACCCTTCACCCTTCTGGCTTAATTCTGGGTTCTCAGGGTTCCCTCTTGTCTTCCACTCTGGGCCTTCCTTCTTCCTCTCTCCTCACTGCAGGCCTAGCCCTGGAGCTGGGCCCAGACGGAGCCACAGCTCCTGTCAGCCCTCCTGGCTGAACTCTTCCTCAGCTCCTAAAAAGACCCTGTCCTAAGATGGTGCCCACCTTATATACTCCCTCTATGTGTGAGCCCAGGTGACCAGCACCCAATGAGCTCCTAGCTTTACCCAGAGTGCTCCCCCTATCTGCCCCTACACTACTGGGATGTTCCACCCCCCTTCCCACTCCAGCCAGGGACAGACGCTGTCGTACCTGCACATATATACTTGGTGGGAGTACCGTAGTTCTGTCCCCCGGAAATGGGATGTATGTAGTGCATGCAGCCTACTAAGCTCAGTTCCACACTCCATCCTTACCCGGGAGTGGAATACCACACCTCTGGGTTGAGGTGCAATACCCCTGTAGCAGCCGAGTCCTCAGGGTGCTACATTCCCCCCTGGTAAATCACAGCACGTCCTCGGGCTGTAAAAGAATAAAAACATACCAAAACATACAATTTTTTTCATAACATCCATAAACATATAAAACATTATATACATTATCAGCAGCATAAAACTTTTTCATAATAAACTTTTCATTGTAAACATTCTTGTTCCTCCGGCCACGGTGCAACTTGTGACTGGGTAAAGTGCAACAGTCTCTTTTAGAAAAAACACAGTTTCCTATAAAACCGGTAGGGGGCGCCTTAGGAAGCGCAACTATATACAAGGGGTTATGGCCGCTCTCAGTCCTCGGCCAGTGGGGATAAGGATTGGCTGTTCACAGTCCTCAGCCTGTTAAGGGATAGGGGACACACGGGTAACAGTTCACACTTGTCCCAACGGGGACTATACTTTTCTGGCAACAGTTCCTGTACCCTTACGGGTAACTATTTACAGTTCCACTTTACCGTACTTCAGTAACGGCGTCCTCCTGCTCCTTCTCGCGGGTAGGCTTCAGACCCGTCCGGGTCCTCTTGTCCTTCCTCACACCGCAGCTCTTCCTCCGTCAGCCGGTGTACATGAAGGGCGTAGGGTCCTTTGGCACATTGATGCCGGGTAAAGGTGACCTCGTCACCCAGGTATAGGTCACGACCTCTGTGTCCCTCCGGCAGATGGCTCTCAACGTCCCTGCGGGTCACAAAGACGTCGCCGGGGGTGCGGTGGTCCCGGATGAAGCCCCAACCATGCTGCAGTTGGAATTTGATTACAGTCCCGGTGGCACGGGGACCATGGGCTGCATGGGGGTTCCGTCGGGTCCGGCTCTTCTGCTCTGCACTCTGTACTTGCAGCCGCTCCTCGCGGACCCGCCTCTCTCTCCGTTCCCTGTCGAAGACCTCCAATTGCTGCCGGCAGCACTCCGCACGCTCAGCTGCGGCCGCCCGGGTTTCTTGAGTGAACCCGATGAGGTCTCTTCCAGTGGGGTCCCACGCGAACTGCGCCTCCTCCAACGAGAGTGGGGTGATGTTGACAGGCGCCGGAGCCCGAATCAGGGGCTCGCACAGGGGTCCTTCCTTCCGGAGTCGGAGATGGTAGTACTCCGGTGGCCACACAAAGGGCTGCCCATCCGGGCAAGTGTGTTGGGCGAATAGGTCTTCACCCAGGTGCGGCACTGTGGAAGTTGAGGGCGCAGTGGTGGCAGCGGCGCCCGGGTCTTCCAGGCCTTGCGACCAGGCTTGGGGCACCCTGAAGGTAAAGGGCACCGTGGAGACGGCGGCGCCCGGGGGTACTTGACCTTGCGACCAGGCCGGTGGCTTAGTGGAGGTAGAGGGCGCTGTTGGGTCTGCGGCGCCCGGGGGTACTCGGCCCTGCGACCAGGCCGGTGGCATTTCCTGCTTGGCCGCGCTCAGGGTTGAGGCGCGTGACGTCACAGGGGGCGTGGCCGCGGCTCCTGCCGCTTGAGGCCTAGCTGGGAACGGTGGCGGTGCAGCGACAGGCACGGTAGGGGGAATTTCGGGCTCTGCGACGGGGAGCTGGGGCAGGTTCACGGTTATTAGGCTTGGGGTTGTGACGTCCCCTTTACCTGCCTCTGTCTCTTCAGCTCCTTCCTCGGCGTCGTCTCCGGCCTTCATTCCTCCTGCACCATCCTCAGAGGCGGTCAGACTCCTCGTCTCGGGTGGCGTGCTCCGCTGGCGGGTTCCAGCCTGCTGGGCCATCTCCCTACTCCACTCAGTCAGCGATTCTCGCTGCACCCGGGCCATCCTCCGTGCGAGGCCCTCCAGCGCGGTCTGTGCACGCTCCCGGTCTTGGGGGAGCTGTGCCAGGATCTCCACCAGGCCTAGTGGGGTGGTTGCTTGCAACAGGCTCCTGACCACAGGGTCGGTGCTGCCTGACTCTCCCTCCATCTCCGGGTGCGACCTCTCCAGACTCCTCCAGGCTGCACCCATCCTCGCTCTTTTGTTCTGTATCCGCCCATACTGAGGGCGGTCCCGGGGCAACTCGGTGATTGTCAGTTCCAGGGGCAGTCCCCTCACGCTGATGGACATCTCTATCATTACAGTCTTTGCTGGTGGGGGCGGTTTCCGCTTTTGGCGCCATTCTTGGACCTGGCCCACGATGGGAGGTGGCCTCTTGCCACCCTCTGGCACGCCCATAATGGCGTCCGCTCTGCCAGGGCGGGAAATCTTCTCAGATGGCGGGAATCGTCTCCCAGTGGCGGGAAACTCCGTGGATGGCGGGAAAAGACTGCAGATGACTGGCAAACGGCGGGAAACGATCCGAGATGGCGTCCGATGGCGGGGACCCTCCGGAACCGGCGGGAGACTTCTTTTTGAGGTAAATGTGAACTTTTCTTCAGGCACGCAGTACCCGGTGGTTGCGGGCACGTAATCCTGCCGACTACGCCAAAGTTGACGCACCCCCTGGGCCATGTTCAGGGGATACCCGGAGCCGGATCTGGATAGGGGTAGTAGTCCTTGTGGCGGTGACCCGGTCCGTGCCCAGGGTGTCAAACTAAGTGGCAGTCTATGGCAGTAGATGTTAACTTGATCGACTACGCCACCCGTTGAGTGCGGCTTTGAAGCCGCCGCTGCAGAACAGTCCACTGAGGCCAGGTGTATCAGGATGTGCAGCGTGGTGGTATAACCCCCAACGGGAGGGGTATGGCCTCAGGGCAGCAGATGCGGATGATGGGGGTAGTTGTAGTGTAGAAAGGAGAGTCAGAGACGTGGGATGCAGTTTCAGGGTTTTTAACTCACGGGTGTTCCTTTGGTCACTCTGGCCTTGAGTGACCACCCGAGCCGTGCTGCGTCCACCAGGTCCTGGACTCGGCCAACCCCCAGGCAGTTCCGGAGCGTGGTCCTGAGCTTCCCTCTCTCCTCTCTTTCTCCTGGCCGTCCCCACCAGGGATCCACCTTTGGCCGGCTCCCTCGGGTCTCTTGGTGGTTAAACCTTCTCTGGGTTCCCTGACCCTATACTTGGTGTGCCTTTCTGGTGGATTTGGTGGGGGTCGTGGCAAATCTTGACCATGACCTCCGGTTCCTGGCTGAGGATGATTGACCTCCACCAGCTTGGGTTCCGGTACCCGTGTCCGCCAACCCTTCACTCTTCTGGCTTAATTCTGGGTTCTCAGGGTTCCCTCTTGTCTTCCACTCTGGGCCTTCCTTCTTCCTCTCTCCTCACTGCAGGCCTAGCCCTGGAGCTGGGCCCAGACGGAGCCACAGCTCCTGTCAGCCCTCCTGGCTGAACTCTTCCTCAGCTCCTAAAAAGACCCTGTCCTAAGATGGTGCCCACCTTATATACTCCCTCTATGTGTGAGCCCAGGTGACCAGCACCCAATGAGCTCCTAGCTTTACCCAGAGTGCTCCCCCTATCTGCCCCTACACTACTGGGATGTTCCACCCCCCTTCCCACTCCAGCCAGGGACAGACGCTGTCGTACCTGCACATATATACTTGGTGGGAGTACCGTAGTTCTGTCCCCCGGAAATGGGATGTATGTAGTGCATGCAGCCTACTAAGCTCAGTTCCACACTCCATCCTTACCCGGGAGTGGAATACCACACCTCTGGGTTGAGGTGCAATAACCCTGTAGCAGCCGAGTCCTCAGGGTGCTACAATAGCAGCGTAACATAAACTCAAATCCAGTGTCTTTTCTTGGGAGGTGTATTCCCATGCACCTTTTCACACCCACACATGGGTATACGCTTCCTGATTTTGGCTATTTGCTCTTGTCCTGCTCCTTCTCCTCATCCCCCACCACCATATCACCAGGGTGACCGTGGTCCATGATGCAACACCCACATAATTTTTTTTAAGGGTGTTTGACTCGCCCCTGGGCCGTGGGGCACTCAGAGCCGGGCAATAGGGAGACGGTGGGGGTAGTAGTGGCGACCCGGTTCCGTGGCTCAGGGTGGTCAGACCAGTGGTAGTCCTTTAGCCGTCCTAAGTGATGTCCGACTGCGCCACCCGTGGATTGCGGTTATTATGAACCGCCGCTGCAAGGCAGATCGCTGGGGCTGATGATGTATGCAGCAGAGGTAGTGTGACTCCCCACGGGAAGAGTGCAGCCCCAGGGCAGTGTAGTGGATGGTGGGGGTGATGGTGCAGAGAGTCCCAGTGCCGTTAGTGCTGGAGGAGCGAAAGAGTACACAGACAACGTACTGCAGTCCAATGTCTTTTACTCACAGTTCATGTACTCCGGATCACTTCTGTCAGCAATGACCGTCCGAGCCGTGCTGCGTCAACCAGGTGAGGGGCTCGGTCAACCCCAGGCAGTTCAGGAGCATGACACAGGACCCCTTCAATCCTTTCTCTGGCCTGCCTCACCAGTGACCCACTTTTGTCCAGCTGCCGCGGACTTGTGCGGGTAAATGTGGTTCCCGTTCCCCGCTGTCCTATATGGTGCCTTCCTAGCAGGTTTGATGAGGTGTCGCACCAATAAATGATCACGACCTCCGGTCTTTGGCTGAGGGCTGTTTCTCCTCCACCAACTTGGGATCCGGTACCCTTAATCTGCCTGACCCTTCACCCTGTATTCTCGTTGGTTCTTAGGGTCCCTTCTGCCGTCTTGTTCCTGAGCCCTTCTGTTTCTCTCTTTCTCTTTCTCTTCTGTTCCTTTCTGTTCTTGTTCCTTTCTGTTCTTGTTCCTTTCTGTTCCTGGCCTTCACCCTAGGCCTGCCTCGTGGAGCTGGGCCCAGACTGAGCCACAGCTCCCTGTCAGCCCTCTCTGGCTGAACTCCTTCTCTTACTCCACTCACTGAACTTCTCTTCTTCTCTTCTCTCTGTGCTGGCTGGGCCTCAGAGGCTAGGCCCGCCTACGGAGAAGAGCCCCTTGCAGAGGCCCCCACTCCGTCACTTCTTCTCTCTGACTGAACACTGTTCTAAGATGGTGCCCACCTTTTATACCTCCCTCTAGAACATGAGCCCAGGTGACCAGCAAACAGTGGGCTCCTATCTACGCTCAGGAACCAACCCCTATCTGCTCCTACATCACTGGGTATTCCTACCCCCTCCCCACTCCAGCCAGGGACATGGTCTGTCGTGCCTGCATTTCTGTCTAATGGGAGCACCGTTGAGCTGTCCCTCGGAAATGGGGTGAGTGTGCTGTATGCAGCTAACTGAACCCTGGTCCATACTCCATCCTTACCCGGGAGTGGAATATCACACCTCTGGCAGAGGTGCAATACCCCTGTAGCGGTCGAGCCCTCGGGGCGCTACATTTTTATGATGCCCTTAAAAAAAATTTTTTATACAGTATGTTCATGTATACCCCCCAGGAGTAAATGTTTGTCAGCCCATACACTTAGTGCATGGCATTACAAGTATAGGAGGCCCGCTCCTTTCTAATGGTAACAATTTTTTATGATGCGCTCCTCCACGTCTCTTCCAAGGGCAATTGAAGTGCCTCCAAATTTTTGGCAGCTCTTGCAGTCACTGCATAGTCCAACACTATGGGAGACTCTCTCCTTTCTAATGGGAATTTGTCATTACTGTGGCCTGGTCTATGTGTCTTTAAATTCTTAGTGGGTTTTTTCCTAAACTTGGTCAGCCGGTGGCCTCACTGCATACCCTATAACTGTATAGCAGACCCTCTCCTTTCTAATGGGAACATGTCGTACCTTGTTAATGTGGCCCTGCTCTGTGTGTCCTTAAATTCTTAGTGGGGTTTTTCCTAAAATTTGTCAGCCGTTGGATTCACTGCATACCCTATAACTGTATAGCAGACCCTCTCCTTTCTAACGGGAACATGTCGTACCTTGTTACTGTGGCCATGCTCTTTGTGTCTTTAAATTGTTAGTGTTTTATTCAAAAATTTTGGCCACCCTTGCAGTCACAGCATGGGCATTACCACTATAGAAGACCCGCTCCTTTATAATGGGAACATTTTTTTACTGAGACCCTCCTCTATGTCTCTTCAAAGGGGTATTAGGTTGCGTCCAAATTTTTGACAACCCTTGCAGTCACTGGATGCGCAATAACAGAATAGGAGACCCACTTGTTAATAATGGGAACAACAAAGCATAGCCCTCTGATGGCTCTCTAACAATAGCTAGGGCCGACTGCTGGCCTTTTAAGAATAGTAAGGGCCGTCTGATGTTCCTATAAAAATAGGCTTTATGACTTTCAGAGTCCCTCCATCATAAATAAAACAGGATGTGTCTGATGACACCACATTGCCAGATTAGGTTGTAAAATGTTAAAATGACTTTTCCCGGTGAATGCATTTGTCATAAAAAATAACATAAAAAAACATAACAATAGGATCTTTCTTTAGTATAAAAAACAGCATCACCAATTTAACCTCAATGTAATCACATTGTTCAGCTCATGCACCTCCTCCTCCATCTCCGAAATGACCACATCAGTCACAAGCTGACAGCACTGCTGCACTGCCTTGGCCAAACAGCAGCAGGCTGTGCTGAAGATAACATGCTTAATGCTTAATTAACAAACCGCCCAGCGCTGCATAGTTGTTGAAAGCTGTAACACAGCAGCTTGATCTGTGGCTCTCACCGCTGAACATACAGCCAGGCATGGTCGTGTGTTACAATGGGCGGAACCTGGTGACGGAGAAATGACAACCGGGGTAAATAAGGTTTCCCTATATGCCAGTCCTTTCACAGAGCTAAAGAATATGGCATGCTGTGAAATACAACTCCCACTTAGAAGCTGTTTCAGATTGAAAAACATTCTGCCCACCAGAGGATTTGTTTCTGAGGGCTAACCTTTCTCACCCGCTCAAGAGCCCCATAGCAGCTGCAAAGTTAGCGCTATCATGAACTCTCCTGAGGTAGAAGCCAAGGCACACCAGAGAATTCTCTGGTGGGACTGTCCAACCCTGTGGGAGAACATACAAATTTCTTGCAGATGTTGTCCTTGCTGGGATTTGAACCCAGGATCCCAGTGCTGCAAGACTTCAGTGCTAACCACTGATCCAATGTGCTGCCGTTCACCCTCTAATATCTAACAGGCTGGAGAAACCTGAACCTACTGCCACTCTATCATCAGCTCCTTTGTGAGAAAATTTATTTTGGCAGCCACTCAGTCTACCAAATAAAATTCCAGAGAAGGAAATTGAGGATGGCTTCGCTGCTGGTACTGGGGGCAGTGCTAATACCATGGTGTTGTACCATAGTTTGCTGGAAATATTTCAGGCTGGTAGGAGGCAAGAAAATTGCCACAGAAAAGTACCAGCAGTAATGTTCAGGCCACATTTCAAGTGCAAGCAGCTTTAGAGGGCTTCCTGGGAGAAATGACACTCAGGGTAGATACGGTTTCCCTCTATGCCAGTCCTTTCACTGAGCTAAATACAACTCTTATCAAAAAAAGTTGTGGACTGGCTCCGTACCGTCCCTGGCCACATTCACCTGTCCACGTGTTTGTGGTTAGGCGGTCCTTCCCAGTAAGTGCACTGGGGAGGGCACGGGTAATGTTATTGGACCCGTGGTTGTGGAAGGCGGAGGCGATACCGGGAAATATAGTGGCGGCTGGGGACCGAGTATGGACACCCGGCCGCCGCCGGCATGAGGTTATGAAAAGCTTCCGCCTCCACGAGCCTAAAAGGCCACATTTCAAGTGCAAGCAGCTGTCAAAAATTTGGCAGTATAGTATTGCAGCCTGTGGGTGGGTGGCTGCCGGCATTCTTGTGCTTGCATTCCAAGGAATGGGGTAGGGACAACTGAACACTGCAGTGGGACAAGGACGTGGACGGTGATTGTTGCAAGTCTGCAACGACAGGTGCATGGCGGGAGGCATCTTCGCATGTGCCAAGGATCACTTATGATGGGCACACATTTAGGCAGTGACCTGGGATTCAGAGATGTTTCCAGAGGTCTTCCCCTTGCTGTTCCCATGTCTTTTCAGCACTGTATGCATGTGTCTGATGATGTGTCACACACCACATGGCCAGATAAGGTTGTAAAATGTTAAAATGACATTTCCTGGTGAATGCATTTGTCTTGGTTGAAAGCAATGCAAAAGTGCAAAAACGTGTCAATAATGCTACGTGTGAACATAGCCCAAGGTGTGTAGGAGTATTTTTGTTTTTGTTTATTTATTTTGCCTTATATACAAGTCATCACCCTGGAAAGGATGTTCCTTACGCCGTAAAAGTGGCGCAATACTCTGACGACGTTGTTGACAGCAGTGATCTGGGAGTCAGGGATGCTTCCAGGGGTCTTCCCCATGCTGTTCACATGTCATTTGAGCACAGTTCCCATCGATTTGGGTAATTTTTAGGCCCTCTGCAGACCGCCGTGGGGAGCCACCTGAAAAATGCTCAAGTTTCCCCTAGACTTATATTGGGCTCATTGCTCGGGTTGAGCACCCGAGTATTTCAATTTGCTCGACCCGAGCAACGAGTACTCGAGCATTTTAGTGCTCGCTCATCACTAATGACAACCAAAAACATCCAAATAATCCTGATCAAAAAGTTTACATACCCTGATGATTTTGGCCTGATAACATGCACAGAATTTGACACAAATGGGTTTGAATGGCTACTAAAGGTAACATCCTCACGTATGACCTGTTTGCTTGTAATCAGTGTGTGTGCATAAAGCTGAGTGAGTTTCTGGGATCCAGCCACTGACGTTTCTGGATTTTGAGATGGGGAAAGCAAAAGAATTATCAACGGATCTACGGGAAAAGGTAGTTGAACTGTATAACACAGGAAAGGGAGGCAAAAAGAGTATAACACAGGAAAGGGATACAAAAAGATATCCCAGGAATTGATAATGCCAGTCTGCAGTGTTCAAACTGTGATTAACAAATGGAAAATCAGATGCTCTGTAAAAACCAAACCACAGTCAGGTAGACCAACAAAAATTTCAGCCACAACTGCCAAGAAAATTGTTCGGGATGCAAAGAAAAACCCACAAATAACATCAGCTGAGAACACACTTAGGGGTGTACTCACTTTTGTTGCCAGCGGTTTAGACATTAATGGCTGTGTGTTGAGTTATTTTGCAGGCACACCAAATTTACAGTTAAACAAGCTGTACACTGACTACTGTACATTGTATCAAAGTGTCGCATCTTCAGTGTTGTCCCATCAAAAATATATATATGTATTCCGGCCCATTTTTGGAGTTTTGTGTGAAATTATGTCCAATTTGCCTTTTTTTTCTCAGTTTTTTTGTGTTGTTCCAATAAACACAAAGGAAATAAACATGCGTGTAATAAAACATGTGTAATTTTCTGAAACAATTTCAAGGGTGCCAGCACTTTCCTCCATGACTGTATATGCAAGTAGAGTCCTTAACCCCTTTACAACCCAAAGTGGTTTGCACGTTAATGAGAAGGCCAATTTTTACAATTCTGACCACTGTCACTTTATGAGGTAATTACTCTGGAACGCTTCAACGGATCCCCCTGGTTCTGAGAATATTTTTTCATGACATATTGTACTTTATGATTGTGGTAAAATTTCTTCGATATCACTTGTGTTTATTTGGGAAAAAAACAGATATTTGGCGAAAATGTTGAAAATTTTGCAATTTTCAAAATTTGAATTTTTATGCCCTTAAATCGGAGAGATATGTCACACAAAAAAAGTTAATAAATAACATTTCCCATATGTCTACTTTACATCAGCACAATTTTGGAACCCAAATTTATTTTTATTAGGGAGCTATAAGGGTTAAAATTGACCAGCGATTTCTCATTTTTCCAACAAAATTTACAAAACCATTTTATTAGGGACCGCATCACATTTGAAGTCACTTTGAGGGGTCTTTATGACTGAAAATACCCAAAAGTGACACCATTCTTAAAACTGCACCCCTCAGTGAATCGGGTCATCATGACAACATCCGGGAAGCCGCGGCACACATTGCTGGAAACCGGCAGGAGAGGTGACTATCCCGATCACCTCCCCTTGCCCCCGCAATGCTGCGAACGACTTTGATCGCAGCATTGCGGGGGTTAATGTGCGGGACCTCTCCCAGCACATAGCACCGGGTGTCAGTTGTGACAATCAGTTGACACCCGGCGGCGATCACGCCCGCACAGCCTGTGTGCGGGCGCGATCGCAAAGATGTACTAATACATATCAGGCTCTTAAGTCCCAGGGCGCAGATACGTATCAGTACGTCTTGGGCTTTAAAGAAGTTAAAATTATGTGAAAATGGGAAAAGTCACAAAACTTTGCAACTTTTCAAGAGCTTTATGCCAGTTTTCTGGCAAAAACACTGGTGAATCGGGTTCATAATCTCTAATCCTTTCAGCTCCCTTTAATTAGACTACTTTCAACAAACTAATTATAAGTATTGGGTCTGTTTTTTTTTTAATGCTTTTAAAATAATTGTAAATATTTTCAATCCCCTTTTGTTATAAGGATTTCCCAAAAATTAGCTAATCATAGGTTGTCCTGCATTCGTGACAGTGATTGACTGCGCGGTCACTTGGAAGTTTACATTGGCATCACTACAGGGCCGGTAAAGAAGGACTGTCAGGGACCCCCAGAGTGTGGTAAAATGCGCCAACTAATTCATAATTCATTTAATTCTCACACAATATACTAAGTTAGTGTAAGTCTACAAAAAAGCAACAAAACTTGGTGCTAAAAAAATTGAGCATAACTTTTTGAAAAATGAACCAGGTTATGCCAAATCTTACATATTTTGTGACTTTGTGATCAGTTATCAACACAAATATTTTACTCAAATTACCAGATCGATGGATAAGAATTGGGACTTTTCCCTAAATCTCTCCAAAACATCACCGCTTATAGAAGACCACCCTCATATCCAGATCAGATTTTCTGTGAGAGATGCCCAGATTCACAATATAGTATGCATACTGGCCATCTATGAGAAGTCCACCCCAATGGAAGTCCAGTTATTAAAGAGGATTTTACTGTTTATATAAGGGGCAGACAATGACAGTGAAGGGCCCTTAATCAGGACTTCTGATCTGGGCCCCCCACCCTCCATCAGGCACCACCTACATATACATTTCCATGTATATTTATATTAGGCACACATATAAAATTTGCACATGCTAATACTCTATACACATTTTAACGTATGCATATGTGGCACCCCAGGGGTCTGGTTTCCACAGTAACAGCAATGTTATGTCTAGGAGCAGGTGGGAGGTCTCTTGGTCAGGAATCCTATGCATGCCACACCTCCTGCCCAGTCCTGGGAGGGGAAGGACTTCCCCTATATAAACCTGGGGCTGAGGCAGGGTTAGAGAGTTCAAAGGGAGAGTTGAGCCAGGAGGGCGGACAGGGAGCTGTGGCTTCGGCTGGGCCCAGCTCCCGGGCCATGCCAGAAGTAGAGACAGAGAAGAGAAGCAGCATAGGAAGAAACAACAGGAGCTCTGTGGGAGCAGTGCTACAAGGAGTCAGGGGCTGGCAGCTGCAGAGCTCGCCCTGACTGAGAAGTTATCACCGGACCCGGAGTCCGAGGCTGTGGGGACTAACCCTTACCCAGCAGCAGAAACCGTCCGGCAGGGGATTTCAAGTCCTCTGGCCCAGAAACCCGAAGGCACGGTCACACGCGTGGGACCAGCACCGCCGTCGTGGAGCGGAAGGCACTAGAAGGCCCCGAGTCACCGGCCATACGGGTGAGCACCACACGGTACACTCAGGGACGTGGGCTACTTTTACCCGCCTCTAGCAAGGTAGCCAGAAGAGTACAGTTAGTTGGGAAGGCCTACAACTCCACCTGGCCAGCGGAGATCCCATCTGCTCAAGGACTGACCAGGCCCCGATCGCTAGCAAGTACTCCGGGAGGGTCTGTCTTTGTCACCAGTAAAGACCCTGAACTACACCGCATCGTCTCTGAGTGGTTCCTGCTACCCCCATCTTCCACGTCGGCTGCCCTGAGGCCATACCCCTCCCGTTGGGGGTTATACCATCCACGCTGCACCATCCTTCCACCGGCCTCAGCGGTCTGCCCTGCAGCGGCAGCTCCATAGCTGCATTCAACAGGTGGCATAGTCATCCTACATCTACTGCTAATATACCGCCACTTAGTCTGACTCCCTGGGCACGGACCGGGTCACCGCCACGAGACTACTACCCCTATCAGATCCGGCTCCGGGTAGTCCCTGCGTGCGCAACGCTACGTCACATAGGCCCAGGGCGCGTCAACTTTTGGCGTAGTCGGCAGGATTTCGTGCCCGCAACCACCGGGTACTGCGTGCCTGAAAGAGAAACTTTTAAAATTTACCTGTGGTGAAGATTCCCGCCATCCGGCGCCATCTTCAGCCTTCTTCCCGCCATCCGTGAAGTTTTCCCGCCATCCGGCGCCATCTTCAGCCTTCTTCCCGCCATCTGTGGAGTTTTCCCGCCGTTGGACACCATTTTGAGGACGCCGCGCGGGAAGAAGAGGGGCGTGGACTCCGAAAAGCCCGCGAGAACTGAAGCCCCGCCTCACGTCCGGACGTTGCGTAAGGTCCTGGAAGGAGCCCAGCAGACGCCGACGTCACAGGAGCGCGACGAGAGGTCCTCAACCCTGACGATCCACTGCGGAGCCGCGGCCTACGGAAGAGGATCATCGCAAGGTAGGCCACGGTCCACTAGGGGGGAGGAAGATGTCGGATACGGAGGAGAGCTTCACTGCCTCAACCCCCGCCAGCGCCACCGCTGCTGCAGTCATGCCTTTCACCATGCCCTATATCCCGGGAGCGGCCTGGCTACCCCAGTACTCAGGGGAGTCACATACCCTACATGACTTTAGAGAAAAGCTGGATAGCCTCTTCCAGGTGTACCCCCTCACAGAAGAGCAAAAAGTGAGCATCCTGGTGGCCCAATTAACCGGGGCAGCCCAAAGGGAGGTAAAGTCCTGGCCACCTGGGAGGAGGACTGTCGCAGAGATACTAACCCGGCTAACCGAGGAGGAGCTGCAGTACTACCAATACGAGGAAAGCCAAGAGGACCCGGACGGGTCTGAGGACTACCCTCAGGAGGGAGCACAAAGAGGACATAGCTGCTGAAGGGAAGTAGCGTGAATAAAGAGCTGTACATAGTTACCCGATAGGGTACAAGGACTGCTGCTAATTAAAATATGGTCCCCGTTGGGATTAGTGAATTGTTCCCCGTGTGTCCCTATCCCTTACCAGGCTGAGGACTGTGAGCAGCCAATCCTTATCCCCACTGGCCGAGGCCTGAGAGCGGCCATATCCTGTAAATAATTATGTGTTTCTAGTTATTTTTAGGAGTCCTTGGTGGATTTACCGGGAATCCTTGTACAGTTAGTGGAGCGTAAACCAGGATGGACTAAAGACTGTTAAGGACTCGGGGCAGGACAGACCCCTACCTGGTTACGTCTCCCTGTTTTGGTGAAATGGACACCTTTGTTTTCTTCAAAGACTGCACCCGGTTGCGGACACGCCGTGACCGTCTTTATGTGTTTCCTTATTGTAATGTTATTTTTTTTTTTATGCCTTGTTATGTTGACAAAAGTATGTTTAGTCCCGGAGTACTAAATTTCACTAGGGGGGAATGTGGCACCCCAGGGGTCTGGTTTCCACAGTAACAGCAATGTTATGTCTGAGAGCAGGTGGGAGGTCTCTTGGTCAGGAATCCTATGCATGCCACACCTCCTGCCCAGTCCTGGGAGGGGAAGGACTTCCCCTATATAAACCTGGGGCTGAGGCAGGGTTAGAGAGTTCAAAGGGAGAGTTGAGCCAGGAGGGCGGACAGGGAGCTGTGGCTTCGGCTGGGCCCAGCTCCCGGGCCATGCCAGAAGTAGAGACAGAGAAGAGAAGCAGCATAGGAAGAAACAACAGAAGCTCTGTGGGAGCAGTGCTACAAGGAGTCAGGGGCTGGCAGCTGCAGAGCTCGCCCTGACTGAGAAGTTATCACCGGACCCGGAGTCCGAGGCTGTGGGGACTAACCCTTACCCAGCAGCAGAAACCGTCCGGCAGGGGATTTCAAGTCCTCTGGCCCAGAAACCCGAAGGCACGGTCACACGCGTGGGACCAGCACCGCCGTCGTGGAGCGGAAGGCACTAGAAGGCCCCGAGTCACCGGCCATACGGGTGAGCACCACACGGTACACTCAGGGACGTGGGCTACTTTTACCCGCCTCTAGCAAGGTAGCCAGAAGAGTACAGTTAGTTGGGAAGGCCTACAACTCCACCTGGCCAGGGGAGATCCCATCTGCTCAAGGACTGACCAGGCCCCGATCGCTAGCAAGTACTCCGGGAGGGTCTGTCTTTGTCACCAGTAAAGACCCTGAACTACACCGCATCGTCTCTGAGTGGTTCCTGCTACCCCCATCTTCCACGTCGGCTGCCCTGAGGCCATACCCCTCCCGTTGGGGGTTATACCATCCACGCTGCACCATCCTTCCACCGGCCTCAGCGGTCTGCCCTGCAGCGGCAGCTCCATAGCTGCATTCAACGGGTGGCGTAGTCATCCTACATCTACTGCTAATATACCGCCACTTAGTCTGACTCCCTGGGCACGGACCGGGTCACCGCCACGAGACTACTACCCCTATCAGATCCGGCTCCGGGTAGTCCCTGCGTGCGCAACGCTACGTCACATAGGCCCAGGGCGCGTCACATATACATAGTGCACACAAACATAAAATACGGACATACACATAAGATGCACATACATTGTATAGAGTCCCGGTAGTCCTCATAGTTTTAAGCATGGACCCTGGCAAATTGTAGACGGACTTTTATTGTTCATGGGCTTTAAGGGAGAGAGGCTTCCTTTGTGGAGGACACTCATGAATGCCATTCATTTGCAGTGTACACCGTGTCGTGTCATGGAAAACACTCACCCTAGTTTGGCTTTCTACTTCTTCAGCTAATAGCAATGAATTTGCCTGTCGATTTTCTTCTCATCAGAAGATGCTTTTGTTTAGATGTTAACTTCCATCTGACTGATAAGAAAAGCTTTGCTGATCTTCTTGTAGACTTCACATTTTTTGTAAAGAAATTATTTTCTTTCTCAGAAATGTCTTGTGACATTTCTCTTCTATGTGGTGCCACTTACCCTTCTCATCAGAGGACGCTTTTGTTTAGGTGTTAACTTCCATAGTCGGCCTGGACGTCTCTGTAAGATGGTTGCAGTTCCATCTTTGTTATAGTTTTGCATCACTTTTGCTACAGTATTCTGACTGATAAGTAAAGTTTTGCTGATCTTCTTGTAGACTTTACATTTATTGCAAAGAAATTATTTTCTTTCTCAGGTTTTGTGACATTTCCCTTCTATGTGGTGCCATTGCTGATAGCATGAAATGGGAAGGAGTTTTCTTTATTAAGTAACTTCCTTTTACAGACACCTGTCTGCTGGACATCTGTTTAATGAATAATTACACTTACCTGTGGTTCAGTTCTTGTTAATTAGAATTTTGTTGTCTAAACTTAGCTTTTCTCTTAAGACGGTTACTGGGATGTTCTCATTTTCGAAACATGATCTTGAATGAGTTTGTTAAGAAAATTACTTTTTTGGGGTCTGCAAAATACCAAATCTTGTTTGCATTCAATGGCTCAAATTTGCGAGAGTATTTTGTAGTATGGTATCCCATATAAAATGATGATTCTGAAAGGAAACTACAGGTTTGCTGACAAATCTATTTGGGTGTACTGATTTATGCCAAACACTGTATATATATATATATATATACAGTACAGACCAAAAGTTTGGACACACCTTCTCAGTTAAAGATTTTTCTGTATTTTCAAGACTATGAAAATTGTACATTCACACTGAAGGCATCAAAACTATGAATTAACACATGTGGAATAATATACTTAACAAAAAAGTATGAAACAACTGAAAATATGTCTTATATTCTAGGTTCTTCAAAGTAGCCACCTTTTGCTTTGATGACTGCTTTGCACACTCTTGGCATTCTCTTGATGAGCTTCAAGAGGTAGTTACCGAAAAAGGTTTTCACTTCACAGGTGTGCCCTGTCAGGTTTAATAAGTGGGATTTCTTGCCTTATAAATGGGGTTGGGACCATCAGTTGTGTTGTGCAGAAGTCTGGTCGATACTCTGCTGATAGTCCTACTGAATAGACTGTTAGAATTTGTATTATTGCAAGCAAAAAGCAGCTAAGTAAAGAAAAACGAGTGGCCATCATTACTTTAAGGAATGAAGGTCAGTCAGTGCGAAAAATTGGGAAAACTTTGAAAGTGTCCCCAAGTGCAGTTGCAAAAACCATCAATCGCTACAAAGAAACTGGCTCACATGAGGACCACCCCACGAAAGGAAGACCAAGAGTCAGCTCTGCTTCTGAGGATAAGTTTATCCGAGTCACCAACCTCAGAAATCGCAGGTTAACAGCAGCTCAGATTAGAGGCCGGGTCAATGCCACACAGAGTTCTAGCAGCAGACACATCTCTTCAACAACTGTTAAGAGGAGACTTTGTGCAGCAGGCCTTCATGGTAAAATAGCTGCTAGGAAACCACTGCTAAGGACAGGCAACAAGCAGAAGACACTTGTTTGGGTTAAAGAACACAAGGAATGGACATTAGACCAGTGGAAATCTGTGCTTTGGTCTGATGAGTTCAAATTTGAGATCTTTGGTTTCAACCACCGTGACTTTGTGCGATGCAGAAAAGGTGAACGGATGGCTCTACATGCCTGGTTCCCACCATGAAGCATGGAGGAGGAGGTGTGATGGTGTGGGGGTGCTTTGCTGGAGACACTGTTGGGGATTTATTCAAAATTGAAGGCATACTGAACCAGCATGGCTACCACAGCATCTTGCAGCGGCATGCTATTCCATCCGGTTTGCGTTTAGTTGGACCATCATTTGTTTTTCAACAGGACAATGACCCCAAACACACCTCCAGGCTGTGTAAGGGCTATTTGACCAAGGAGGAGAGTGATGGGGTGCTGCGCCAGATGACCTGGCCTCCACAGTCACCAGACCTGAACCCAATCGAGATGGTTTGGGGTGAGCTGGACCACAGAGTGAAGGCAAAAGGGCCAACAAGTGCTAAGCATCTCTGGGAACTCCTTCAAGATTGTTGGAAGACCATTTCCGGTGACTACCTCTTGAAGCTCATCAAGAGAATGTCAAGAGTGTGCAAAGCAGTCATCAAAGCAAAAGGTGGCTACTTTGAAGAACCTAGAATATAAGACATATTTTCAGTTGTTTCACACTTTTTTGTTAAGTATATAATTCCACATGTGTTAATTCATAGTTTTGATGCCTTCAGTGTGAATGTACAATTTTCATAGTCATGAAAATACAGAAAAATCTTTAAATTAGAAGGTGTGTCCAAACTTTTGGTCTGTACTGTATATATATATATATATATATATATATAAACCTTATAAGTTTGGTATCACAGTAATCGTACTACTGACTCTGAATCATTTTGTCAGTTTGTTTTTACAACACAATACACACTGTAAAATGAAGGAGCCCAAACCTGGCATTTTTTCTCATTTTTCAACACATTATATGATAAAATGAATGGTGTTGTTCAAAACTACAACACTAAGCGTCAGCACACTGTGATTTGCTGATCTGTAAGATGCGTTCTTTGTGCTGTGAAAATACACAGCTGTGATATCTCACCAAATATTCATAGTGGGAACTTAAAATTATGTTTTTCTGCCATGATTAAGGATGGTTTGGATGTATGAAACATGTTGACCTTTTATTTCTATCTTTGTGGAATTAAGGCTGCATGAACCAGTCACCAACCATTATCTGTATATGTACAAATATTAAGTGCTACTGAGTGCTGTAGGAAAAACTTAGAATAGTGAGGTGATTTGACAGTCCTGCCACAAATAATCTGTTTCTACTGCACACTTAAAATCTCTGATAGTGGGAATGAACCTGATTGCCTGCAGTAGTGCACTCCTGAGAGCAGGTGCAGCAGAGAAAATGTCTTGGACATGAGAGTGGGAGGTCCTGATTATGGAGGATGTTAATCTTAGCTCATTGGAGTGTAGATATGGTAGAGATGCAGGACTGTGCAGCAGTGTGGAGAGGTTTGTGGATGAGTGTAATGACTGGTACAGGGTGGATGCACCAGTGTAATTGCTGGACAGAAATATGAGACTGACTGCTGCATTAAGGATAATGAGAAATACATTTAGTGGGAAGAAGAGCAATTAGTGAGTTACAAGTATTTGTGAATTCAAGACAAAAAGGAATCAGAGCAACAGTAACAGATTTTACTTTTTTTTAATTAATAATGGGATGAATAAAATCGTGAACATTGTCAATAGAATAAATCAAAGTCAGGAAGATAGCCGAGGTCAGATACCAGGTGATCAGTAAATGACAAGTCAGACGAGCAGTATGAATACCGCGGAGCCCGATGACAGAGGCGTTACTGAAACTTGTCCAGGTTGACCAGTCAGAAGGCCACAGGTAGATGGTGAAGGTCCTTCTATACAGCTCCAGCAGTGATGATGGATCTGCTGGACTTCAGGGCGCTGGATGCTTAGGTGTCCCGTCTTTTAGATGGTTTTAGGGCAACAGTGACAGCATGCAAATGCGCGAGCAGCCCTGGATAATCCACGCCGGCAGGATGATAAGATCCGGCGGAAGATGGAACCTATGAGAAGAGAAATAAATATAATGTAAGTGATGGGACTCCATATTACATGATAATGCTGTGCAGTCACTGTGGCCGGACGGCAGAGGAATATTATCATACAGAGGTCAGGGGTCATTGTCAGCAATCATACATGTGACAATCCCATCACTGACAGATGACATCTACTCCACATGAATTATTCTCACTGACATCACACAACATGGAGTTGATTCTCACACTTACCTCGTCTCTTTTTCCCATTTTTTCCATTTTCTGAGTTTTGTTGCTCCATACTCAGATTTATTGCCGATTTTCTTTCTTCATGAGATGGAAATTCTGATGAAAAATTAAAAAAAAAATCAGTAACAATATATTCTTATAGGATCTGCTTTGTCATAATATGGATAACATAAGAGACCTATAGTATTGTATAAAACCATGTGGGAATATTTGAGCCTTGAAGTCACCATTCACATTGCTGGTGCTGTAGACATGTACATACCTGGCAATGGGGACGAGGGTGGCAAGATGGTAACAGCATCGTCTGTATTACATACAGGAACAGATACTTTCTGCCTGTTTGAAGAAGAAAAACATGTAAATCTCAAGTAAACTCCATATAAAAGGGGTTGTCTCACTAGAAGAACACCGACTATAAGGCCTAGTAGGACATATGACTGTCATAGTGGGGAAGGTCTTCTGCTCAAGACTACCTTTTATAGAGAGCTGAGAGGAAAACAACTACCAAGAATGGCCGGCATTTCATACTACATCTCTCCTACAGTGAGGGCAGCACTAAAAGTGCATGACCGGCCACAATTATGGGCTGTTATATCCAACAATTCCGAAAGCTGAAAGCACAATGACCCATAACCATGGGGCGGTGGATGCTGCATTTGATATTATGGTATTTATGTCCTATATTTGACGTTGTGCACATATATCAGCCTGGAGCTCCCAGTAATGACCCCATAATCTACTCACATTTCTGAGATGTTTGTGTTGGATTCTGGTGTACACTCTGGAGGGGCCTTGGGATCCTCGTTGTTCACCATCCCGTTAGTGGTGGTAGAGTGCTAAATGTGGATAAGAATAAGTTATTAAATATACATACTTTTTAATTTTGTAGATCCTTTTTTGTACATATTTTGGATTTATCGATCACATACTTACTTTAGAAAGCCTCTCAGAAGATGATGATGCAAATATTCGGAAGATAAAGTTCTCATCGTCCTCACTTGTGCCCTCCTTATCCTCTGAGATCAGATGGTTGTTTTCATCAGAGTGATCTACAAGACATAGGTAAGGAAGGATTGTTAGAGGGTGTCAGTATAACACAGTCGCTATATCTCACTAGGTTAATAGATGATGCAACGTAATATACAGAATACATGAAAAAAAACTCCTGTACAAAATTAAGGAAATAGGGATACAGTACGAACCCATGGTCAACATAGCTGAGATCCATGAAACATGGATAACATAGTAGACCAGAAAAACCATGTGGAAATATTTGAGCCTTGAAGTCAACATTCACATTGTTGGTGCTGTAGACATGTACATACCTGGCAATGGGGACGAGGGTGGCAAGATGGTAACAGCATCGTCTGTATTACATACAGGAACAGATTCTTTCTGCCTGTTTGAAGAAGAAAAACATGTAAATCGTAAGTAAACACAGTATAAAATGGGTTGTCTCACTATAAGAACACTGACTATAAGGCCTAATAGGACATATGACTGTCATAGTGGGGAAGGTTTTCTGCTCAAAACTACCTTCCATGGATCAGAACACAACTACCAAGAATGGCTGGCAAGTAATACTACAGCTCTCCTACAGAGTAGGCAGTGCTAAAAATGCATGACCTGCCACAATTATGGGCTGTTATCTTCTGCATTTTCTGAAGCCAAAAGTACAATGACCGTTAACCATGAAGCGGTGAATGCTGCATTTGATATTCTGATATTTATGTCCTATATTTGGTGTTGTGTACATAGATCAGCCTGGAACTTCCAGTAATGAAGTAATGACCCTTTATAATCTACTCACATTTCTGAGATGTTTGTGTTGGTTTCTGGTGTATACTCTGGAGGGGCATTGGGATCCTCATTGTTCACCGTCCTGGTAGCGATGATACAGAGCTAAATACGGATAAAAATAAGATATAAAATATTTTTTTTATGTACTTTTAGAGTTGTTTTACATTTTTTTTTACATATTTTGGATTTATTAATCACATACTTACTTTACAAAGCTTTTCAGAAGATGACGTAAAATTTTGGAAGTCAAGGCTCTCATTGTTCTCACTTGTGCCTTCCTCATCCTTTGAGACCAGATGTTTGTTTATATCAGAATGATCTACAAGAAATAGGTAATGAAGTATTATTAGAGGTTGCCAGTATAACACAGTCACTATTTATCACTAATATTAATGGGAACAGATGATCACATATTAGGGAAGATGAGACAAACAGTCGCTTAGTCTAGATGACGTCTCCTTCTACTTACTGATAAATAAGCTGGTGTCTGCATCTGAAACAAGCTGAGGAACATACTCCAGCTCCTGGCTCAGAATGTTGTCAAAGTCCAAGTCACTCAGGAATGGATGAACCTTGATCTCAAATGCTCCTCCTAGAAAAAGAAAAACAAAAGTGATGCGGACATAGTCAGGGATGGCTCCATATCTGAACAGTTTATCGTAATCTTAACTAATGACAAAACTGAGCCGACATGAAGGAAATAAACTGGAAGTCTTAGTGTGGAGAACTAGAAATACAGTAGATGAGCTGATAGAGAAATGCTGATCTTCATGGACATGAGCGATATGTCCTTGGTCTAATAAGGGAATATTAATACTAGTATATCTGTTACCTGTCCCAAGTCTACGCACAGGATTTCTTCTGAGCAGCTCAGTGATGAGATTCTGAGCATCCAGGGGTGGAGCGCGATCACAATTCCAAATTAGTTCTCCTGTTACATAGAAAATTACAGAAAATAAAACCTCTTTACTGGACTGTAACATAAAGCAAAGGAAATAACTAAACAAATGTAACCAATCAACGCAATGATCGGATTATTCTACTCACCAATGACAACCCTTTTATAAAGCTCAGTGAGGGAATCAGCATCAAATGGTACACATCCCAGCAGGAATTTATACAGGATGATCCCCAATGACCACCAGTCAACAGGTCTTCCATAGCCTTCTTTCAGGATGATCTCTGGGGCTATGTAACATGGGGTGCCACAGAACTGGAAACCAACAGAACATAGAGATGAGAATCGATGAAACAATTATTATGACAAGATATCATCATTAAAACACAATGCAGAAGATAAAATATTAGTGGAAAAGTTCTCTAGAAAGGAAGAACGTAGAGAAGAGACAATAGTCTGATGAGATTTGCAAATAACAAGCTAAGTTCTTGTAGGTGATGCTGACCTCACGGTCCTGGAACTCTCTGGAGATGTCCACTGCTAATTCCTTGTAGGTGTTGGTTTTCGGTATCATTAGACCAAGTTTTGAAATCCCAAAATCGGTAACTTTAATATGTCCAGTAGATGTAATCAGGAGGCTGCAAAAGAGAAGATGGTTTTAGCCTCACAGACTGAATGATAATAAATGACAACTTTCCCCACTTTATTATACTACGGGGGTACTTACTTTTCCGGCTTCAGGTCTCTGTGCACCACACCGTAACTATGCAGGTATTCCACGGCAAGTACCGCCTCTGCAAAGTACAAGCGGGCCATGGGGACAGAGAAAGGACCCCTGGTGCTTAGAAGGGTCCCACAGTCTCCACCTATAGAAGAAAGGAAATATGACCGGTGAGGGGTTTATACAGCAGATGACCATGATATACCACGAGCAGATAACCATGATGTATAATGAGCAGTGAGCGGAAACATCCTGGGGAGATCACACAGATAGTGGCGTACATAGAAATCACAAGACCCCATATCAAAAGTTGTAATTGCCCCCAACCCTAAAAAATAAAAAAGAAATATATTTATATCCCTGTTGAAGCAGCTTGGTGTTCTCACCAGCAATACAACTTTTATGGCCATTTTAGAGTATGATGCTCCCAAAAATGCCCACACCCACACTCAATGAGTATGGTATCCCCACAGTGAATCCTCCTAAGGAGGCCACCACTTAGAAGGAGGCCAGCCACAACCCCCTACTCGGTGTGATGGCACCCACAGCAACCCTCCCACTCAGGATAATGGTTCCCACAGTCCCTCACACAATATAATGGTCCGCATAACTCCCCACTCAGTATGATGTCCCCACACAGAATGGGGGCCTCCATATAGAGTGAGGACCCCCACAGCACCCCACTTAATATGATGACCTCCACTCATCATTCACAGTCCCCCCATATCTAGTCATACGGCCCCCTTTCAGTATTTTGGCCCCTACTAGCCACCTACTCAGTATTTTTGCCCCCACCTACCCCACCTCCTTGAAGAAGCAAATACCGCTGAAATTGTGTTGACAGGTGGAGGGATGCTGCCCACTGCCGAGCGTCGACAGACCCCCTCCGACTGATGAGCCCCATAGCGCCCCTGCACCAAGATCAATGAATTTACGAGCATCTTGGTAATAGATAACCTATAGTAAATGCTCTGTGGGGATGTAACCAACAATGTCCTAATGATATGAGCAGTGATAAGATGAAAGCAGACATGGGCTGAATATAATACAATAGATGTGTCTTACCTCCTACATACTCCATGACCATACACAGGTGAGATCTAGTTGGAAAGGAGCAGAGCATGGAGACCACAAAGGGACAATCAGCAAATGTTAAGATGTCCCTCTCCAGAAAGGCCCATTCCAATCTCTGTGCAGTATTTAGGTTCCGCTTAGCCATTTTCTTCATAGCAAAGGTCTGGTGTGAGTCTTTATGATGCACTAAGTAGACGGCCCTGGAGAGAAGGAGAATCCATCGGTTATAATAAATCCTTATTAATAATCCATCTATAGAAATCATTATATGTTTAATACTGGTATCCAAGGGGTAACATTTCTCCTTGCGGAGAGTGAAATGTTAAGCTTGTCAAGGTGAGGAGACTTTTAAGCCTCAATGATCCTCTGGGAAATATGCAAATTGTCTCTTCAGAGAGGAAGAGAACTAGAACACTAGTGCCCCTTATAGGAAGTAGTAATCCTAAAAGTCAATATCGACCCTTTAACGAGCCTTATCATATGACATGGAATAATAGCCATAACCAAAAACTCAATTTTCGGACACTATGTTTTGGGGTACAAGCACTCATCAGTGCAAAGTGTGAGATATGGTTTGGCTGGGTGAGAGGCATCTGACCGGGATCCAAGCGGTAACGTTTCTCCTTGCGGAAAAAGCCATGTTAAGCATGTCAAGGTGAGGAGACTTTTAAGCTGCAATGCTCTTCTGGGAAATATGCAAATTGTCTCTTTTCAGAGAGGAAGAGAACTAGCACCCTAGTGCCACCTATAGGAAGTAGCAATCCTATTTCCCAGAGGAGCATTGTGGCTTAAAAGTCTCCTCATGTCTGCAAGGAGAAACGTCAACCCCTTGGATACCGGTCAGACACCTCTCACCCAGTCAAACCATATCTCACACTTTGCACTGAAGAGGGGCAGTACCCCAGAACGCAGTTCCTGCAAATTGAGATTTTGGTTTTGGCTATTATCCTAAGTCATGTGACAAGGCTTGTTAAAGGGTCGATATTGACTTTTAGGATTGCTACTTCCTATAGGTGGAGTTCTAGTTTGCTTCCTCTCTGAAGAGACAATTTGCATATGTATAATACTAAAAGTCTGGCCGCCACTATAAATGCACATCTAGAAATACATAAAATAGCACTACATAGATCACCTATTGGAGGTCTCCACAATGCCACTTCTGCCGGAGCCATCACCCAGGTCACATTATAGATACGAGAATCTACTGAAATTCTCTTTGGGCAGATTCGCTATAACTGACCAAATACAATTTAGTGCAAATAAAATTGGTCCAAAATGAATGTGCTCCAGGGCTCTCTTCTGCTGCTGAGGCCAGTGATTGGGCCCACATGGTCATGGTGGAGGGTGTAGATGTCATTGACGTCAATATGGTGTCACCCTTCATGTGACCATGTGTAGCCAACTTCTCTGATCAGCTTCATAATGGAGCCCCCCCCATCAAAACAAAGATCAGAGTGGAGAGCAGAAAAGCTCAGGTGGAGGAGGCAGCATAAGAACAGATGAGGGTCTAGCACAGGCGAATGTAATAATATTATATTATTATATATTATATTATATGTAATTATATTATTTAAATCGCTTTCCTTACAGTTTGATTTGCTACAGATCACATAATTTCCCTATGATAACACTGAATGGCAGAGTGCAGGGGCAGAAGCATTGTCATAGGGAACCCTGAGAAATGTGGATTATGGCAACAGAAATCTCACCCAAAATTTCCACTGCTGATGAGTTTGGAAGTTTCATAGTCGCTCATATGCGGCTTTCTCGCCGGAACCAATGAATCGATCACGCTCTATAAAAGAATAAGAAATAATACTGATTTATTGAAGATGCAGGAAAAAAGTTACAGATGCAAAAACTTCTCCCCCCATATTATGTCCCAGATGATTTACACTGATATGATGTTGGGAGGATACAAACCGGACGCTGGGCAGACCTGGCGCTAGCACCCAGCACACCCAGGCAAGTGCCGGGGCCCTGAGTAGGCGAGGGGCCCACTTGCTGTCGGGCACCCTGGCGCGGTATGGGACCGGTGAGCAGAGGAGAGTGGTGCCAGCGCCAGCTAGTGGGCCTTGCTCCCCCCCCCAATGCTTGCTCAGGACCACGGCCGGCACAATACTTACCTCTCCACAGCTGGTGAGCAGTGAGGTGAGCATTTGATTTTTTTTTTTTATGTATGGAGGTATGGGGCATTATATGGGGGGAGAAGTGACATCCTGCATGGGGCATTGTATGGGGGGAGGTAGGGACATCCTGCGTGGGGTATTATATGGGGGGGGGAGTGACATCCTGCATGGGGCATTATATGGGGGGAGTGACATCCTGCATGGGGCATTATATGGGGTGAGAGGTGACATCCTACATGAGGCATTATATGGGGGGGACATCCTGCATGGGGCATTATATAGGGGGGTGACATCCTGCATGGGGTATTATATGAGGGGGAGAAGTGACATCCTGCATGGGTCATTATATGGGGGGGGAAGTGACATCCAGCATAGGGCTTTATATGGGGTGAGAGGTGACATTCTGCATGGGGCATTATATGGGGGGTGACATCCTGCATGGGGCATTATATGGGGGGAGTGACATTCTGCATGGGGTATTATATGGGGGGAGAAGTGACATCCTGCATGGGGCATTATATGGGGTGAGAGGTGACATCCTGCATGGGGCAATATATGGGGTGAGAGGTGACATCCTACATGGGGCAGTATGTGTTGGGGGGACATCCTGCATGGGGCATTATATGGGGGGGGTGATATTCTTCATGGGCATTATATGGGGGGTGACATCCTGTATGGGCCATTATGTGGGGTGGGACATCCTGCATGGAGCATTATGTGGGGGGGACATCCTGCATGGGGAATTATATGGGGGGTGACATCCTGCATGGGGCATTATGTGGGGGGGATATACTGCATGGGGCATTATGTGTGGGGGACATCCTGCATGGGGCATTATGTGGGGTGGGACATCCTGCATGGGGCATTATGTGGAGGGGACATCCTGCATGGGGAATTATATGGGGGGTGACATCCTGCATGGGCCATTATGTGGGGGGGCACAGCCTACATGGGGCATTATGTGGTGGGCACAGCCTGCATGGGACATTATGTGGGAGGGACATTCTGCATGGGGAATTATATGGGGGGTGACATCCTGCATGGGCCATTATGTGGGAGGGGGACATCCTGCATGGGGCATTATGTGGGGGGGGCACAGCCTGCATGGGGCATTATGTGGGGGTCAAAGCCTGCATGGGGCATTATGTGGGGGTCACAGCCTGCATGGAGCATTATGTGGGGGGTCAAAGCCTGCATGGGGCATTATGTGGGGGGCACAGCCTGCATGGGGCATTATGTGTGGGGTCACAGCCTGCATGGGGCATTATATGGGGGCACAGCCTGCGTGGAGCATTTTATGGGGTCCATTATTCTATATGGAGCAATATATGGAGCTCATAATACGGTATAGAGGACTATGTGGTGCCATTATACTGTGTGGAGGACATTACTGTCCGGTCTGCACTGTGAGCTGTGAGGATTCGCCGCTTTCTGAGTTATTGTGGAATTTACAATAGATATCGCTCATGTAATGTAAGAAGTGAAATCTTCGGCCTTGTACTATATATATATATATATATATATATATTTATCTGCGGTATCTGTGCATCATGAATCGTGGTATGTGTTAAAGGGGCCACTGAGACTCTTTCGCCCAGGGCCCACGAAATCCTGGAGCCGCCCTGCAACGGTCATCATACATTACTATAACATTCTGGATAATGTGGGAGATCACACAGAGGAGGACTTACAGGTAATCTGTCACCAGGTGTTTGCTATGTATTCTGAAAGCACCATGATGTAGGGGCAGAGACCCTGATTCCAGTGATGTGTTACTTACTAGGCTGTGTGTGGCTGTTTCAATAAAATCAGTAGATTATCACTAGAAGACTATCTGTCTAGCCAGGTAGTCCTATTGCTCTGTACCCCTGCCTCCACGACTGATTAGCAGCTTTCTGCCTATGCACAGTGTACACAGAAAGCTGCCAATCAATGGTGTGGGCGGGGTTATACAAGACTCAGCATTCAGAGCTCTGCAGCAGAAAAAAATAGTGATTTTATCACAACTGCTCCACCGAGTAAAGTAATCAACACATGGAATCAGGGTCTCTGTCCCTGCATCATGCTTCTCTCAGACCAAATAGCATAAACCTGGTGACAGATTCCCTGTAATTCAAATGTAATTAACACCATAGGGTCATCTACACTTAGAATAGAGACGTCCCATGGTTGTATGGGGGATAATACTGGACGAGTCATTCACACCCCATGATCTGATGACACACACGCATCCCCCTCTATGATACTTACGGATTCTTGGATCTCCGGGATCTCACTAATTCCATTGTTAGGATTCGACAGCTCAGTTGTTTCTAAAATAATGATGAAGAAATGAAATGTATTAGAGGATATTATTCCTACATAGATAATACAGCAATATAACGGAGAAATGACAAGATGTCTGTAAATGGGATTAATACTCGTTATATGGGGATTCTAAATATGAGAATATACGGGGAATCCATAGATAAATGTAATGTAAATGATGGAGGAACCCCTTCATAAATAACAAAAGACTGACCATCACTTCCGAAAAGAAAATGGGTGTGAACAGGTGCATACTAAGAGTAGCCATCCAAATATATAACTAACAAAGTTGCACTCTGTAACGCTATAGCATGTAAACATGAAATAAATTAAATTTGAATTGCATTACTGCTGTAGAAAATAGGATAAAAGGAAGATACTTAGCACATAATTTGGCCAATTCATGCATGGCCAGCAGCCACGGCAAGGCGACCTTCTTTTTCTGGGTGCATGCCAAGTAGCCACGGCAAGGTGACCCTTTTTTTTGCTGGGTGCATGCCCAGCAGTCACGGCAAGACGACCTTCTTTTGCTGGGTGCATGCCTAGCAGTCACGGCAAGGCGACCTTTTTTGCTGGGAACCTATCTCCACACATCAGCCCGGGGTGGTTTTAATTACAACAGGATCCTACCTACCCATATAAATGTAGGCTTCAGCCTAGGAGAGGATTCACATTAGGAGAGGATTCCAACAAAAAGATCGCCTTGTCATTGGCTGCTGGGCATTCATGAATTGGCCAAATTATGTGCTCAGTATCTTAGTTTTTTCCCATTTTCTAGAGCAGTAATGCAATTTAAATTTAATTTATTTCATGTTACTTGCTATAGCACTGCAGAATGGACCCTCCATCACATGAATGAGGAAGCCCCCACCCACGCTGCACATACGAGTGATGGTAAGAGAGCTGAAACATAGGAGAGATTTGCAAATTAGCCTGGAAGTGCACTGGGGGCGTGTCACTGCACTTGGATTTCTTCTTTCACGCCCCCAGCGCACTTCCATTCTGATTTGTATATGGTGTCTACTTTACATTTCTCCTGACTGGCACATTGGATTTCTACAAACAATTATTATTAGGGGACAATGGCCTATACCGTCACACCACTACTTCTATATGTAACAATGTGCTGCCAGGTTCCCATTACACAGAGTAGAGAGTAAATCTAACATTATCCTCCGTCCTCTGTAATATCTGGACATTTCCTTGTAGAAGGTCGGGTGATCGCTCACCTGTAATCAGATCGCTGTTCAGCTCCGGCTGACTCCTATTAGGGTCAGGGATTTTCGGGCTCACATTTTGCCCATATTTGGCGTCGCCTCCTGTTGTTTCCTGATAGATATAATATATATAATTAATATGTGGAAGATTTTACTAAATCACCAAATACATAAATCATGAAGGACTAAACCAACATTTACAGATGCACCAATTGTAACGATACAAATCCCGCGCCATCTTCAGACCTTTTCTCAGAAAGTCTCCTCAGATACGGTGGATTAAGATACGTCTATTAATATTGATCCTTACCGGGCGTTCCAATGAGCGTTCTAGTATAGACAGGACTTTTTCGGCCAGTTCTTTAAAGACAGCCAAATCTTCAGTCTGAGATCTTTCTTCAGCCTATAAAGAAGGAAAAATGGAAAAGAGAATTTTCAGATGAGAGCGGTCAGAATGGAGGCGGAAATTGTATGTGACATCGGTTCTCTGTCTGCAGATACAATGACTACATACTGTATTTGGGGACTCGTTGTGTTTTACCGTATTTTATGGACTATAAGATGCTTTTTTTTCCAAAATTTTTGACCTCCCTTCTAACACTCTCGCACCCCTCCAATCTATCCTAAACTCTGCTGTCTGACTAATCCACCTGTCCCCCCGCTATTCCCTGGCTTTTCCCCTCGCTCCGCCAATCCCTTCACTGGCTCCACATTACCCAGAGACTCCAGTTCAAGACCCTAACCTTGGCATGCAAAGCCACCCACAACCTGTCTCCTCCATATATCTGTGACCTAGTCTCCCGGTACTTACCTGCACGCAACCTCCGATCCTCACAAGATCTTCTTCTCTACTCCCCTCTTATCTCCTCTTCCCACAATCGCATACAAGATTTCTCCCGTGCATCCCCCCTACTCTGGAGCTCTCCACCCCAGCATATCAGACAGATTATTAATAATAATAATTGTCTGAATGTAGCTTACCAGGGGGGTGGCTGTGGTGGAGTGAGGTCACAGGAGGTGGGGTCACTGCTGCAGGAAGCCGGCAGTAGAAATGGGGCGCTCCTGCGGGCCAGCGGGGTGTCCAGGACGTGCGAGGCTGCGGGCCCTGGGCTTCAAGGAAATGTTAGCGGTGATTTAGGAGGGGAGTCCCCGCTCTGCCCATTGATTTTCTGGCGGTGGGCTTCAGGCAAATGGCCGCTGGAGGCAGTGCATGTGCAGATTTAGATCTCGTCTCAATGACGAGCTGAGATCTCAATTTGTGTATTGGCCATCTCCAGCAGCCTACTTCTTGAAGCCCACTGCAGAGAAATCAATAAGCAGAGCAGGGCCTCCCCTCCTGAATTACCGCTAACATTTCCTTGAAGCCCAGGGCCCGCAGCCTCGCACCTTCTGGACACCCCGCTCCTCCCAGCTTGGGGCCCACAGCAGCGCCCCACTCCTACTGCCGACTTCCTGCAGCAGCGACTCTGCCTCCTGTGACCTCGCTCCACTGCCACCACCCCCCTCAGTAAGAAACCGAAAATTCGGACTATAAGACAGGACTATAAGACAGACCCCCATTTTATTATAATAAATGTTTTTCCTATTTACCTCCCAAAAATTTTTGGTGCGTCTTATGGTCTGCAAAATACGATATATTAGAAGAAAAAGCTTCTATCCCTCCATTATTATCTATTAATATTGAGATGTTCTGTGCAGAGTGTCCGCCACTTACCTGGTGTAGTAATGTCCTGATGTTCTGAAGTAAATCCATCAGATAGTCTGACGTTAGACGACGTTGTCGGTGTTTGGTCACGCAATCCTTTACTAGCTCCATCACCAGCCGGTGAGTGAAGCTGAGGACGCCATCGGGTGGTAGAAGCACACTGTTAGGACGATTGATCATAAGGATCAACAATAGTGCTTTTACCTGAGAAATGTCCAAAACAATTCCAGCCATAGTGAAAAACTGCAAGTGCTATCAGTCACTATAGAGCCAAGAAAGGCACGGGTGAGCCTATGTGCATTGTATATATAGCGACTGTGAGCAGTGATGTCACCATCACCTGTGATGTCATCACGGAATCTTGTGATAGAATCTTCACGGAGCAGCTCTGCGCAAATAGAATGCGGCCTGGTAATATATAAAGTGAAAACACCATACAATTAACTACCCATGTTATCATGGCCGTTCTATTTTATATCCAATTAGAACACAACCAGGATAAAGGTGTGTTCACAAGTTGGATTTTGGCAGCATTTTTTTTCTACCTCAAAAATCAAAGGAGGCAGGAAAAACGCTGCTTAAAATTCAGGTGTTTTTACTTGTGTTTATTTTTCCATTCATTTGAATGGGTGAAAAATGCTGCAAAACCTCTGAAAGACTTGACAAGCTGCAGATTTAAAAAAAATGCAAAAAAACAGCATGTGAATGAGATTTCAGAAATGTCATTCACTAAGATGGTACTGTAAAACACAGCATTTATTGCTGCAGAAGAAAAAACAGTGAATACACCCTAAAGATATCCTCAGTCATATTATGGGAAATATTGTATATTTCGCATTTATTATCTCACGTGTTTTTCTTCACCATAGAACTTTTAAGGCTGTGTGCCCACTATGCGTTTCTTAGGCGTTTCTGCAGCGTAACTTCCGCCGCGGAAACACTTAAAAAACGCTTGGTGATAGGTCTGCAATGGTTCCCAATGATAATCCGCATGTGCTGTGCACATGCTGCAGAGATTTCCGCTGCGGATTATCATTGCGGAAAAATCCGCAGCACGTCCTTTAATTTTGCAGAGTCGCTGCGATTTAGCCGCCATTGACTTGCATTGGAACGCATAACATCCGCATGACTACAAATACACATGTGGATATTATGCGACTCAATGCGTGGATGGTACCCGGGTCTGGAGATGAAGAGACTCTCCTCCAGACCCGGGTACCATAGTACCTGTAGTTAAAATAGAATTAAAATAAAAAATAAACATATACTTACCTTCTGATGGCCCCTGTCTGCTCCCGGCGGTGCTGCTGGCTCTTCGGCTGCTCGCGGTGGTAAAATGACCTTCCATGATGCCATTTAGTCATGTGACAGGTCAAGCGACCGCTGACATCGGCGGTCGCGTGACCTGTCACATGACTAAATGACGTCATGGAAGGTCCTTTTACAGCACCGTGATCCGCCGAAGACACCGGACGCACCGGAGAAGAAGATCGAGGACCATCGGAAGATGAGTATAATGGTTTTTTTTTATTTTTCACCATTATTATTCTTTTTTTTTATTATTGATGCTGCATTTGCAGCATGGTAACTTGGTCACACTATATAAATCCATGCCGGTTGCATGGAATTATATAGTGTGACCAAGTTGTCAAGCACTTTTCCAAGTGATGCTAAAATCACTTGGCAAAGCGCTTGACAATCCAGGGAGATGCAGAAACGCTTAGGAAAAATCCGCAGCATTTCTGCATCATGGTCATATATCCTAACTCATTGGCGAACTGTTATACAAGGCTATATTCACACTAGACGTTTTTTTAGCGGGCTTTTTTATGCAAATATTCAGCTGCGTTTTACAGTACCAACAAAGTCTATGAGATTTCCGAAATCTCATGCACAAAGCTTGCTTATTTGTCCTCAGTATTTTGTGCTTTCCATGGCTTTTTGCAATAGAGTATGTCACTTGTTTCAGCGTTTTTCACCCATTAAAAAAAAGGGTGGTGGAAAAAAATGCTGAAAAAAAGCCTAGTGTGAACATTTTGCTGCGTTTTTAGTGAAAAAAGCAAGTATGTGACACACATTTACTTTTGTGATTTTCCCAAGTTTAAACCATCTTGTCTTGGTCACCTGATATAGCAGCTTGGATTATTACAGTTTAATTAAATTAGTGATGCCTACAAAGTAAACATTGGTTGAGCTAGGTGTGAGATTGAACAACACGTGTGGCCCAGGGAGGTGTGAAAATGAACAATGCCTGAGCAACTCAATGGCAAACCATAATGTGAAAGTAAATAGTGTCCTACAAATTCAATGCACTGCCAGGGTCTTAGATAAACTATTCCAGACCAATTCACCCCCCCCTATTACATTTGTAATGTGTACTTTTTCATGAACATATGTCTTGCAATGGTGACCTGTTTTCATGTGTCTATGGTGGAAGCAAAGCTGAACTTTGGGATCCTGAAAAACGCACCAAAAATGCACCAAGAACCACTGCAAAAAAACACACCAAAACCTGCGTTTTTGACGCTACTTCTTTCTTGCCAAGAGATTATGTTTTGCTGCAGAAAAAAAACACCTAGTGTGAATATAGCCTAAGACTTACTCTGCCAGCATTAATAGTCAATATTCTGTATACAAATAGGACTCCAATCCATGTATTCAGTTTATCATAAACAAGCCTGAGTTAATCTGCCAAATACACATAGTATGCTTTCTCATAGGTGAAATATAAATCCTGTTAAAGGTCCAAGTTGCAGCAGTTAAGTAGAACAAAACAGACCTCTTCATTCTTTGTAGGTGGAAAAACTTTCGAAATTTTCAGTGTATCAAGTACTTATACTCCTGACTGTATATAGTATAATTGCCGCACTGCTACATACAGGTGCTTCTCAGAAAATTAGAATATCATCAAAAAGTGAATTTATTTCAGTTCTTCAATCCTAAAAAATGAAACTCATATATTATACAGAGTCATTACAAACAGAGTGATCTGTTTTAAGTGTTTATTTCTGCTAATGTTGATGATTATGGCTTACAGCCAATGAAAACACAAAAGTCATTATCTCACTAAATTAGAATTAACAAGAAACACCTGCAAAGGCTTCCTAAGCATTTAAAAAGGTCCCTTAGTCAGTTTCAGTAGGCTCCACAATCATGGGCAAGACTGCTGACTTGACAGATGTCCAGAAGGCAGTCATTGACACACTCCTCAAGGAGGGTAAGCCACAAAAGGTCATTGCTAAAGAAGCAGCTGTTCACAGAGTGCTGTATCCGAGCATATTAATGGACGTGGAAGGAAAAAGTGTGGTAGAAAAAGGTGCACAAGCAACTGGGATAACCGCAGCCTTGAAAGGATTGCTAAGAAAAGGCCATTCAAAAATTTGGGGGAGATTCACAAGGAGTGGACTGCTGCTGGAGTCATTGCTTCAAGAGCCACCACACACAGACGTATCCAGGACATGGGCTACAAGTGTCGCATTGCTTGTGTCAAGCCCCTCATGACCAATAGACAACGCCAGAAGCGTCTTACCTGGGCCAAAGAGAAAAAGACCTGGACTGATGCTCAGTGGCCCAAGGTGTTGTTTTCAGATGAAAAGTAAATTTTGCATTTCATTTGGAAATCAAGGTCCCAGAGTCTGGAGGAAGAGTGGAGAGGCCACAATCCAAGCTGCTGGAGGTCTAGTGTGAAGTCTCCACAATCAGTGATGGTTTGGGGAGCCATGTCATCTGCTGGTGGAGGTCCACTGTGTTTTATCAAGACCAAAGTCAGCGCAGCCGTCTACCAGGACATTTTACAGCACTTCATGCTTCCCTCTGCCCACAAGCTTTATGGAGATGGAAATGTCATTCTCCAGCAGGACTTGGCCCCTGTCCACACTGCCAAAAGTACCAATACCTGGTTTACACACAACAGTATCACTATGCTTGATTGGCAGCAAACTCGCCTGACCTTTACCCCATAGAGAATCTATTATAGAGAATCTATGGGGTATTGTCAAGAGGAAGATGAGACCCCAGACCCCACAATACAGATGAGCTGAAGGCTGCTATCAAAGCCACCTGGGCTTCCATAACACCTCAGCAGTGCCACAGGCTGATCCCTCCATGCCACATTGCCGCATTGATGCAGTAATTGATGCACAAGGAGCCCGAACAACTATTGAGGGCATTTACTAAACATACATTTCAGTAGGCCAGCTTTTCGGATTTTAAAAACATTTTTCAAGCTGTTGTTATGAAGTATTCTAATTTACTGAGATAATGACGTTTGTGTTTTCATTGGCTGTAAGCTATAATCATCAACATTAACAGAAATAAACACTTAAAATAGATCCCTCTGTGTGTAATGACTCTATATAATAGATCCCTCTGTGTGTAATGACTCTATATAATAGATCCCTCTGTGTGTAATGACTCTATATAATAGATCCCTCTGTGTGTAATGACTCTATATAATAGATCCCTCTGTGTGTAATGACTCTATATAATAGATCCCTCTGTGTGTAATGACTGTATATAATAGATCCCTCTGTGTGTAATGACTCTATATAATAGATCACTCTGTGTGTAATGACTCTATATAATAGATCCCTCTTTGTGTAATGACTCTATATAATAGATCCCTCTGTGTGTAATTACTCTATATAATAGATCCCTCTGTGTAATGACTCTATATAATAGATCCCTCTGTGTGTAATGACTCTATATAATAGATCCCTCTGTGTAATGACTCTATATAATAGATCACTCTGTGTGTAATGACTCTATATAATATAGGAGTTTCACTTTTTGCATTGAAGAAATGAAATAAACTAACTTTTGATGATATTCTAATTTTGTGAGAAGCACCTGTATATAGTATGAAGCCCCACTGCCCCATATCTGTATGTATAATTTGATGCACATGACTCGCCCCCTGGGCCGTGGGGTACACGGAACCGGGCCTTCTAGTGTACGGTGCTGATGGGGGTAGTAGTGGTAACCCGATCCCGTGGCTCAGGGTGGTCAGACCAAATGGTGGCAGTCTATTTATCAGTGTTTTGAATGTCCGACTACGCCACCCGTGGATTGCGGTCAGGGATAACCGCCGCTGCGAGGCAGACTGCTGAGGCTGGTGTTGGTGTGCAGCACAGGTGTAGGATAACTCCCCACGGGAAGAGTGTAGCCTCAGGGCAGTGTAGGTGGATGTTGGGGGTGATAGTGCAGGCCGCAATAGTAAGAGTTCAGAGTCCGCTTCAAACAGTTCAGGGTCTTTATTGTAGATATTATTAATGACCCAACAGTACCGGTTAGGAATGGGCCTGGGTGTCTGAGAGCATTCGGGCGAGCCCCACTGGTCAGGGTGAGTGTGTAGGCCTACCGTTCTCTCTATGCTCTTTCTGACTATCCCCCTTTTCGTGGTGTAATAGCCCACGTCCCTGAACTGGCCGTGTACTTCTCGCCTGTATGGCATGCGACTAGGGCCTTGGGTACCTGTTGCTTGTGTAGCACCCTGAGGATTCGGCTGCTACAGGGGTATTGCACCTCAACCCAGAGGTGTGGTATTCCACTCCCGGGTAAGGATGGAGTGTGGAACTGAGCTCAGATAGACTGCATGCACTACATACATCCCATTTCCGGGGGGCAGACCAACGGTACTCCCACTTAAGAAATGTGCAGGTACGACCGTGTCTGTTCCTGGCTGGAGTGGGAGGGGGGTGGAACATCCCAGTAGTGTAGGGGCAGATAGGGGGAGCAGTCTGGGTAATGCTAGGAGCTCATTGGGTGCTGGTCACCTGAGCTCACACATAGAGGGAGTATATAAGGTGGGAACCATCTTAGATCAGGGTCAGTCAGTCAGCCTGTCTTTTGTAGAGGAAGAGAGCAGAGAAGCAGAGCAGCTCCAAGGCCCAGAGAGAGAGAGGAGAAAGAAGGACCCAGAGGGGGAGAAAGAAGGAACTCCAAGAGCCCAAATTAGACCAGAGGGTGAAGAGTTGGCACAAGGGTACCGGATCCCAAGCTGGTGGAGGGCACTAATCCTTAGCCAGAGACCGGAGGTCGTGGGCAGAATCTGTCACGACCACCCACTAAATCCACCCGGAAGGCAAACCGTGCATAGGGTCAGGGAACCCAGAGACAAGGGTTTACCAACAAGAGGCCCGAGGGAGCCGGACATAGGTGGATCCCTGGTGGGGAAGGCCAGAGAGGAGGACAAGTCAGAAAGGGAGCTCAGGACCACGCTCCAGAATCACCTGGGGGTTGGCCGAGTCCAGGACCTGGTGGACGCAGCACGGCTCGGGTGGTCACTCAAGGCCGGAGTGACCAGAACATCTGCAGTAAGTAAAAACCCTGAACTGCACAGCCCGACTCGGAGTCTTATTACCACTCTCACTGCACCACCCCAACCCCCATCCTCTGCGACTGACCCCCTGAGGCTATACCCCTCCCGTTGGGGGTTATACTACTACCAAGCTGCGCACACACCACCAGCCTCAGCGGACCCTGCTGCAGCGGCGGCCGTATTTACCGCACATCAACGGGTGGCGTAGTCGACACAAAAGAACACTAATAACATCTGTAAGGACTGCCACACACTGAGCTTGACACCCTGGGCACGGACCGGGTCACCGCCACTCGGAGACTACAACCCCCATCTGATCCGGCTCCGGGTATCCCCCAAACAACACTGGCCCAGGGGGTGCGTCAACTTTGGCGTAGTCGGCAGGATTACGTGCCCGCAACAACCGGGTACTGCGTGCCTGAAGAAAAGTTCACCGTTACTTCAAAAAGAAGTCTCCCGCCGGTTCCGGAGGGTCCCCGCCAACGGGCCCCATCACAAGTCGTTTCCCGCCGGTTGCCCGCCATTTGCAGCTTTTTCCCGCCATCCATGGAGTTTCCCGCCACTGGGAGACGATTCCCGCCATTTCCAAAGATTTCCCGCCTTGGAAGAGCGGACGCCATTATGGGCGTGCCAGAGGGTGGCAAAAGGCCACCTCCCATCGTGGGCCAGGTCGAAGAATGGCGCCAAAAGCGGAAACCGCGCCCACCAACAGAGACTGTGATGCTGGAAGTGTCCATCAGCGTGAGAGAACTGCCCCTGGAACTGAAGTTGCCCCGGGACCACCCTCGATGTGGGCGGAGACAGAACAAAAGAGCAAAGATGGGTGCCGCCTGGAGCAGTCTAGAGAGAGCGCACCCGGAGACAAGACGTCTGGAGAAGAGTCCAGAGAGAACATACCCGGAGATGGAGGGAGAGACAGGCAGCACCGACCCAGTGGTCAGGAGCCTGCTGCAAGCAACAAGCCCACTAGGCTTAGTGGAGATCCTGGCACAGCTCCCCCGAGATCGGGAGTGTGCACAGACTGCGCTGGAGGGCCTCGCACGGAGGATGGCCCGGGTGCAGCGGGAGGCGTTGACGGAGTGGAGCCGAGAGATGGCCCAGCAGACCGAAACCCGTCAGCGGAGCACGCCACCCGAGACGAGGAGACAGACCGCCTCTGAGGATGGTGCAGGAGGACTGAAGGCCGGAGACGGCGCCGAGAAGGGAGCCGAACGAATGGAGGCAGGTAAAGGGGACGTCTATACCCCGAGCCGGGAAACCGCGTACCTGCCCCAGCTCCCCGTCGCAGAGCCCGAAGTTCCCCCTGCCGTGCCCGTCGCTGCATCGTCACCGCCGCCGACTAGGCCTCAACCGGAAGCCGCGGCCGCGACCCCTGTGACGTCACACGCCTCGACCTCGAGCGTGGCCAAGCAGGAAGTACCATCGGCCTGGTCGCAAGGCCTAGTACCCCCGGGCGCCGCAATACCAACAGCGCCCCCTACCTCCGCGGAGCCCCCGGCCTGGTCGCAGGGCCGAATAACCCAGGGCGCCGCCGTTCTTACGGTGCCCTTTGCCTTTAAGGTGCCGCCGGCCTGGTCGCAAGGCCTGGTCAATCCGGGCGCCGCTACCACCACAGCGCCTATAGCATCTCGAGTGCCGCACCTGGGCGAAAATCTATTTGCCCAGCACACGTGCCCGGATGGGCAGCCCTTCATATGGCCTGAGGAGTACATTCAACTGGAGCTCCAGAGAGCAAGGCCCATGTGCGAGCCCCTGATTCCGGCTCCGAAGCCCGTAAAGAGGACCTCGTCCCCGCTGGAGGAGGCACAGTTTGAGTGGGACCCCACCGGAGAAGACCTCATGGGGTTCACTCAGGAGACTCGGGCGGCCGCAGCGGAGCGTGCAGAGTGCTGCCGGCAGCAGCTCGAGGTTTTCGAGAAGGAGCGGAGAGAGAGGCGGGTCCGGGAACAGCAAGCCCAAATAAGGAGCGCGGAGCAGAAGAGCCGGACCAGGAGAGATCCCCGTGCAGCGCATGGTCCCCGCACCATCGGGACTGTGATAAAGTTCAATCTGCAGCATGGGTGGGGCTTCATCAGAGACCATCATACCCCCGGCGACGTCTTTGTCACACGCAGAGACGTAGAGAGCCATCTGCCGGAGGGACACAGAGGTCGTGACCTGTATTTAGGGGACGAGGTCACCTTCACCCGGCACAAGTGTGCCAAAGGACCCTACGCCCTCCATGTGCATCGCCTGACGGAGGAGGAGCTGCGGTGTGAGGAGGAGCAAGAGGACCCGGACGGGTCTGAAACAGAAACTGAATCCAAAGAAAGAGCAGGAGGACGCCGTCGTTGAGTATGGTAGAGAAGAGACTGTATATAGTTGCCCGTCGGGGTACCAAAAACTGTTGCTGCTTTAAATATGTCCCCGTTGGGACAAGAGTGAACTGTTTACCCATGTGTCCCTATTCCTAATACCTGGCCGAGGACTGAGAGCGGCCATATCCCCTTTTGTATATAGTTGCGCTTCCTAAAGCGCCCCCTACTGGTTTTATAGGAAAGCCGAGTTTTGTTTTCAAGAAAAGACTGTCGCACTTTACCCGGTCACAAGTTGCACCGTGACCGGAGGAACCAGAAACAAGAATATTTACAAGAATGTTTTATATGAAAAAGTTTTTATTGCTGATAATATATGTGATGTTTTATATGTTGTTTTATATGTTGATGTTTATGAAAAATAATTGTATGTTTTGGATGTTTTTGTATCTTACAGCCCGAGGACGTGCTGTGATTTACCAGGGGGGAATGTAGCACCCTGAGGATTCGGCTGCTACAGGGGTATTGCACCTCAACCCAGAGGTGTGGTATTCCACTCCCGGGTAAGGATGGAGTGTGGAACTGAGCTCAGATAGACTGCATGCACTACATACATCCCATTTCCGGGGGGGCAGACCAACGGTACTCCCACTTAAGAAATGTGCAGGTACGACCGTGTCTGTTCCTGGCTGGAGTGGGAGGGGGGTGGAACATCCCAGTAGTGTAGGGGCAGATAGGGGGAGCAGTCTGGGTAATGCTAGGAGCTCATTGGGTGCTGGTCACCTGAGCTCACACATAGAGGGAGTATATAAGGTGGGAACCATCTTAGATCAGGGTCAGTCAGTCAGCCTGTCTTTTGTAGAGGAAGAGAGCAGAGAAGCAGAGCAGCTCCAAGGCCCAGAGAGAGAGAGGAGAAAGAAGGACCCAGAGGGGGAGAAAGAAGGAACTCCAAGAGCCCAAATTAGACCAGAGGGTGAAGAGTTGGCACAAGGGTACCGGATCCCAAGCTGGTGGAGGGCACTAATCCTTAGCCAGAGACCGGAGGTCGTGGGCAGAATCTGTCACGACCACCCACTAAATCCACCCGGAAGGCAAACCGTGCATAGGGTCAGGGAACCCAGAGACAAGGGTTTACCAACAAGAGGCCCGAGGGAGCCGGACATAGGTGGATCCCTGGTGGGGAAGGCCAGAGAGGAGGACAAGTCAGAAAGGGAGCTCAGGACCACGCTCCAGAATCACCTGGGGGTTGGCCGAGTCCAGGACCTGGTGGACGCAGCACGGCTCGGGTGGTCACTCAAGGCCGGAGTGACCAGAACATCTGCAGTAAGTAAAAACCCTGAACTGCACAGCCCGACTCGGAGTCTTATTACCACTCTCACTGCACCACCACAACCCCCATCCTCTGCGACTGACCCCCTGAGGCTATACCCCTCCCGTTGGGGGTTATACTACTACCAAGCTGCGCACACACCACCAGCCTCAGCGGACCCTGCTGCAGCGGCGGCCGTATTGACCGCACATCAACGGGTGGCGTAGTCGACACAAAAGAACACTAATAACATCTGTAAGGACTGCCACACACTGAGCTTGACACCCTGGGCACGGACCGGGTCACCGCCACTCGGAGACTACAACCCCCATCTGATCCGGCTCCGGGTATCCCCCAAACAACACTGGCCCAGGGGGTGCGTCACTTGCTCCTCGCTGTACTGGTCCCTCTGTGTGGCGGAGCCTCCAGGATTCTTAGGCCAAGGGACCTGAAATCCCTCGCAGGTTGGTTCTCTGCTGCTGGGCTTGTAACCCTGACAGCCCCGGACCCCAATGCCCGGTAGATTGGTTCTCTTCCAGGACCGGCTCTCGTCGCCTCTGTCCCTGGCTTGCAGTTTCTCCTCTGCCTCACGGACTCCTCAGCTACAGCTGAATTGTCCCTCCTTCTCTGGGACTAGTCTCACTCCTGAGCTAGGTCTTCCAGTTCTCTCTAACCCTGCCCCCAGTTCCAGCTTTTATAGGGGCAGCCAGCTCCCCCTGCTGGCCTGGGACAGGAGGTGCTGTATGCTAATTGTCCCTAACCAGTGGACCTCCCTCCTGCTCTCAGACACAGATTATTGTTTGTGGCATCCAGGCCTGGGGTGACACATTCTCCCCTAGTAAAATTTAGTACTTCGGACTAAACAGGAACCACAAATACAGGGTATAAATGACAACATAACATATACACAAGTATATTTTGTCCTTGAGGTCACAGCGCTTCCGTGACCGGGTGTCCATGTCACCCAACAAGGTGAAGTTTTCCACGGTGTGGGGACCTGTTTCCATAAACCCCAAGTTCCTGGCCTTGGGCGTGGCGACAAGGCTGAGCTCTCTACTTTGGGCCACAAGGAGGCCACACCGGACAGATTTTTCTTCCGTGGCCATCTTCGAAAGAGGGCACCAAGTGCAACTATCTACAAGACAGTTCCGGTTATTCAGCGTCCATAACCTGTTAGTCCATGAACTAGAAAGACTGGAAAAACATAATTAGCAACCAGGCAACAAACATAAAACATTTACAATATACAGCATTTAGATCTTCCAGCGAGCTGGTATTTGTCCCCTAGTGCTCCGGGTTGACCTGCGTAACCCACTGTCTGGTGGTGGTCTAACCTGACTTTCCCCACTAGCATTCAGGGTACAGCTTCTAGCTGGGTTTACAGGCAGTGCAGGCAGCTATCTGCGGGTCCTTTGGCTTACCGCAGGTATGGCAGGCTCACTGTCAGCAGAGGGTTGACTCTCTTGGGCTGCTGGCATGGGTTCTTCTGCCTCTAGGGCTGCTTGGTCTTCTAATTCCTCCTGCTCTCCTGTAGGTTCCTGCTGGGTTGGTTGAAGGAAGTGTAGGACGGGTACCACTATTGCATCATTTATCCGAGTCCAGGACCGGGGGAACTCTCCAAGAACTGTGCTGATCATTTCTTTCTTGTCTTCTGCGGGTTCAAGGTCATCTTGATCTTCTCCTGCACTCTGTAGTTGCTTGGGGCACCTTTTTAGGTGGTCTCTGGAGACGGTGCTAGTGGTTTCTCCTCCATCCTTGGTAATTACACATACCTTCGGGTTGTTGTGGTTGGACTGCAGTACTGTGTACGGGTCGCTCTCCCACTGGTCATCTAGCTTGTGAAGCCTTCTCTTCCGCTTCAGGACCTGCTCACCAGGTTCCAGGGAACCAGCAGGGGCGTGTTGGTTGAAGAGCCTCTCTTGCTTTTCTCTCGCTTGAGCCAGACTCCTCTCCACACTCTCCTGTACCTTCTTGTACTGTAGCCGCCGTTCCGTATCCCAGTCCGCGTCTGGGGAGGTGTCCTCGGGGGTCAGGACTCCCATGTCCAGGTCTATCGGCAGCTTACCTGGTCTTGCCCTCATCAGGTAAGCCGGGGTGCAATTTGTAGCATTCACCAAGATATGGTTGTATAAGTCTATCAGGTCTGGCAGCTTCTCCGGCTACAGGCTGCGTTCTTCCAGGGGCAACGTTTTGAGGAGATCAATGACGATATTATTCATTTTCTCACATAGCCCGTTGGTTTGTGGGTGGTAAGACGTTGTCCGAATCTTCTTACAGCCGTAGAGGTTGCAGAACTCCTGGAAGATTTCAGCCTCAAACCCTGGACCTTGATCTGTCAAGACCTGTTCCGGATACCCGTGTGGACGGCAGAAGTGTTGTTGGAAGGCTCTGGCCGCTGTTTGGGCTGTCAAGTCTTTAACAGGAACCACCACCAGGAACCGGGAATAGTGGTCCACTATTGTCAGGGCATAGACGTAGCCCAACCGGCTTGGAGCCAGTTTCACATGGTCCAGAGCTACCAGCTCAAGAGGCTGCCTGGTGATGATGGGCATCAAGGGCGTCTTCTGGCTGGTACCGTCCTTCCTTCTGAGGTTACATGGGCCGCAGTCCCTGCACCACTTCTCTATGGCCCCTATCATTCCGACCCAGTAGAACCGCTCTCTCAGTAGGAACTCCAGTTTCTTCCACCCGAAGTGTCCCGCTCTGTCATGGTAGGCCTCCAGGACCATTGCTGCATCTCGTCTCGGGACCACTACCTGCCAGGTCAGCTCGTGCGTCCGGTGGTTGACAAGCCTTCTGCACAGCTTACCTTCGTAGAGGAATAGCCTGCTTTTCTCCTTCCATAACTGCTTGGCTTCCTCTGGAGCGTCCGAGCCAGGGCTAGCGTCTGCCTGGGTCAACAGGTCTTTCACCAGGCGAATTGCAGGGTCACTATCTTGCGTTTCAGCCCAGCCGTGGTGAGGTAAGGGATTGAACATGACAGTGGTCAAGTCTTTGTCTCTTACACGGTGGGAGTACTGAGTGGCCCCGTACCGGTGGAATGCAGGGAGCTCTATTTCCTCCAACTCATCTGGATCTTCTCCCTCATCAGGCAAGAGGGGAATTCTCGATAGGGCATCTGCATTGGCATTGGCTCGGCCTGCCCGGTACTTGATGGTGAAGTCATAGTTTGCTAGCCGGGCCATCCACCGCTGCTCTAGGGCACCAAGTCTCGCATTGTCCAGATGTGTCTACGGATTGTTGTCCGTGTACACAGTGAACTTCACAGAGGCCAGGTAATGCTTGAAACGTTCTGTTACGTCCCACACCACTGCCAAGGACTCCAGCTTAAAGGAGCTGTAATTCTCCGGGTTTCTCTCGGTGGGCCTCAGCTTCCGGCTGGCGTACGCGATCACCCTTTCTCTGCCCTGTTGGTTCTGTGACAGTACGGCTCCCAGCCCCACATTACTGGCGTCTGTGTGGAGGATAAAAGGCTGGCCATAATCAGGGTAGGCCAGGATCTCATCCCCCGTGAGGGCCATCTTCAGCTGGCGGAAGGACTCCTCTTCCGGCTTGTCTCACTTGAAGGGTGGCTTTTGGCTTCTGGTCTTAGATTGTCCTATAAGGAGGTCCTGCATAGGGGCTGCCATCTTGGTGAACCTGGGGATGAACCTTTGGTAGTAGCCTACCAACCCGAGGAACTGCCTCACTTCTTTTATGTTAGAGGGGCTTGGCCAGTTCTTTATTGCCGTGATTTTGCAGGGTCGGGGGCTACTCCTTCTGCACTCACCACATGTCCCAGGTACTGTACCTTCGGCTTTAACAGATGGCACTTGGAGGGTTTCACTTTCATGCCAAAGCCTGCCAGGGCATCGAACACCTCGGCCAGGTGCTTTAGATGGTCCTCGTAAGTCTTCGAATAGACAATCACGTCGTCCAGGTAAAGTAGGACCGTCTCAAAGTTTCGGTGCCCTAGACAGCATTCCATCAGCCTCTGGAAGGTCCCGGGTGCGTTGCAGAACCCGAACGGCATATAGTTGAATTCACTTAATCCCATCGGGGTGGTGAAGGCGGTCTTCTCCTTATCAGCCTCTGCCACAGGAACCTGCCAGTACCCACTAGTAAGGTCCAAAGTAGAGAAGAAATTAGCTGATTTTAGTGCGACCAAAGACTCCTCTATTCTAGGCAACGGGTATGCGTCTTTATGGGTGATACGATTGACTTCTCTATAGTCCACGCACATTCTCATAGTACAGTCTTTCTTTTTTACCAGAACCAAGGGGGCTGCCCAGGGGCTACAACTGTCTCTAATGACCCCGGCTTCCTTCATTTCTCTCAGCATGCCCTTTGCGTTCTGATAGTGTGCGGGGTGGTACAGATCTGTATCTTTCTTTTATTGGTGGGTGGCTCCCCATGGGGATGTGGTGTTCTACCCCTTTCACTCTGCCGAAGTCTAGCGGGTGCTTACTAAAGATTCTCTCGTACTCTTGAACCACCCGGTAGACTCCTTGTTTTTGGTGCAAGGGAGTGGAGTCAGCACCCACGTGGAGTTTCTGGCACCAGTCCTCCTTGGGTTTCTGGGAACCATTACCCTCTGCTTGGGGAGATGGAGGCAAGGGTTCCATGGCTCTGACAGCATTGTGTTCAACAGTATACAATTTGGCTAGTGTAGCGTACCAAGGCAAGTGTACTTCCCTTTCCCCAATGTTTAAGATCCAGACGGGCACCCTTCCATGGCGGACATCGACCACCCCCTGGGCTGTCAAAATGGTGGGCCTGCTGTCTGAGTACACGGGTTCTACCATGGCTTGGTAGTCTCTCCCTCTTAACCCGATTGCATTCCGACACCAGATCATTTCACTTTTGGGGGGCATGGCAATGGGGAACGGGTCGCTCATCCATTCCTCACGCTACCGATCTCACCACCAGACAGTTCTACCTGTTGCCATCTCATCAGGGCTCTTATCTCCTTCTGGAGGACCCTCTGCTGGCTGGAGCTCACATTTATCGCCACCTGCTGCAAAATTACAATTGCTTCTGAAAGACAATTTTCAATCACATTAGTACCCAAGGTTATTTTAGGGTGACTTTCTCGACGGTCAATGTCCACAATGATCACTCCCTGTGCCGGCAGTTCAACTTTACCAATCTTAATGGTCATCTCTCTGAACCCCACCTGCGGCACGGGTTGACCATTGCTGGCGATGATGCTCAAGTCATCATCTGGATAACGAGTTATATCAGTGTCACTCCAGTACTGCTTGAAAAGTACATAGGGGATGGTAGTCACTTGGGACCCGGTGTCCAGCAGTGCACTCATGGGGATACCGTCCAGCACTACGGGTAAAACCGGGCGTTCCCCTACCTACTTATCACGCCAATTAGATGGGCCTGATGACCTTATGCCTGGGGGTTGGCCCTTTGCCCCAGGTCGGACCCATTTAAAGTACAGTACCTGGCTACGTGTCCCGGCTGGCTGCAACGGCGGCAAATCGGCTGTCCATCCTCAGTGTAATGATCGGCGGGCCTCCCTCTGAACGACGGGATCCTCCTCCGTCGACGCCACGGGACATCCTCCGGACTGGAAGCCAGCTTGATTGGTCCTGACGGGTCCATCTGTAACGACTGTACGGTCCTGGACAATGCAGCAACACTCTTTGTTAGTTCTTGGACCTGATGGTGCAGGTTTGCAGGCGGGGATGGATTTAGGGCCTGCGCATCAGCCCCCACAAGGTCTGCGGGATAGGGTGCCGCCCCCTGGTGGTAAGGGATGGCTGGGCGCCGGGAAGCTACAGCGCCACCCGGTGCAGGTTCTCGGAGCACCCGGATGGCCCTATCGTTGAACTGTGCAAAAGTCAAATCGGGGTTCTGTAGGGCCATGAGGCGCAGCTGGGTTCTGTGGGCGCTGGACAGCAGACCTTCTATGAACTGGTCAGTCAATAGTTTATCTGTATCCTGCACGCTGCCAGGGTCAGCTTGCTTAATTGCCCCTAAGGCTTCCTGTAAATTTAGGGCATAATCTCGGATGCTATCTTGAGCTCGCTGCTTACATCCATAGAACCGCATTTTGATTTCTGCTGAGGTACGGGCATCAAAGGTGTCCCGTAGACGGGTCAGAACCCCCCTTACAGTCCTTTTCTCCTCAGCTGTCCAAGACTTTACCTCCCGCTGGGCCGCACCAGTTAACTGCCCTATCAGTATGCTTACCTTCTGTTCTTCTGTCAGGGGATAAACTTTGAACAGTCTATACAGCCTTTCTTTAAAGTCGCCCAAGGTATGCGACTCGCCGGCATACTGGGCATCCAGGCCGCTCCGGGGATATAGGCAGGGGTGGATTAAGAGTAGCAAGGGCCCCGGGCAGTTTAGAAGGCGCGGGCCCCCTCCACACAGCTGATTTATCACGTGACATGTCACATGATCCCCTGTGATAGATCATGTGATAGTTCATGGGAAATTAATTTGGCATAATATTAATTGTGCTGCCTCATCTGAGAGCAGCACAATATTGGGGCAGATACCCTGATTCCAGCGATGTGTCACTTTATCAGCTACTTGTTGCCATTTTGAGAAAATCACCGTTTTATCTGCTGCAGATCTAGCAGCTCTCTGAATGCTGCGCTCTGTATAGCCCCACCCACACCACTGATTGGCAGCTTTCTGCCCATGCTCAGTGTACACAGAAATCTACTGATCAGTGATGGGGGTGGGGTCCTACAGAACTTACTAGTCATCTAGTGATAATTACCTTCTGACAAATCAATGATTTTATCAAAACAACACTAAACAGCCCAGTAAGTGACACATTACTGGAATCAGTGCCTCTAACCCTACATTATGCTGCTCTCAGATTAGGTGGCAAAAACCTGATGACAAATTCCCTTTAAAAGAGCTGTAAAGACAAAAAAGTTTGTATTAAAAAAAATACAAGCCATTTGTTAAATTAACTTTTTTTCATTGTTAATTCACGTTAGACTGTATCTTCAACACTTTTGTCAGCAGGTCTTATTACAGACTCTGAATAGGGCAGCTCTCTCCCTCTCCCTCAGCAGAAAGTCACAGCATGGTTAAAAAACTGGATCTTTTATGATTTTCTCATAATAAATAAAAAGGACATGCAAGTCCTCCAAACTATTTTTCGTTTCTCTATAGGGAAGGTCCTAAATCTTTCTTGCTCTTTAGTTGATCACATGTCAAAAATGCAAAGCATTTACTATGAACTCGCCTAAAAAAATATACACTTGGAGAGTAATATCATCATCTACATGTAAATATTCCTTGACTCTAAGGGCTCGCTCACACTGTCGTATAACACGGCCGAATGCTATGTGATGTTTTATCGGATAGGACTCGGCTCTATGTTATACTATGGGACAGTGCGATTATTGGCATGAGAAAATAATCTCATTCGATATTCGGACCATGTGCACCCATACAAGTCTATGGGTGCACGTAAAACATTGGACTGCACTCGGACGTCATCCAAGTGCAGTCCGATGAACACTCACAGAGACTATGGAGAAGATGGAGAAAGTAAGTTCTCCATCTTCTCCATATCTGTGCTGCGAGAGAATCGGATCACACTCAGTTGAAGCTCTGACAGAGTTTGAGCCGAGTGTCATTAGCATAATTGGCCCTATTCTCTTGCATGAGAGAATATATGGCTTAGTGAGTGGACCCTAAAACTGAATAGTAGTGACGGACAGGCACCACACAAGCGGGATCCATGTAGCTCTCAGATGTCATGTAGGTAGGGCTTCATTCCATGGGGTAGGGCTTAATTTCAAAGTATATAAAAAAAATGGACTTCAAATAAAAATTAAATAAACACAAAAAGCACTAATTGAATTATTTTTTTCGTATTTATGTTTGCAGCCCCTTTAAAAACCCTTTGAGGACCAAGGCACATATATGTCCCATAGTTTTAAACTGGAAAAAAACTTGATTGAATAAAATTTAAGGTCCTCCAAGGTTTAAGTAGGTCATAAATTCATATGAATACTTGCTCATACAATTGCACATGCCAAAAGATGAAGAAGAACAGAATCAAAAATATGACATTAAGTGGAGCACTTACAGGTATTCAAGGTGAAAGAGACCAGCAAAGGCATCGTCTCGAATGACAGTAAATGAGTTAGAATTCAGCAAGCTGAAAATGAAGACAGCAGGTTAGAAGCGAACCAGACTTTATGGTGCTCAGAATTAGTCAAGCAGAATTTATTGACTGCTCTTGCAAAACACTGAGACTCCCGCTGTGTATAGATGGCTCCGTGCGGCCTCCCGCTGTGTATAGATGGCGCCGTGCGACCTCCCACTGTGTATAGATGGCGCCGTGCGGCCTCCCGCTGTGTATAGATGGCACCGTATATATGGCTACGTGCGGCCTCCTGCTGAGTATACGTGTATAGCTGGCTACGTGCGGCCTCCTGCTGAGTATAGATGCCGCACGGCGCTCCCCCCAGAGACAGCAGGAGGCCGCACAGCGCCATCTATACTCAGCGGGAGACCGCACGTAGCCATCTATACACAGCAGGAGGCCGCACGGCGACATCTATACTCAGCGGGGGGCCGCACGTAGCCATCTATACACAGCGGGGGGCACACGTAGCCATCTATACACAGCGGGGGGGCGCACGGCGCCGTCTATAAACAGCGAGGGGCCGCACGTAGCCATCTATACAAAGCGGGAGGCTGCACGGAGCCCCCCCAGAGACATCAGGAGGCCGCACGGCGCCAACTATACTCAGCAGGAGGCCGCATGCAGTCATACACACACACAAACATATACAGACACGCATAAACACATTTGAAACACAAAAATACATACAAACAGGCATCACACAATGACATCTGCCCACACACACACACACACACACAAACAGACAGACATCACACACACACACACCTGCCCACACACACACCTGCCCACACACACACACCTGCCCACATACACATCTGTGTGTGTGTATGTATAGTGTGTGTGTGTGTGTATAATGTGTGTGTATGTATACTGTGTGTGTATGTATAGTGTGTGTGTGTGTGTGTGTATAATTTGTGTGTGTGTATTTTTTTTTTAAGTTAAAAACAAGTAAAATGCTTGTGGCATCAATATCAAGACTCCAGATATAAGGGCCTATTCACACTGAATTTTGCAATGCATTCATCTCCTCTTTCCAGGCTTCTATCTAAATCCCTGAAAAATGGCATTCAGATGTGCCTTGACATAGCCATTGATTTGAACAAAGGCAAACCGAGGCTAAAGTCTGAATCTTTAGGCTCCATTTTCTCTGCTTTCAGATGTCTCATTTCAGACAGCACAATCCTGAATTTCAGGGATTCAGTTGTAAGCCTTGTGTAAAGACCTGAATGCAGCGCTGAATGTAGTGTGAATAGGTCCTTACATCCTACACCACCTCAGGGGATTGTTGTTATGGAGTATTGCCCCTGGGTGGCCGCAGTTATGACCACCACCAGGGCTCGCGGTCACCCACCCTAACTTTGGTATTCTGGGGAGCTGGTATAATGAATATCTGAGAAGAGCCCTAGAGAAGCAAGAACATTGGACAACCAAGAGGTGGTGGCCTCAAGTCAGGTGTAGTGTTCAACAGGGCAAGACTTTCTAACCTGCCCACACACACACACACACACACACACATATACACACACACACCTGCCCACACAGACACACACACACACCTGCCCACACAGACACACACACACCTGCCCACACACACACACACACCTGCCCACACACATACACATCTGCCCACACACACACACACACACCTGCCCACACACACACACACACACCTGCCCACACACAAACACACCTGCCCACACACAAACACACCTGCCCACACACACACCTGCCCACACACACACACCTGCCCACACACATACACACCTGTCCACACACACACACCAACACCTGCCCACACACACACACACCTGCCCACACACACACACACACCTGCCCACACACACACACACACCTGCCCACACACACATCTGCCCACACAGACACCTGCCCGCAAACACACACACACACCCATATACACACACCTGCCCACACACACACCTGCCCACACACACACACACACCTGCCCACACACACACCCACACCTGCTCACACAGACACCTGCCCACACACACACACACACACACACACACATATACACACACACACATATACACACACACACCTGCCCACACAGACACACACACATATACACACACACACATATACACACACACACACACCTGCCCACACAGACACCTGCCCCCACAGACACCTGCCCACAAACACACACACACCTGCCCACACACACATCTGCTCACACACACACACACTCACCATCCCCCGGCTCAATTCCTCCTGCCTGCTCTCTCTCTTTTCCGGTGCAGCACTGCAGGCCGGGGCGCACTGTGTGACGTCACAGCTAGGAGACACAGCCGCGCACAGGGCCATGTCTCCTAGCAGTGACGCGGCCGGGCCAGCACAGGGAAGTTAACTGCTGCAGTGCTGGCCCGGCCGATGAAGAAGTAGCGGTGGCCGCTGCTGGGGGAGCAGTCCAGGCCCCCCCCTCCCGCCACTGCTACCGCTATGTGCCGCGGCGGCCCGCACATATAATGAGGGCAATCCGGCATTAGACACCCCGCCTGGAGCCGTGGACCCCCTGCAGGCTCAGGGCCCTGGGCGGTCGCCCGGATTGCCCTCATTATAATCCGCCTATGGATATAGGGCATGGAAAACGGCATCACAGCTGCAGCGGCTACGCTGGTGGTAGAGGGTCCCTCCGCGTCCGACATCTTCCTCCCTCCTAATTAACCGTGGCCTACCTTCTGGCGATCCTCTTCTGTAGGCCGCGGCTTCCCTCGCGATGCTCTGGGAGAGGACCTTGCGTTGCTCGGTGATGACGTCGGCATCCGCTGGTTCTCCATCCACGACCTTGAGCAGCGTCTCAGCGTAGGGCGGGGCTTCAGGTCTCACGCGTTTTTGGACGTCCACGCCCCTCTTCTTCCAGCGCGTCGTCCCGAAGATGGCGCCCGATGGCGGGAAACGGCTCCGATTGGCGGGAAATGGCCCCAAATGGCGGGAAACTTCACTCAGAGTCTTTTCCAGGCACGCAATACCCGTTTGTGGCGGGTTGGTCACAATTCTGCCGACTACGCCAAAGCTGACTCCCCCCCTGGGCCGTGGGGTACCCGGAACCGGGCCTTCTAGTGTACGGTGCTGATGGGGGTAGTAGTGGCAACCCGATCCCGTGGCTCAGGGTGGTCAGACCAAATGGTGGCAGTCTATTTATCAGTGTTTTGAATGTCCGACTACGCCACCCGTGGATTGCGGTTGGAGATAACCGCCGCTGCAAGGCAGACCGCTGAGGCTGGTGCTGGTGTGCAGCACAGGGGTAGGATAACTCCCCATGGGAAGAGTGTAGCCTCAGGGCAGTGTAGGTGGATGTTGGGGGTGATAGTGCAGGCCGCAATAGTAAGAGTTCAGAGTCCGCTTCAAACAGTTCAGGGTCTTTATTGTAGATATTATTAATGGCCCAACAGTACCGGTTAGGAATGGGCCTGGGTGTCTGAGAGCAATCGGGCGAGCCCCACTGGTCAGGGTGAGTGTGTAGGCCTACCGTTCTCTCTATGCTCTTTCTGACTATCCCCCTTTTCGTGGTGTAATAGCCCACGTCCCTGAGCTGGCCGTGTACTTCTCTCCTATGGCTTGCGACTCAGGCCTTGGGTACCTGTTTGTTGCTCCTCGATGTACTGGTCCCTCTGTGTGGCGGAGCCTCCAGGCTTCTTAGGCCAAGGGACCTGAAATCCCTCGCAGCTTGGTTCTCTGCTGCTGGGCTTGTAACCCTGACAGCCTCGGACCCCAATGTCCAGTAGATTGGTTCTCTGCCAGGACCGGCTCTCGTCGCCTCTGTCCCTGGCTTGCAGTTTCTCCTCTGCCTCACGGACTCCTCAGCAACAGCTGAACTGTCCCTCCTTCTCTGGGACTAGTCTCACTCCTGAGCTAGGTCTTCCAGTTCTCTCTAACCCTGCCCCCAGTTCCAGCTTTTATAGGGGCAGCCAGCTCCCCCTGCTGGCCTGGGACAGGAGGTGCTGTATGCTAATTGTCCCTAACCAGGGGACCTCCCTCCTGCTTTCAGAAACAGATTATTGTTTGTGGTATCCAGGCCTGGGGTGACACACACACACTGCTCTATATTTAGTATGATGCCCCCACTCCTCCATATATATAGCATGATAGTCCCACTGCTCCATATACAGGTGCATCTCACTAAATTAGAATATCATCAAAAAGTTAATTTATTTCAGTTCTTCAATACAAAAAGCTGTCTTTCAGCTCATCTGCATTGTTGGGTCTGGTGTCTCTCATCTTCCTCTTGACAATACCCCATAGATTCTCAATAGTAGATTCTCTATGGGGTTAAGGTCAGGCGAGTTTGCTGCCAATCAAGCACAGTGATACTGTTGTGTGTAAACCAGGTATTGGTACTTTTGGCCGTGTGGACAGGGGCCAAGTCCTGCTGGAGAATGACATTTTTATCTCCAAAAAGCTTGTCGGCAGAGGGAAGCATGAAGTGCTGTAAAATGTCCTGATAGCCGGCTGTGCTGACTTTGGTCTTGATAAAACACAGTGGACCTACACCAGCAGATGACATGGCCTCCCAAACCATCACTGATTGTGGAGCCTTCACACTAGACCTCAAGCAGCTTGGATTGTGGACTCTCCACTCTTCCTCCAGACTCTGGGACCTTGATTTCCAAATGAAAATTGGAACTCTAGGACCTTGTGGAGTGTGTCAATGACTGCCTTCTGGACATCTGTCAAGTCAGCAGTCTTCCTCATGATTGTGGAGCATACTGAAACAGTATTGAAGAACTGGAATAAATTAACTTTTTGAAGATATTCTAATTTAGTGAGATGCACCTGTATATACTATGATGGTCCCACTGCCCCACATACATATAGTATAATGGCCCCACTACTCCATATGTAGTATGATGGACCCACTACTCCAGATATATAGTAGGATGGCTCCACTGCCCGATCATTTAAAAAAATATCTCACTTAATCCTGATTCCCTACATCACGGCCTCTGTCTCCTCTTCCATGGCGGGACAGCAGAGCAGAGCGATGCAATGATGTCACCGAGCCACCTGCGTGAGGATGCTGACATCTCGTTAACCGCAGGCCTATGGCGATCTGTGGCATATGAAAGAGATAGTGATAGGGCAGGGAGCTTGTGTCCCACTGCTTTATCATGCGACGCCTCTGCATAAGAGACATTAGGGCTACATTAGCTACGTCACAGAAGACACTGGAGCTGGAGTATATAGAATAGGAGACACTGGGGCTGGCGTATATTCATCACAGGATACATTGGGGCTAGAGCATATACATCACAGAAGAAGCTGGAGTATATAGAATAGGAGACACTGGGGCTGGAGTATATAGAATAGGAGACACTGGGGCTGGCGTATATTCATCACAGGATACATTGGGGCTAGAGCATATACATCACAGAAGAAGCTGGAGTATATAGAATAGGAGACACTGGGGCTGGAGTATATAGAATAGGAGACACTGGGGCTGGCGTATATTCATCACAGGATACATTGGGGCTAGAGCATATACATCACAGAAGAAGCTGGAGTATATAGAATAGGAGACACTGGGGCTGGAGTATATAGAATAGGAGACACTGGGGCTGGCGCATATACAGTTCTGCTCAAAAGTTTACATACCCCGGCAGAATTTTTCCTTTCTTGGCCTTGTTTCAGAAAAAATGAATGATAACAAAAACACTTTTTCTCCACTCATGGTTATTGGTTGGGTGAAGCCATTTACTGTCACATTTCTGTGTTTTCTCTTTTTAAATCTTAATGACAACTAGTGATGAGCGAGCATGCTCGCTACTGCTCGGTGCTCGCCCGAGTATCTCACTGCTCGAGATGCTCTGCGCTCACCGAGTATTTCCGGGTTGGTCGGGCGGGAAGTCGGGACCCATCCCTGCATGTTTGGTGCTCTTTACAGAGCCAATGAACATGCAGGGATTGCCTGCCATGCACTGTAATGCCATAGCCATGTTGGTTGTGGGCATTACAGTGATTGGCTGGCTGCACAGCGTCATCAGGTCTATATCTGACCTGGCACCGCCATGCTCATCACAGTCACTCCGGATCAGACAGTGTAGGGAGAGCTGCTGCTGCGTTAGGGAGAGATTTGATCGTGCATTAGGTAGTGTAGTGAGAAAAACCGCACATTACACATATACATCTCAACAAACAGTCCTTCTGAGGACTAATCCATCTGCAGAGATATCAGGCAGGCAGTGTAAATAGGCAGGCAGGCAGGGTATATAGCAGACTGCAGTGCATATAGCACAAGAGGCTCCATTCCAATTCTGCCTTCTGCTGCTGTTAGATATTTCTATACAAAGGCCCAGGTCTCAGGGGCGAGGAATACTTTTCTTTGGATCTTAATCCTCATTATTTGCTTATAAAGCAATCCAGAGAACACCGTTTTTCTGCACCATTTGCTTGTTGGCACTGCAGAATACAGCCAGGTCCTTTCCATATTAGAGCGCTAGAAATCCAGCTATTTAAAACTGTGCTTTCTCCGTCACACAGATCACATATACGTTGTCAGAAAATACTGCCATTTCTGGCCTCCATTTTTTCAGTGTGTCAGTGAAGCAATTCACTGCAGTTTGCTGTTCACACTACTTACCTACAGGCCAGGTATTTAAAACTCTGTTTTCTCCATCACACCGATCACATATAACTTCGCTTCAAACTCAATCATTTGTAGTGAGCGTGGAAGATACTATCCTCCATTTAAAATGGGCAAGGCACGTGGCAAGGGACGGGGAACTGGACGTGATGGTAATGGTGCATGCAGAGGCCGAGGACAAGGCCGTGGGCAAGCCGAAATTGTGCCACAACAAACACCCACATCTTCTCGCCTGACCTTCCTGTCCCAATTTCTAGGGGACCGCAGCACACCACTATTGAACCCAGATCAGTGTCAAAAGGTTGTTGGTTGGATAGCGGATAATGCTTCCAGTCACTTAGCCACCACCACCACCACCACCCTGTCTTCCACACGGTCAAGTCTCAGTAGCCATGAGTCTGGACCTCATATTCCTCACCCTGATCCTCCTTCCTCCCACCATGCCGAGTACCCAGAGACAATTGATCCCACACTTGGACAATCTGAAGAGCTGTTCACTTTTCCATTTATAGATTCGGGCCTCTCGCCCGGTCCACTTGAAGCGGGGCAAGAGGAGATCACGTGTAGCGATGCCCAAATATTTGAGCAGCCACGGTCACACGAAGGCGACGGTGGGAAACTGTCATAAGAGGTGGACGATGATGAGACACAATTGACAGAAAGTCAGGAATAGTACCAGGGTGCAGAAGTGGGAGACGAGGTGGTGGATGATATAGTAACTGACCCAACCTGGCAGGAGGACATGCAGAGCAAGGACAGCAGCACACAGGGGGAGGGAGGCAGAGCACCCCAACAGGCAGGAAGAAGCAGTGTGGTGGCCGCAGACAGAAGGCAGGCTACCGTTTCCCGTAACACCAACATGAAGGAAGTTGCCACTACAACTGTTAGGTCTTCCCGAGTCTGGTTGTTTTTTAAAGACTCTGCCGATAACTCCAAAAAGGCCATTTGCATCACGAGCCAGACCAGCATCAGCAGGGGTGGCAAAACGACCAGCCTGACCACCACCAGCATGATGAGGCACATGGCAGCAAAGCACTCGACTTTGTGGGCCGAACACCAGGGTCCAGGAACAGTGTCTACAGGTGGCACCATTGCTTCTTCTGCTGTTGTGCATGCAAGTCAATCCCCTGTCCATAGTGCATGCAAAGATGCCTCCTGCCCTGCTCCTGTCATTGCACACTCTCAAGTAGCAGCATCAGGAAGCACGTCCATGTCCTTGTCCCAGCGCAGCGTTCAGTTGTTCATACTCCAGTCCTTAGAATGCAAGCGCAAATATGCAGCCAACGTCCCACAGGCCACACTACTAAATTCTCACAATTCACGACTGCTTGGCTCGAAATGTTGCCTTTTAGGCTTGTGGAAACAGAAGCATTCCGCAACCTGATGGCGGCGGCCGTCCCTCGGTACTCTGTCCCCAGCCGCCACTATTTCTCCCAGTGTGCCGTCCCCACATTACACAAGCAAGTGTCCCAAAACATTAGCCGTGCCCTCAACAACGCAGTTACCGGTAAAGTCCACCTAAACACGGACACGTGGACAAGTGCTTGTGGGCAGGGACGGTACATCTCGCTGATGGCACACTGGGTTAACATAGTGGAAGCCGGGACCCAGTCGGACCTTGGGACGGAACACGTCCTCCCGACGCCAAGGATTGCAGGCCCTAGGTCAATCAGGGTTGCCCCCACGGTCTACAGCTCCTGAACCTCATGCTCCTCAGCCTGCTCCTCCTCCTCAGCCTCCATCTCCGAAATGACCACATCAGTCACAAGCTGGAAGCACTGCAGCACTGCCTCGGCCAAGCGGCAACAGGCTGTGCTGAAGCTAATATGCTTAGGTGAAAAAACACACAATGCTGAAGAGTTATGGACAGCTCTGAAAGAGCAGGCAGATCTGTGGCTCAAACCGCTGAACCTACAGCCAGGCATGGTCGCGTGTGACAATGGCTGGAACCTGGTGGCGGCTCAGAGGCGAGGCGAGCTCACACACGTACCATGCCTGGCCCATGTGCTTAACCTCGTGGTTCAGCGGTTACTCAAATCCTACCCGGAGCTGCCGGATCTGCTTGTTAAAGTATGCCGCCTGTGTGCCCATTTTAGAAAGTCAGCTACAGCTTCCGCTGCCCTTGCAGTGTTTCAGCAGCGTTTGCAGCTTCTGGCTCACAGACTGGTGTGTGATGTCCCCACACGTTGGAACTCTACATTGCAGATGTTGGGAAGGATTTGTGAGCAGAAGAGGGCAGTTGTTGAGTACCAGCATCAAAAAGGCTATCGGTATTCAGTTCAGACTCCACACATAAGACCTCAGTAGTGGACGTGGATGTCAGACATATGTACCATCCTCCAAAACTTTGAGGACTCCACCAAGATGGTGAGCGGCGATGACGCCATAATTAGCGTCACCATCCCGCTTCTCTGTCTTCTGAAACGCTCTCTGCTCACAATCAAAGATGATGCATTGCAGGCGGAGAATGATAAGATGGAGCAATTAACCATACAGGGTGATTACACACAGCCAAGCCTCATCTCATCCCAACGTGGATTGGGTGACAATGAGGAAGAGGAGGAGGAGGAAGGACAGGAACTAGTTTCATGCACTATAGACGGTGCTATCTGCACAGCTGTCATACCGTCTGTTCAGCGTGGATGGCCAGAGGACAGAGAGGAGGAGGAGGAGAGCATGGTCAGTCATCCTCTTGGTGAGGACACGGAAGTCTTGCCTGTTAGTAGTCTGGCACGCATGGCTGAGTTTATGTTATGCTGCCTTTCCCATGACCCTCGCATTCTCAAAATTTTAGGTCATTACTGGTTGGTGACACTTCTAGACCCACTCTACAAGGAGAACTTTATATCTCTTATTCCTGAGGCGGACAGGTGTACAAAAATGAGGCAGTACCAGAAGGCCCTTGTTGCGGACCTATTAAAAAAATTCCCATCTGAAAACGCTGGAGGCAGAGGGCACACTTCGTTCGACAACCAAGGAGTACAGGCGAGAGAGACACAACTTCAATCCAGCAGAGGCAGGGGAACACTGTCAAAGTTCTGGGAGAGTTTTCTCAGACCCTCCCATCGCACAGGCCCTGAGGCGCAGGGTACTCTCACAAGGAGTGCAAAGTTTGGGAAGATGCTGAGGGAGTACCTTGCCGTACCGTACCAACGTCCTCCGTGATTCCTCTGTGCCTTATAAATATTGGGTATCCAAGCTAGATATGTGGAATGAACTGGCTCTCTATGCCTTGGAGGTCCTGGCCTACCCTGCTGCCAGCGTTTTATCAGATCGGGTTTTTAGTGCCGCTGGTGGAATTATAACTGATAAGCGCATCCTCCTGTCAACTGAAAATGCTGACAGGCTGACTCTTATAAAAATGAACAAGGGCTGGATTGGGCCAGACTTCTCAACACCACCGAATGATAGTGACGCGCCCCCTGGGCCATGTTCAGGGGATACCCGGAGCCGGATCTGGATAGGGGTAGTAGTCCTTGTGGCGGTGACCCGGTCCGTGCCCAGGGTGTCAAACTAAGTGGCAGTCTATGGCAGTAGATGTTAACTTGATCGACTACGCCACCCGTTGAGTGCGGCTTTGAAGCCGCCGCTGCAGAACAGTCCACTGAGGCCAGGTGTATCAGGATGTGCAGCGTGGTGGTATAACCCCCAACGGGAGGGGTATGGCCTCAGGGCAGCAGATGCGGATGATGGGGGTAGTTGTAGTGTAGAAAGGAGAGTCAGAGACGTGGGATGCAGTTTCAGGGTTTTTACTCACGGGTGTTCCTTTGGTCACTCTGGCCTTGAGTGACCACCCGAGCCGTGCTGCGTCCACCAGGTCCTCGACTCGGCCAACCCCCAGGCAGTTCCGGAGCGTGGTCCTGAGCTTCCCTCTCTCCTCTCTTTCTCCTGGCCGTCCCCACCAGGGATCCACCTTTGGCCGTCTCCCTCGGGTCTCTTGGTGGTTAAACCTTCTCTGGGTTCCCTGACCCTATACTTGGTGTGCCTTTCTGGTGGATTTGGTGGGCGTCGTGGCAAATCTTGACCATGACCTCCGGTTCCTGGCTGAGGATGATTGACCTCCACCAGCTTGGGTTCCGGTACCCGTGTCCGCCAACCCTTCACCCTTCTGGCTTAATTCTGGGTTCTCAGGGTTCCCTCTTGTCTTCCACTCTGGGCCTTCCTTCTTCCTCTCTCCTCACTGCAGGCCTAGCCCTGGAGCTGGGCCCAGACGGAGCCACAGCTCCTGTCAGCCCTCCTGGCTGAACTCTTCCTCAGCTCCTAAAAAGACCCTGTCCTAAGATGGATGGTGCCCACCTTATATACTCCCTCTATGTGTGAGCCCAGGTGACCATCACCCAATGAGCTCCTAGCTTTACCCAGAGTGCTCCCCCTATCTGCCCCTACACTACTGGGATGTTCCACCCCCCTTCCCACTCCAGCCAGGGACAGACGCTGTCGTACCTGCACATATATACTTGGTGGGAGTACCGTAGTTCTGTCCCCCGGAAATGGGATGTATGTAGTGCATGCAGCCTACTAAGCTCAGTTCCACACTCCATCCTTACCCGGGAGTGGAATACCACACCTCTGGGTTGAGGTGCAATACCCCTGTAGCAGCCGAGTCCTCAGGGTGCTACATTCCCCCCTGGTAAATCACAGCACGTCCTCGGGCTGTAAAAGAATAAAAACATACCAAAACATACAATTTTTTTTCATAACATCCATAAACATATAAAACATTATATACATTATCAGCAGCATAAAACTTTTTCATAATAAACTTTTCATTGTAAACATTCTTGTTCCTCCGGCCACGGTGCAACTTGTGACCGGGTAAAGTGCAACAGTCTCTTTTAGAAAAAACACAGTTTCCTATAAAACCGGTAGGGGGCGCCTTAGGAAGCGCAACTATATACAAGGGGTTATGGCCGCTCTCAGTCCTCGGCCAGTGGGGATAAGGATTGGCTGTTCACAGTCCTCAGCCTGTTAAGGGATAGGGGACACACGGGTAACAGTTCACACTTGTCCCAACGGGGACTATACTTTTCTGGCAACAGTTCCTGTACCCTTACGGGTAACTATTTACAGTTCCACTTTACCGTACTTCAGTAACGGCGTCCTCCTGCTCCTTCTCGCGGGTAGGCTTCAGACCCGTCCGGGTCCTCTTGTCCTTCCTCACACCGCAGCTCTTCCTCCGTCAACCGGTGTACATGAAGGGCGTAGGGTCCTTTGGCACATTGATGCCGGGTAAAGGTGACCTCGTCACCCAGGTATAGGTCACGACCTCTGTGTCCCTCCGGCAGATGGCTCTCGACGTCCCTGCGGGTCACAAAGACGTCGCCGGGGGTGCGGTGGTCCCGGATGAAGCCCCAACCATGCTGCAGTTGGAATTTGATTACAGTCCCGGTGGCACGGGGACCATGGGCTGCACGGGGGTTCCGTCGGGTCCGGCTCTTCTGCTCTGCACTCTGTACTTGCAGCCGCTCCTCGCGGACCCGCCTCTCTCTCCGTTCCCTGTCGAAGACCTCCAATTGCTGCCGGCAGCACTCCGCACGCTCAGCTGCGGCCGCCCGGGTTTCTTGAGTGAACCCGATGAGGTCTCCTCCAGTGGGGTCCCACGCGAACTGCGCCTCCTCCAACGAGAGTGGGGTGATCTTGACAGGCGCCGGAGCCGGAATCAGGGGCTCGCACAGGGGTCCTTCCTTCCGGAGTCGGAGATGGTAGTACTCCGGTGGCCACACAAAGGGCTGCCCATCCGGGCAAGTGTGTTGGGCGAATAGGTCTTCACCCAGGTGCGGCACTGTGGAAGTTGAGGGCGCGGTGGTGGCAGCGGCGCCCGGGTCTTCCAGGCCTTGCGACCAGGCTTGGGGCACCCTGAAGGTAAAGGGCACCGTGGAGACGGCGGCGCCCGGGGGTACTTGACCTTGCGACCAGGCCGGTGGCTTAGTGGAGGTAGAGGGCGCTGTTGGGTCTGCGGCGCCCGGGGGTACTCGGCCCTGCGACCAGGCCGGTGGCATTTCCTGCTTGGCCGCGCTCAGGGTTGAGGCGCGTGACGTCACAGGGGGCGTGGCCGCGGCTCCTGCCGCTTGAGGCCTAGCTGGGAACGGTGGCGGTGCAGCGACAGGCACGGTAGGGGGAATTTCGGGCTCTGCGACGGGGAGCTGGGGCAGGTTCACGGTTATTAGGCTTGGGGTTGTGACGTCCCCTTTACCTGCCTCCGTCTCTTCGGCTCCTTCCTCGGCGTCGTCTCCGGCCTTCATTCCTCCTGCACCATCCTCAGAGGCGGTCAGACTCCTCGTCTCGGGTGGCGTGCTCCGCTGGCGGGTTCCAGCCTGCTGGGCCATCTCCCTACTCCACTCAGTCAGCATTTCTCGCTGCACCCGGGCCATCCTCCGTGCGAGGCCCTCCAGCGCGGTCTGTGCACGCTCCCGGTCTTGGGGGAGCTGTGCCAGGATCTCCACCAGGCCTAGTGGGGTGGTTGCTTGCAACAGGCTCCTGACCACAGGGTCGGTGCTGCCTGACTCTCCCTCCATCTCCGGGTGCGACCTCTCCAGACTCCTCCAGGCTGCACCCATCCTCGCTCTTTTGTTCTGTATCCGCCCATACTGAGGGCGGTCCCGGGGCAACTCGGTGATTGTCAGTTCCAGGGGCAGTCCCCTCACGCTGATGGACATCTCTATCATTACAGTCTCTGCTGGTGGGGGCGGTTTCCGCTTTTGGCGCCATTCTTGGACCTGGCCCACGATGGGAGGTGGCCTCTTGCCACCCTCTGGCACGCCCATAATGGCGTCCGCTCTGCCAGGGCGGGAAATCTTCTCAGATGGCGGGAATCGTCTCCCAGTGGCGGGAAACTCCGTGGATGGCGGGAAAAGACTGCAGATGACTGGCAAACGGCGGGAAACGATCCGAGATGGCGTCCGATGGCGGGGACCCTCCGGAACCGGCGGGAGACTTCTTTTTGAGGTAAATGTGAACTTTTCTTCAGGCACGCAGTACCCGGTGGTTGCGGGCACATAATCCTGCCGACTACGCCAAAGTTGACGCACCCCCTGGGCCATGTTCAGGGGATACCCGGAGCCGGATCTGGATAGGGGTAGTAGTCCTTGTGGCGGTGACCCGGTCCGTGCCCAGGGTGTCAAACTAAGTGGCAGTCTATGGCAGTAGATGTTAACTTGATCGACTACGCCACCCGTTGAGTGCGGCTTTGAAGCCGCCGCTGCAGAACAGTCCACTGAGGCCAGGTGTATCAGGATGTGCAGCGTGGTGGTATAACCCCCAACGGGAGGGGTATGGCCTCAGGGCAGCAGATGCGGATGATGGGGGTAGTTGTAGTGTAGAAAGGAGAGTCAGAGACGTGGGATGCAGTTTCAGGGTTTTTAACTCACGGGTGTTCCTTTGGTCACTCTGGCCTTGAGTGACCACCCGAGCCGTGCTGCGTCCACCAGGTCCTGGACTCGGCCAACCCCCAGGCAGTTCCGGAGCGTGGTCCTGAGCTTCCCTCTCTCCTCTCTTTCTCCTGGCCGTCCCCACCAGGGATCCACCTTTGGCCGGCTCCCTCGGGTCTCTTGGTGGTTAAACCTTCTCTGGGTTCCCTGACCCTATACTTGGTGTGCCTTTCTGGTGGATTTGGTGGGGGTCGTGGCAAATCTTGACCATGACCTCCGGTTCCTGGCTGAGGATGATTGACCTCCACCAGCTTGGGTTCCGGTACCCGTGTCCGCCAACCCTTCACCCTTCTGGCTTAATTCTGGGTTCTCAGGGTTCCCTCTTGTCTTCCACTCTGGGCCTTCCTTCTTCCTCTCTCCTCACTGCAGGCCTAGCCCTGGAGCTGGGCCCAGACGGAGCCACAGCTCCTGTCAGCCCTCCTGGCTGAACTCTTCCTCAGCTCCTAAAAAGACCCTGTCCTAAGATGGTGCCCACCTTATATACTCCCTCTATGTGTGAGCCCAGGTGACCAGCACCCAATGAGCTCCTAGCTTTACCCAGAGTGCTCCCCCTATCTGCCCCTACACTACTGGGATGTTCCACCCCCCTTCCCACTCCAGCCAGGGACAGACGCTGTCGTACCTGCACATATATACTTGGTGGGAGTACCGTAGTTCTGTCCCCCGGAAATGGGATGTATGTAGTGCATGCAGCCTACTAAGCTCAGTTCCACACTCCATCCTTACCCGGGAGTGGAATACCACACCTCTGGGTTGAGGTGCAATACCCCTGTAGCAGCCGAGTCCTCAGGGTGCTACAATAGCAGCGTAACATAAACTCAAATCCAGTGTCTTTTCTTGGGAGGTGTATTCCCATGCACCTTTTCACACCCACACATGGGTATACGCTTCCTGATTTTGGCTATTTGCTCTTGTCCTCCTCCTTCTCCTCATCCTCCACCACCATATCACCAGGGTGACCGTGGTCCATGATGCAACACCCACATAATTTTTTTTAAGGGTGTTTGACTCGCCCCTGGGCCGTGGGGCACTCGGAGCCGGGCAATAGGGAGACGGTGGGGGTAGTAGTGGTGACCCGGTTCCGTGGCTCAGGGTGGTCAGACCAGTGGTAGTCCTTTAGCCGTCCTAAGTGATGTCCGACTGCGCCACCCGTGGATTGCGGTTATTATGAACCGCCGCTGCAAGGCAGATCGCTGGGGCTGATGATGTATGCAGCTGAGGTAGTGTGACTCCCCACGGGAAGAGTGCAGCCCCAGGGCAGTGTAGTGGATGGTGGGGGTGATGGTGCAGAGAGTCCCAGTGCCGTTAGTGCTGGAGGAGCGAAAGAGTACACAGACAACGTACTGCAGTCCAATGTCTTTTACTCACAGTTCATGTACTCCGGGTCACTTCTGTCAGCAATGACCGCCCGAGCCGTGCTGCGTCCACCAGGTGAGGGGCTCGGTCAACCCCAGGCAGTTCAGGAGCATGACACAGGACCCCTTCAATCCTTTCTCTGGCCTGCCTCACCAGTGACCCACTTTTGTCCAGCTGCCGCGGACTTGTGCGGGTAAATGTGGTTCCCGTTCCCCGCTGTCCTATATGGTGCCTTCCTAGCAGGTTTGATGAGGTGTCGCACCAATAAATGATCACGACCTCCGGTCTTTGGCTGAGGGCTGTTTCTCCTCCACCAACTTGGGATCCGGTACCCTTAATCTGCCTGACCCTTCACCCTGTATTCTCGTTGGTTCTTAGGGTCCCTTCTGCCGTCTTGTTCCTGAGCCCTTCTGTTTCTCTTTCTCTTTCTCTTCTGTTCCTTTCTGTTCTTGTTCCTTTCTGTTCCTGGCCTTCACCCTAGGCCTGCCTCGTGGAGCTGGGCCCAGACTGAGCCACAGCTCCCTGTCAGCCCTCTCTGGCTGAACTCCTTCTCTTACTCCACTCACTGAACTTCCCTTCTTCTCTTCTCTCTGTGCTGGCTGGGCCTCAGAGGCTAGGCCCGCCTACGGAGAAGAGCCCCTTGCAGAGGCCCCCACTCTGTCACTTCTTCTCTCTGACTGAACACTGTTCTAAGATGGTGCCCACCTTTTATACCTCCCTCTAGAACATGAGCCCAGGTGACCAGCAAACAATGGGCTCCTATCTACGCTCAGGAACCAACCCCTATCTGCTCCTACATCACTGGGTATTCCTACCCCCTCCCCACTCCAGCCAGGGACATGGTCTGTCGTGCCTGCATTTCTGTCTAATGGGAGCACCGTTGAGCTGTCCCTCGGAAATGGGGTGAGTGTGCTGTATGCAGCTAACTGAACCCTGGTCCATACTCCATCCTTACCCGGGAGTGGAATATCACACCTCTGGCAGAGGTGCAATACCCCTGTAGCGGTCGAGCCCTCGGGGCGCTACATTTTTATGATGCCCTTAAAAAAAATTTTTTATACAGTATGTTCATGTATACCCCCCAGGAGTAAATGTTTGTCAGCCCATACACTTAGTGCATGGCATTACAAGTATAGGAGGCCCGCTCCTTTCTAATGGTAACAATTTTTTATGATGCGCTCCTCCACGTCTCTTCCAAGGGCCATTGAAGTGCCTCCAAATTTTTGGCAGCTCTTGCAGTCACTGCATAGTCCAACACTATGGGAGACTCTCTCCTTTCTAATGGGAATTTGTCATTACTGTGGCCTGGTCTATGTGTCTTTAAATTCTTAGTGGGTTTTTTCCTAAACTTGGTCAGCCGGTGGACTCACTGCATACCCTATAACTGTATAGCAGACCCTCTCCTTTCTAATGGGAACATGTCGTACCTTGTTAATGTGGCCCTGCTCTGTGTGTCCTTAAATTCTTAGTGGGGTTTTTCCTAAAATTTGTCAGCCGTTGGATTCACTGCATACCCTATAACTGTATAGCAGACCCTCTCCTTTCTAACGGGAACATGTCGTACCTTGTTACTGTGGCCATGCTCTTTGTGTCTTTAAATTGTTAGTGTTTTATTCAAAAATTTTGGCCACCCTTGCAGTCACAGCATGGGCATTACCACTATAGAAGACCCGCTCCTTTATAATGGGAACATTTTTTTTACTGAGACCCTCCTCTATGTCTCTTCAAAGGGGTATTAGGTTGCGTCCAAATTTTTGACAACCCTTGCAGTCACTGGATGCGCAATAACAGTATAGGAGACCCACTTGTTAATAATGGGAACAACAAAGCATAGCCCTCTGATGGCTCTCTAACAATAGCTAGGGCCGACTGCTGGCCTTTTAAGAATAGTAAGGGCCGTCTGATGTTCCTATAAAAATAGGCTTTATGACTTTCAGAGTCCCTCCATCATAAATAAAACAGGATGTGTCTGATGACACCACATTACCAGATTAGGTTGTAAAATGTTAAAATGACTTTTCCCGGTGAATGCATTTGTCATAAAAAATAACATAAAAAAACATAACAATAGGATCTTTCTTTAGTATAAAAAACAGCATCACCAATTTAACCTGAATGTAATCACATTGTTCAGCTCATGCACCTCCTCCTCCATCTCCGAAATGACCACATCAGTCACAAGCTGACAGCACTGCTGCACTGCCTTGGCCAAACAGCAGCAGGCTGTGCTGAAGATAACATGCTTAATGCTTAATTAACAAACCGCCCAGCGCTGCATAGTTGTTGAAAGCTGTAACACAGCAGCTTGATCTGTGGCTCTCACCGCTGAACATACAGCCAGGCATGGTCGTGTGTTACAATGGGCGGAACCTGGTGACGGAGAAATGACAACCGGGGTAAATAAGGTTTCCCTATATGCCAGTCCTTTCACAGAGCTAAAGAATATGGCATGCTGTGAAATACAACTCCCACTGAGAAGCTGTTTCAGATTGAAAAACATTCTGCCCACCAGAGGATTTGTTTCTGAGGGCTAACCTTTCTCACCCGCTCAAGAGCCCCATAGCAGCTGCAAAGTTAGCGCTATCATGAACTCTCCTGAGGTAGAAGCCAAGGCACACCAGAGAATTCTCTGGTGGGACTGTCCAACCCTGTGGGAGAACATACAAATTTCTTGCAGATGTTGTCCTTGCTGGGATTTGAACCCAGGATCCCAGTGCTGCAAGACTTCAGTGCTAACCACTGATCCAATGTGCTGCCGTTCACCCTCTAATATCTAACAGGCTGGAGAAACTTGAACCTACTGCCACTCTATCATCAGCTCCTTTGTGAGAAAATTTATTTTGGCAGCCACTCAGTCTACCAAATAAAATTCCAGAGAAGGAAATTGAGGATGGCTTCGCTGCTGGTACTGGGGGCAGTGCTAATACCATGGTGTTGTACCATAGTTTGCTGGAAATATTCCAGGCTGGTAGGAGGCAAGAAAATTGCCACAGAAAAGTACCAGCAGTAATGTTCAGGCCAGATTTCAAGTGCAAGCAGCTTTAGAGGGCTTCCTGGGAGAAATGACACTCAGGGTAGATACGGTTTCCCTCTATGCCAGTCCTTTCACTGAGCTAAATACAACTCTTATCAAAAAAAGTTGTGGACTGGCTCCGTACCGTCCCTGGCCACATTCACCTGTCCACGTGTTTGTGGTTAGGCAGTCCTTCTTAGTAAGTGCACTGGGTAGGGCATGGGTAATGTTGTGGGACCCGTGCTTGTGGAAGGCGAAGGCGATACCGGAAAAATACTGGCGGCTGGGGACCGAGTATGGACACCCGGCCGCCGCCTGCATGAGGTTGTGAAAAGCTTCCACCTCCACAAGCTTAAAAGGCCATATTTCAAGTGCAAAGAGCTGCCCAGAAATCTGTCAGTTTAGTGTTGCGGCCTGTGGGTGGGTGGGTGGCTGGCTGCATACTTGCAATTGCATTCCAAGTAACAGAAAACTAAGCAGATGATGGCCTCTATCATCATCATGGCCTCACCTCGGCACTATGAACTCTCCTGAAGGAGAAGCCAGGGCCCGCCGGAGGAGTCTCTGGTTCTCTGGTGGGCCCGTGCAACCCTGCCGAAAAGCAGCCCTGGCTAAGAAAAGTGTGGGGGAAGGTTCCTGGACACTCTATGGCTGCTTTTTTAATGCGGATCGGCCATGCTTATGCATGTTATTTCTCAAAACGCATTACGGATCAGGCCATTTTCCAATTCTGTATTCAAGAAATTAAATGCGCAAAGAAAGATGTGTGTGTGTCAAAGCACCATTGACAAGTGCGAGTTGATGTTGGATGGGCTGCCATTGCTTCTGCAACAAGCTCAATTACAGGATTTTCTGGGAGAAATGACGCGCAGGGTAGATACGGTTTCCCTCTATGCCAGTCCTTTCACCGAGCTAAATACAACTCTTAGCAAAAAAAGTTGTGGACTGGCTCCGTACCGTCCCTGGCCACATTCACCTGTCCACGTGTTTGTGGTTAGGCGGTCCTTCCCAGTAAGTGCACTGGGGAGGGCACGGGTAATGTTATTGGACCCGTGGTTGTGGAAGGCGGAGGCGATACCGGGAAATATAGTGGCGACTGGGGACCGAGTATGGACACCCGGCCGCCGCCGGCATGAGGTTATGAAAAGCTTCCGCCTCCACGAGCCTAAAAGGCCACATTTCAAGTGCAAGCAGCTGTCAAAAATTTGGCAGTATAGTATTGCAGCCTGTGGGTGGGTGGCTGCCGGCATTCTTGTGCTTGCATTCCAAGGAATGGGGTAGGGACAACTGAACACTGCAGTGGGACAAGGACGTGGACGGTGATTGTTGCAAGTCTGCAACGACAGGTGCATGGCGGGAGGCATCTTCGCATGTGCCAAGGATCACTTATGATGGGCACACATTTAGGCAGTGACCTGGGATTCAGAGATGTTTCCAGAGGTCTTCCCCTTGCTGTTCCCATGTCTTTTCAGCACTGTATGCATGTGTCTGATGATGTGTCACACACCACATGGCCAGATAAGGTTGTAAAATGTTAAAATGACATTTCCTGGTGAATGCATTTGTCTTGGTTGAAAGCAATGCAAAAGTGCAAAAACGTGTCAAAAATGCTACGTGTGAACATAGCCCAAGGTGTGTAGGAGTATTTGTGTTTTTGTTTATTTATTTTGCCTTATATACAAGTCATCACCCTGGAAAGGATGTTCCTTACGCCGTAAAAGTGGCGTAATACTCTGACGACGTTGTTGACAGCAGTGATCTGGGAGTCAGAGATGCTTCCAGGGGTCTTCCCCATGCTGTTCACATGTCATTTGAGCACAGTTCCCATCGATTTGGGCAATTTTTAGGCCCTCTGCAGACCGCCGTGGGGAGCCACCTGAAAAATGCTCAAGTTTCCCCTAGACTTATATTGGGCTCATTGCTCGGGTTGAGCACCCGAGTATTTCAATTTGCTCGACCCGAGCAACGAGTACTCGAGCATTTTAGTGCTCGCTCATCACTAATGACAACCAAAAACATCCAAATAATCCTGATCAAAAAGTTTACATACCCTGATGATTTTGGCCTGATAACATGCACAGAATTTGACACAAATGGGTTTGAATGGCTACTAAAGGTAACATCCTCACGTATGACCTGTTTGCTTGTAATCAGTGTGTGTGCATAAAGCTGAGTGAGTTTCTGGGATCCAGCCACTGACGTTTCTGGATTTTGAGATGGGGAAAGCAAAAGAATTATCAACGGATCTACGGGAAAAGGTAGTTGAACTGTATAACACAGGAAAGGGAGGCAAAAAGAGTATAACACAGGAAAGGGATACAAAAAGATATCCCAGGAATTGATAATGCCAGTCTGCAGTGTTCAAACTGTGATTAACAAATGGAAAATCAGATGCTCTGTAAAAACCAAACCACAGTCAGGTAGACCAACAAAAATTTCAGCCACAACTGCCAAGAAAATTGTTCGGGATGCAAAGAAAAACCAACAAATAACATCAGCTGAGAACACACTTAGGGGTGTACTCACTTTTGTTGCCAGCGGTTTAGACATTAATGGCTGTGTGTTGAGTTATTTTGCAGGCACACCAAATTTACAGTTAAACAAGCTGTACACTGACTACTGTACATTGTATCAAAGTGTCGCATCTTCAGTGTTGTCCCATCAAAAATATATATATGTATTCCGGCCCATTTTTGGAGTTTTGTGTGAAATTATGTCCAATTTGCCTTTTTTTTCTCAGTTTTTTTGTGTTGTTCCAATAAACACAAAGGAAATAAACATGCGTGTAATAAAACATGTGTAATTTTCTGAAACAATTTCAAGGGTGCCAGCACTTTCCTCCATGACTGTATATGCAGGTAGAGTCCTTAACCCCTTTACAACCCAAAGTGGTTTGCACGTTAATGAGAAGGCCAATTTTTACAATTCTGACCACTGTCACTTTATGAGGTAATTACTCTGGAACGCTTCAACGGATCCCCCTGGTTCTGAGAATATTTTTTCATGACATATTGTACTTTATGATTGTGGTAAAATTTCTTCGATATCACTTGTGTTTATTTGTGAAAAAAACAGATATTTGGCGAAAATTTAGAAAATTTTGCAATTTTCAAAATTTGAATTTTTATGCCCTTAAATCGGAGAGATATGTCACACAAAAAAAGTTAATAAATAACATTTCCCATATGTCTACTTTACATCAGCACAATTTTGGAACCCAAATTTATTTTTATTAGGGAGCTATAAGGGTTAAAATTGACCAGCGATTTCTCATTTTTCCAACAAAATTTACAAAACCATTTTATTAGGGACCGCATCACATTTGAAGTCACTTTGAGGGGTCTTTATGACTGAAAATACCCAAAAGTGACACCATTCTTAAAACTGCACCCCTCAGTGAATCGGGTCATCATGACAACATCCGGGAAGCCGCGGCACACATTGCTGGAAACCGGCAGGAGAGGTGACTATCCCGATCACCTCCCCTTGCCCCCGCAATGCTGCGAACGACTTAGATCCCAGCATTGCGGGGGTTAATGTGCGGGACCTCTCCCAGCACATAGCACCGGGTGTCAGTTGTGACAATCAGTTGACACCCGGCGGCGATCACGCCCGCACAGCCTGTGTGCGGGCGCGATCGCAAAGATGTACTAATACGTATCAGGCTCTTAAGTCCCAGGGCGCAGATACGTATCAGTACGTCTTGGGCTTTAAAGAAGTTAAAATTATGTGAAAATGGGAAAAGTCACAAAACTTTGCAACTTTTCAAGAGCTTTATGCCAGTTTTCTGGCAAAAACACTGGTGAATCGGGTTCATAATCTCTAATCCTTTCAGCTCCCTTTAATTAGACTACTTTCAACAAACTAATTATAAGTATTGGGTCTGGTTTTTTTTTAATGCTTTTAAAATAATTGTAAATATTTTCAATCCCCTTTTGTTATAAGGATTTCCCAAAAATTAGCTAATCATAGGTTGTCCTGCATTCGTGACAGTGATTGACTGCGCGGTCACTTGGAAGTTTACATTGGCATCACTACAGGGCCGGTAAAGAAGGACTGTCAGGGACCCCCAGAGTGTGGTAAAATGCGCCAACTAATTCATAATTCATTTAATTCTCACACAATATACTAAGTTAGTGTAAGTCTACCAAAAAGCAACAAAACTTGGTGCTAAAAAAATTGAGCATAACGTTTTGAAAAATGAACCAGGTTATGCCAAATCTTACATATTTTGTGACTTTGTGATCAGTTATCAACACAAATATTTTACTCAAATTACCAGATCGATGGATAAGAATTGGGACTTTTCCCTAAATCTCTCCAAAACATCACCGCTTATAGAAGACCACCCTCATATCCAGATCAGATTTTCTGTGAGAGATGCCCAGATTCACAATATAGTATGCATACTGGCCATCTATGAGAAGTCCACCCCAATGGAAGTCCAGTTATTAAAGAGGATTTTACTGTTTATATAAGGGGCAGACAATGACAGTGAAGGGCCCTTAATCAGGACTTCTGATCTGGGCCCCCCACCCTCCATCAGGCACCACCTACATATACATTTCCATGTATATTTATATTAGGCACACATATAAAATTTGCACATGCTAATACTCTATACACATTTTAACGTATGCATATGTGGCACCCCAGGGGTCTGGTTTCCACAGTAACAGCAATGTTATGTCTAGGAGCAGGTGGGAGGTCTCTTGGTCAGGAATCCTATGCATGCCACACCTCCTGCCCAGTCCTGGGAGGGGAAGGACTTCCCCTATATAAACCTGGGGCTGAGGCAGGGTTAGAGAGTTCAAAGGGAGAGTTGAGCCAGGAGGGCGGACAGGGAGCTGTGGCTTCGGCTGGGCCCAGCTCCCGGGCCATGCCAGAAGTAGAGACAGAGAAGAGAAGCAGCATAGGAAGAAACAACAGGAGCTCTGTGGGAGCAGTGCTACAAGGAGTCAGGGGCTGGCAGCTGCAGAGCTCGCCCTGACTGAGAAGTTATCACCGGACCCGGAGTCCGAGGCTGTGGGGACTAACCCTTACCCAGCAGCAGAAACCGTCCGGCAGGGGATTTCAAGTCCTCTGGCCCAGAAACCCGAAGGCACGGTCACACGCGTGGGACCAGCACCGCCGTCGTGGAGCGGAAGGCACTAGAAGGCCCCGAGTCACCGGCCATACGGGTGAGCACCACACGGTACACTCAGGGACGTGGGCTACTTTTACCCGCCTCTAGCAAGGTAGCCAGAAGAGTACAGTTAGTTGGGAAGGCCTACAACTCCACCTGGCCAGGGGAGATCCCATCTGCTCAAGGACTGACCAGGCCCCGATCGCTAGCAAGTACTCCGGGAGGGTCTGTCTTTGTCACCAGTAAAGACCCTGAACTACACCGCATCGTCTCTGAGTGGTTCCTGCTACCCCCATCTTCCACGTCGGCTGCCCTGAGGCCATACCCCTCCCGTTGGGGGTTATACCATCCACGCTGCACCATCCTTCCACCGGCCTCAGCGGTCTGCCCTGCAGCGGCAGCTCCATAGCTGCATTCAACAGGTGGCATAGTCATCCTACATCTACTGCTAATATACCGCCACTTAGTCTGACTCCCTGGGCACGGACCGGGTCACCTCCACGAGACTACTACCCCTATCAGATCCGGCTCCGGGTAGTCCCTGTGTGCGCAACGCTACGTCACATAGGCCCAGGGCGCGTCAACTTTTGGCGTAGTCGGCAGGATTTCGTGCCCGCAACCACCGGGTACTGCGTGCCTGAAAGAGAGACTTTTAAAACTTACCTGTGGTGAAGATTCCCGCCATCCGGCGCCATCTTCAGCCTTCTTCCCGCAATCCGTGAAGTTTTCCCGCCATCCGGCGCCATCTTCAGCCTTCTTCCCGCCATCTGTGGAGTTTTCCCGCCGTTGGACGCCATTTTGAGGACGCCGCGCGGGAAGAAGAGGGGCGTGGACTCCGAAAAGCCAGCGAGAACTGAAGCCCCGCCTCACGTCCGGACGTTGCGTAAGGTCCTGAAAGGAGCCCAGCAGACGCCGACGTCACAGGAGCGCGACGAGAGGTCCTCAACCCTGACGATCCACTGCGGAGCCGCGGCCTACGGAAGAGGATCATCGCAAGGTAGGCCACGGTCCACTAGGGGCGAGGAAGATGTCGGATACGGAGGAGAGCTTCACTGCCTCAACCCCCGCCAGCGCCACCGCTGCTGCAGTCATGCCTTTCACCATGCCCTATATCCCGGGAGCGGCCTGGCTACCCCAGTACTCAGGGGAGTCACATACCCTACATGACTTTAGAGAAAAGCTGGATAGCCTCTTCCAGGTGTACCCCCTCACAGAAGAGCAAAAAGTGAGCATCCTGGTGGCCCAATTAACCGGGGCAGCCCAAAGGGAGGTAAAGTCCTGGCCACCTGGGAGGAGGACTGTCGCAGAGATACTAACCCGGCTAACCGAGGAGGAGCTGCAGTACTACCAATACGAGGAAAGCCAAGAGGACCCGGACGGGTCTGAGGACTACCCTCAGGAGGGAGCACAAAGAGGACATAGCTGCTGAAGGGAAGTAGCGTGAATAAAGAGCTGTACATAGTTACCCGTTAGGGTACAAGGACTGCTGCTAATTAAAATATGGTCCCCGTTGGGATTAGTGAATTGTTCCCCATGTGTCCCTATCCCTTACCAGGCTGAGGACTGTGAGCAGCCAATCCTTATCCCCACTGGCCGAGGCCTGAGAGCGGCCATATCCTGTAAATAATTATGTGTTTCTAGTTATTTTTAGGAGTCCTTGGTGGATTTACCGGGAATCCTTGTACAGTTAGTGGAGCGTATCCCAGGATGGACTAAAGACTGTTAAGGACTCGGGGCAGGACAGACCCCTACCTGGTTACGTCTCCCTGTTTTGGTGAAATGGACACCTTTGTTTTCTTCAAAGACTGCACCCGGTTGCGGACACGCCGTGACCGTCTTTATGTGTTTCCTTATTGTAATGTTATTTTTTTTTTTATGCCTTGTTATGTTGACAAAAGTATGTTCAGTCCCGGAGTACTAAATTTCACTAGGGGGGAATGTGGCACCCCAGGGGTCTGGTTTCCACAGTAACAGCAATGTTATGTCTGAGAGCAGGTGGGAGGTCTCTTGGTCAGGAATCCTATGCATGCCACACCTCCTGCCCAGTCCTGGGAGGGGAAGGACTTCCCCTATATAAACCTGGGGCTGAGGCAGGGTTAGAGAGTTCAAAGGGAGAGTTGAGCCAGGAGGGCGGACAGGGAGCTGTGGCTCCGGCTGGGCCCAGCTCCCGGGCCATGCCAGAAGTAGAGACAGAGAAGAGAAGCAGCATAGGAAGAAACAACAGGAGCTCTGTGGGAGCAGTGCTACAAGGAGTCAGGGGCTGGCAGCTGCAGAGCTCGCCCTGACTGAGAAGTTATCACCGGACCCGGAGTCCGAGGCTGTGGGGACTAACCCTTACCCAGCAGCAGAAACCGTCCGGCAGGGGATTTCAAGTCCTCTGGCCCAGAAACCCGAAGGCACGGTCACACGCGTGGGACCAGCACCGCCGTCGTGGAGCGGAAGGCACTAGAAGGCCCCGAGTCACCGGCCATACGGGTGAGCACCACACGGTACACTCAGGGACGTGGGCTACTTTTACCCGCCTCTAGCAAGGTAGCCAGAAGAGTACAGTTAGTTGGGAAGGCCTACAACTCCACCTGGCCAGGGGAGATCCCATCTGCTCAAGGACTGACCAGGCCCCGATCGCTAGCAAGTACTCCGGGAGGGTCTGTCTTTGTCACCAGTAAAGACCCTGAACTACACCGCATCGTCTCTGAGTGGTTCCTGCTACCCCCATCTTCCACGTCGGCTGCCCTGAGGCCATACCCCTCCCGTTGGGGGTTATACCATCCACGCTGCACCATCCTTCCACCGGCCTCAGCGGTCTGCCCTGCAGCGGCAGCTCCATAGCTGCATTCAACGGGTGGCGTAGTCATCCTACATCTACTGCTAATATACCGCCACTTAGTCTGACTCCCTGGGCACGGACCGGGTCACCGCCACGAGACTACTACCCCTATCAGATCCGGCTCCGGGTAGTCCCTGCGTGCGCAACGCTACGTCACATAGGCCCAGGGCGCGTCACATATACATAGTGCACACAAACATAAAATACGGACATACACATAAGATTCACATACACAGTATAGAGTCCCGGTAGTCCTCATAGTTTTAAGCATGGACCCTGGCAAATTGTAGACGGACTTTTATTGTTCATGGGCTTTAAGGGAGAGAGGCTTCCTTTGTGGAGGACACTCATGAATGCCATTCATTTGCAGTGTACACCGTGTCGTGTCATGGAAAACACTCACCTTAGTTTGGCTTTCTACTTCTTCAGCTAATAGCAATGAATTTGCCTGTCGATTTTCTTCTCATCAGAAGATGCTTTTGTTTAGATGTTAACTTCCATCTGACTGATAAGAAAAGCTTTGCTGATCTTCTTGTAGACTTCACATTTTTTGTAAAGAAATTATTTTCTTTCTCAGAAATGTCTTGTGACATTTCTCTTCTATGTGGTGCCACTTACCCTTCTCATCAGAGGACGCTTTTGTTTAGGTGTTAACTTCCATAGTCGGCCTGGACGTCTCTGTAAGATGGTTGCAGTTCCATCTTTGTTATAGTTTTGCATCACTTTTGCTACAGTATTCTGACTGATAAGTAAAGTTTTGCTGATCTTCTTGTAGACTTTACATTTATTGCAAAGAAATTATTTTCTTTCTCAGGTTTTGTGACATTTCCCTTCTATGTGGTGCCATTGCTGATAGCATGAAATGGGAAGGAGTTTTCTTTATTAAGTAACTTCCTTTTACAGACACCTGTCTGCTGGACATCTGTTTAATGAATAATTACACTTACCTGTGGTTCAGTTCTTGTTAATTAGAATTTTGTTGTCTAAACTTAGCTTTTCTCTTAAGACTGTTACTGGGATGTTCTCATTTTTGAAACATGATCTTGATGAGTTTGTTAAGAAAATTACTTTTTTGGGGTCTGCAAAATACCAAATCTTGTTTGCATTCAATGGCTCAAATTTGCGAGAGTATTTTGTAGTATGGTATCCCATATAAAATGATGATTCTGAAAGGAAACTACAGGTTTGCTGACAAATCTATTTGGGTGTACTGATTTATGCTAAACACTGTATATATATATATATATATATATATATATATATATACAGTACAGACCAAAAGTTTGGACACACCTTCTCGGTTAAAGATTTTTCTGTATTTTCAAGACTATGAAAATTGTACATTCACACTGAAGGCATCAAAACTATGAATTAACACATGTGGAATAATATACTTAACAAAAAAGTATGAAACAACTGAAAATATGTCTTATATTCTAGGTTCTTCAAAGTAGCCACCTTTTGCTTTGATGACTGCTTTGCACACTCTTGGCATTCTCTTGATGAGCTTCAAGAGGTAGTCACCGAAAAAGGTTTTCACTTCACAGGTGTGCCCTGTCAGGTTTAATAAGTGGGATTTCTTGCCTTATAAATGGGGTTGGGACCATCAGTTGTGTTGTGCAGAAGTCTGGTCGATACTCTGCTGATAGTCCTACTGAATAGACTGTTAGAATTTGTATTATTGCAAGCAAAAAGCAGCTAAGTAAAGAAAAACGAGTGGCCATCATTACTTTAAGGAATGGAGGTCAGTCAGTGCGAAAAATTGGGAAAACTTTGAAAGTGTCCCCAAGTGCAGTTGCAAAAACCATCAATCGCTACAAAGAAACTGGCTCACATGAGGACCACCCCACGAAAGGAAGACCAAGAGTCAGCTCTGCTTCTGAGGATAAGTTTATCCGAGTCACCAACCTCAGAAATCGCAGGTTAACAGCAGCTCAGATTAGAGGCCGGGTCAATGCCACACAGAGTTCTAGCAGCAGACACATCTCTTCAACAACTGTTAAGAGGAGACTTTGTGCAGCAGGCCTTCATGGTAAAATAGCTGCTAGGAAACCACTGCTAAGGACAGGCAACAAGCAGAAGACACTTGTTTGGGTTAAAGAACACAAGGAATGGACATTAGACCAGTGGAAATCTGTGCTTTGGTCTGATGAGTTCAAATTTGAGATCTTTGGTTTCAACCACCGTGACTTTGTGCGATGCAGAAAAGGTGAACGGATGGCTCTACATGCCTGGTTCCCACCATGAAGCATGGAGGAGGAGGTGTGATGGTGTGGGGGTGCTTTGCTGGAGACACTGTTGGGGATTTATTCAAAATTGAAGGCATACTGAACCAGCATGGCTACCACAGCATCTTGCAGCGGCATGCTATTTCATCCGGTTTGCGTTTAGTTGGACCATCATTTGTTTTTCAACAGGACAATGACCCCAAACACACCTCCAGGCTGTGTAAGGGCTATTTGACCAAGGAGGAGAGTGATGGGGTGCTACGCCGGATGACCTGGCCTCCACAGTCACCAGACCTGAAACCAATCGAGATGGTTTGGGGTGAGCTGGACCACAGAGTGAAGGCAAAAGGGCCAACAAGTGCTAAGCATCTCTGGGAACTCCTTCAAGATTGTTGGAAGACCATTTCCGGTGACTACCTCTTGAAGCTCATCAAGAGAATGTCAAGAGTGTGCAAAGCAGTCATCAAAGCAAAAGGTGGCTACTTTGAAGAACCTAGAATATAAGACATATTTTCAGTTGTTTCACACTTTTTTGTTAAGTATATAATTCCACATGTGTTAATTCATAGTTTTGATGCCTTCAGTGTGAATGTACAATTTTCATAGTCATGAAAATACAGAAAAATCTTTAAATTAGAAGGTGTGTCCAAACTTTTGGTCTGTACTGTATATATATATATATATATATATATATATATATAAACCTTATAAGTTTGGTATCACAGTAATCGTACTACTGACTCTGAATCATTTTGTCAGTTTGTTTTTACAACACAATACACACTGTAAAATGAAGGAACCCAAACCTGGCATTTTTTCTCATTTTTCAAGACATTATATGATAAAATGAATGGTGTTGTTCAAAACTACAACACTAAGCGTCAGCACACTGTGATTTGCTGATCTGTAAGATGCGTTCTTTGTGCTGTGAAAATACACAGCTGTGATATCTCACCAAATATTCATAGTGGGAACTTAAAATTATGTTTTTCTGCCATGATTAAGGATGGTTTGGATGTATGAAACATGTTGACCTTTTATTTCTATCTTTGTGGAATTAAGGCTGCATGAACCAGTCACCAACCATTATCTGTATATGTACAAATATTAAGTGCTACTGAGTGCTGTAGGAAAAACTTAGAATAGTGAGGTGATTTGACAGTCCTGCCACAAATAATCTGTTTCTACTGCACACTTAAAATCTCTGATAGTGGGAATGAACCTGATTGCCTGCAGTAGTGCACTCCTGAGAGCTGGTGCAGCAGAGAAAATGTCTTGGACATGAGAGTGGGAGGTCCTGATTATGGAGGATGTTAATCTTAGCTCATTGGAGTGTAGATATGGTAGAGATGCAGGACTGTGCAGCAGTGTGGAGAGGTTTGTGGATGAGTGTAATGACTGGTACAGGGTGGATGCACCAGTGTAATTGCTGGACAGAAATATGAGACTGACTGCTGCATTAAGGATAATGAGAAATACATTTAGTGGGAAGAAGAGCAATTAGTGAGTTACAAGTATTTGTGAATTCAAGACAAAAAGGAATCAGAGCAACAGTAACAGATTTTACTTTTTTTTAATTAATAATGGGATGAATAAAATCGTGAACATTGTCAATAGAATAAATCAAAGTCAGGAAGATAGCCGAGGTCAGATACCAGGTGATCAGTAAATGACAAGTCAGACGAGCAGTATGAATACCGCGGAGCCCGATGACAGAGGCGTTACTGAAACTTGTCCAGGTTGACCAGTCAGAAGGCCACAGGTAGATGGTGAAGGTCCTTCTATACAGCTCCAGCAGTGATGATGGATCTGCTGGACTTCAGGGCGCTGGATGCTTAGGTGTCCCGTCTTTTAGATGGTTTTAGGGCAACAGTGACAGCATGCAAATGCGCGAGCAGCCCTGGATAATCCACGCCGGCAGGATGATAAGATCCGACGGAAGATGGAACCTATGAGAAGAGAAATAAATATAATGTAAGTGATGGGACTCCATATTACATGATAATGCTGTGCAGTCACTGTGGCCGGACGGCAGAGGAATATTATCATACAGAGGTCAGGGGTCATTGTCAGCAATCATACATGTGACAATCCCATCACTGACAGATGACATCTACTCCACATGAATTATTCTCACTGACATCACACAACATGGAGTTGATTCTCACACTTACCTCGTCTCTTTTTCCCATTTTTTCCATTTTCTGAGTTTTGTTGCTCCATACTCAGATTTATTGCCGATTTTCTTTCTTCATGAGATGGAAATTCTGATGAAAAATTAAAAAAAAAATCAGTAACAATATATTCTTATAGGATCTGCTTTGTCATAATATGGATAACATAAGAGACCTATAGTATTGTATAAAACCATGTGGGAATATTTGAGCCTTGAAGTCACCATTCACATTGCTGGTGCTGTAGACATGTACATACCTGGCAATGGGGACGAGGGTGGCAAGATGGTAACAGCATCGTCTGTATTACATACAGGAACAGATACTTTCTGCCTGTTTGAAGAAGAAAAACATGTAAATCTCAAGTAAACTCCATATAAAAGGGGTTGTCTCACTAGAAGAACACCGACTATAAGGCCTAGTAGGACATATGACTGTCATAGTGGGGAAGGTCTTCTGCTCAAGACTACCTTTTATAGAGAGCTGAGAGGAAAACAACTACCAAGAATGGCCGGCATTTCATACTACATCTCTCCTACAGTGAGGGCAGCACTAAAAGTGCATGACCGGCCACAATTATGGGCTGTTATCTCCAACAATTCCGAAAGCTGAAAGCACAATGACCCATAACCATGGGGCGGTGGATGCTGCATTTGATATTATGGTATTTATGTCCTATATTTGGTGTTGTGCACATATATCAGCCTGGAGCTCCCAGTAATGACCCCATAATCTACTCACATTTCTGAGATGTTTGTGTTGGATTCTGGTGTACACTCTGGAGGGGCCTTAGGATCCTCATTGTTCACCATCCCGTTAGTGGTGGTAGAGTGCTAAATGTGGATAACAATAAGTTATTAAATATATATACTTTTTAATTTTGTAGATCCTTTTTTGTACATATTTTGGATTTATCGATCACATACTTACTTTAGAAAGCCTCTCAGAAGATGATGATGCAAATATTCGGAAGATAAAGTTCTCATCGTCCTCACTTGTGTCCTCCTTATCCTCTGAGATCAGATGGTTGTCTTCATCAGAGTGATCTACAAGACATAGGTAAGGAAGGATTGTTAGAGGGTGTCAGTATAACACAGTCGCTATATCTCACTAGGTTAAAAGATGATGCAACGTAATAAACAGAATACATGAAAAAAAACTCCTGTACAAAATGAGGGAAATAGGGATACAGTACGAACCCATGGTCAACATAGCTGAGATCCATGAAACATGGATAACATAGTAGACCAGAAAAACCATGTGGAAATATTTGAGCTTTGAAGTCAACATTCACATTGCTGGTGCTGTAGACATGTACATACCTGGCAATGGGGACGAGGGTGGCAAGATGGTAACAGCATCGTCTGTATTACATACAGGAACAGATTCTTTCTGCCTGTTTGAAGAAGAAAAACATGTAAATCGTAAGTAAACACAGTATAAAATGGGTTGTCTCACTATAAGAACACTGACTATAAGGCCTAATAGGACATATGACTGTCATAGTGGGGAAGGTTTTCTGCTCCAAACTACCTTCCATGGATCAGAACACAACTACCAAGAATGGCTGGCAAGTAATACTACAGCTCTCCTACAGAGTAGGCAGTGCTAAAAATGCATGACCTGCCACAATTATGGGCTGTTATCTTCTGCATTTTCTGAAGCCAAAAGTACAATGACCGTTAACCATGAAGCGGTGAATGCTGCATTTGATATTCTGTTATTTATGTCCTATATTTGGTGTTGTGTACATAGATCAGCCTGGAACTCCCAGTAATGACCCTTTCTAGTCTACTCACATTTCTGAGATGTTTGTGTTGGTTTCTGGTGTATACTCTGGAGGGGCATTGGGATCCTCATTGTTCACCATCCTGGTAGCGATGGTACAGAGCTAAATACGGATAAAAATAAGATATAAAATATTTTTTTTATGTACTTTTAGAGTTTTTTTTCTTTTTTTTTACATATTTTGGATTTATTAATCACATACTTACTTTACAAAGCTTTTCAGAAGATGACATAAAATTTTGGAAGTCAAGGCTCTCATTGTTCTCACTTGTGCCTTCCTCATCCTTTGAGACCAGATGTTTGTTTATATCAGAATGATCTACAAGAAATAGGTAATGAAGTATTATTAGAGGTTGTCAGTATAACACAGTCACTATTTATCACTAATATTAATGGGAACAGATGATCACATATTAGGGAAGATGAGACAAACAGTCGCTTAGTCTAGATGACGTCTCCTTCTACTTACTGATAAATAAGCTGGTGTCTGCGTCTGAAACAAGCTGAGGAACATACTCCAGCTCCTGGCTCAGAATGTTGTCAAAGTCCAAGTCACTCAGGAATGGATGAACCTTGATCTCAAATGCTCCTCCTAGAAAAAGAAAAACAAAAGTGATGCGGACATAGTCAGGGATGGCTCCATATCTGAACAGTTTATCGTAATCTGAACTAATGACAAAACTGAGCTGACATGAAGGAAATAAACTGAAAGTCTTAGTGTGGAGAACTAGAAATACAGTAGATGAGCTGATAGAGAAATGCTGATCTTCATGGACATGAACGATATGTCCTTGGTCTAATAAGGGAATATTAATACTAGTATATCTGTTACCTGTCCCAAGTCTACGCACAGGATTTCTTCTGAGCAGCTCAGTGATGAGATTCTGAGCATCCTGGGGTGGAGCGCGATCACAATTCCAAATTAGTTCTCCTGTTACATAGAAAATTACAGAAAATAAAACCTCTTTACTGGACTGTAGCATAAAGCAAAGGAAATAACTAAACAAATGTAACCAATCAACGCAATGATCGGATTATTCTACTCACCAATGACAACCCTTTTATAAAGCTCAGTGAGGGAATCAGCATCAAATGGTACACATCCCAGCAGGAATTTATACAGGATGATCCCCAATGACCACCAGTCAACAGGTCTTCCATAGCCTTCTTTCAGGATGATCTCTGGGGCTATGTAACATGGGGTGCCACAGAACTGGAAACCAACAGAACATAGAGATGAGAATCGATGAAACAATTATTATGACAAGATATCATCGTTAAAACACAATGCAGAAGATAAAATATTAGTGGAAAAGTTCTCTAGAAAGGAAGAACGTAGAGAAGAGACAATAGTGTGATGAGATTTGCAAATAACAAGCTAAGTTCTTGTAGGTGATGCTGACCTCACGGTCCTGGAACTCTCTGGAGATGTCCACTGCTAATTCCTTGTAGGTGTTGGTTTTCGGTATCATTAGACCAAGTTTTGAAATCCCAAAATCGGTAACTTTAATATGTCCAGTAGATGTAATCAGGAGGCTGCAAAAGAGAAGATGGTTTTAGCCTCACAGACTGAATGATAACAAATGACAACTTTCCCCACTTTATTATACTACGGGGGCACTTACTTTTCCGGCTTCAGGTCTCTGTGCACCACACCGTAACTATGCAGGTATTCCACGGCAAGTACCGCCTCTGCAAAGTACAAGCGGGCCATGGGGACAGAGAAAGGACCCCTGGTGCTTAGAAGGGTCCCACAGTCTCCACCTATAGAAGAAAGGAAATATGACCGGTGAGGGGTTTATACAGAAGATAAACATGATATACCACGAGCAGATAACCATGATGTATAATGAGCAGTGAGCGGAAACATCCTGGGGAGATCACACAGATAGTGGCGTACATAGAAATCACAAGACCCCATATCAAAAGTTGTAATTGCCCCCCACCCTAAAAAATAAAAAAGAAATATATTTATATCCCTGTTGAAGCAGCTTGGTGTTCTCACCAGCAATACAACTTTTATGGCCATTTTAGAGTATGATGCTCCCAAAAATGCCCACACCCACACTCAATGAGTATGGTATCCCCACAGTGAATCCTCCTAAGGAAGCCACCACTTAGAAGGAGGCCAGCCACAACCCCTTACTCGGTGTGATGGCACCCACAGCAACCCTCCCACTCAGGATAATGGTTCCCACAGTCCCTCACACAATATAATGGTCCGCATAACTCCCCACTCAGTATGATATCCCCACACAGAATGGGGGCCTCCATATAGAGTGAGGACCCCCACAGCACCCCACTTAATATGATGACCTCCACTCAGCATTCACAGTCCCCCCATATCTAGTCATACGGCCCCCTTTCAGTATTTTGGCCCTTACTAGCCACCTACTCAGTATTTTTGCCCCCACCAGCCCCACCTCCTTGAAGAAGCAAATACCGCTGAAATTGTGATGACAGGTGGAGGGATGCTGCCCACTGCCGAGCGTCGACAGACCCCCTTCGACTGATGAGCCCCATAGCGCCCCTGCACCAAGATCAATGAATTTACGAGCATCTTGGTAATAGATAACCTATAGTAAATGCTCTGTGGGGAAGTAACCAACAATGTCCTAATGATATGAGCAGTGATAAGATGAAAGCAGACATGGGCTGAATATAATACAATAGATGTGTCTTACCTCCTACATACTCCATGACCATACACAGGTGAGATCTAGTTGGAAAGGAGCAGAGCATGGAGACCACAAAGGGACAATCAGCAAATGTTAAGATGTCCCTCTCCAGAAAGGCCCATTCCAATCTCTGTGCAGTATTTAGGTTCCGCTTAGCCATTTTCTTCATAGCAAAGGTCTGGTGTGAGTCTTTATGATGCACCAAATAGACGGCCCTGGAGATAAGGAGAATCCATCGGTTATAATAAATCCTTATTAATAATCCATCTATAGAAATCATTATATGTTTAATACTGGTATCCAAGGGGTAACATTTCTCCTTGCGGAGAGTGACATGTTAAGCTTGTCAAGGTGAGGAGACTTTTAAGCCTCAATGATCCTCTGGGAAATATGCAAATTGTCTCTTCAGAGAGGAAGAGAACTAGAACTCTAGTGCCCCTTATAGGAAGTAGTAATCCTAAAAGTCAATATCGACCCTTTAACGAGCCTTATCACATGACATGGAATAATAGCCATAACCAAAATCTCAATTTTCGGACACTATGTTTTGGGGTACAAGCACTCATCAGTGCAAAGTGTGAGATATGGTTTGGCTGGGTGAGAGGCATCTGACCGGGATCCAAGCGGTAATGTTTCTCCTTGCGGAAAAAGCCATGTTAAGCATGTCAAGGTGAGGAGACTTTTAAGCTGCAATGCTCTTCTGGGAAATATGCAAATTGTCTCTTTTCAGAGAGGAAGAGAACTAGCACCCTAGTGCCACCTATAGGAAGTAGCAATCCTATTTCCCAGAGGAGCATTGTGGCTTAAAAGTCTCCTCATGTCCGCAAGGAGAAACGTCAACCCCTTGGATACCGGTCAGACACCTCTCACCCAGTCAAACCATTCACACTTTGCACTGAAGAGGGGCAGTACCCCAGAACACAGTTCCTGCAAATTGAGATTTGGTTTTGGCTATTATCCTAAGTCATGTGACAAGGCTTGATAAAGGGTCGATATTGACTTTTAGGATTGCTACTTCCTATAGGTGGAGTTCTAGTTTGCTTCCTCTCTGAAGAGACAATTTGCATATGTTTAATACTAGAAGTCTGGCCGCCACTATAAATCCACATCTAGAAATACATAAAATAGCACTACATAGATCACCTATTGGAGGTCTCCACAATGCCACTTCTGCAGCAGCCATCACCCAGGTCACATTATAGATACGAGAATCTATCGAAATTCTCTTTGGGCAGATTCGCTATAACTGACCAAATACAATTTAGTGCAAATAAAATTGGTCCAAAATGAATGTGCTCCAGGGCTCTCTTCTACTGCTGAGGCCAGTGATTGGGCCCACATGGTCATGGTGGAGGGTGTAGATGTCATTGACGTCAATATAGTGTCACCCTTCATGTGACCATGTGTAGCCAACTTCTCTGATCAGCTTCATAATGGAGCCCCCCCATCAAAACAAAGATCAGAGTGGAGAGCAGAAAAGCTCAGGTGGAGGAGGCAGCATAAGAACAGATGAGGGTCTAGCACAGGCGAATGTAATAATATTATATTATTATATATTATATTATATGTAATTATATTATTTAAATCGCTTTCCTTACAGTTTGATTTGCTACAGATCATATAATTCCCTATGATAACACTGAATGGTAGAGTGCAGGAGCAGAAGCATTGTCATAGGGAACCCTGAGAAATGTGGATTATGGCAACAGAAATCTCACCCAAAATTTCCACTGCTGATGAGTTTGGAAGTTTCATAGTCGCTCATATGCGGCTTTCTCGCCGGAACCAATGAATCCATCACGCTCTATAAAAGAATAAGAAATAATACTGATTTATCGAAGATGCAGGAAAAAAGTTACAGATGCAAAAACTTCCCCCATATTATGTCCCAGATGATTTACACTGATATGATGTTGGGAGGATACAAACCGGACGCTGGGCAGACCTGGCGCTAGCACCCTGCACACCCAGGCAAGTGCCGGGGCCCTGAGTAGGCGAGGGGCCCACTTGCTGTCGGGCACCCTGGCGTGCTATGGGACAGGTGAGCAGAGGAGAGTGGTGCCAGCGCCAGTTAGTGGGCCTTGCTCCCCCCCCCCAATGCTTGCCCTGGACCACGGCCGGCACAATACTTACCTCTCCACAGCTGGTGAGCAGTGAGGTGAGCATTTGATTTTTTTTTTTTATGTATGGAGGTATGGGGCATTATATGGGGGGAGAAGTGACATCCTGCATGGGGCATTATATGGGGGGGAGGTAGGGACATCCTGCGTGGGGTATTATATGGGGGGGAGAAGTGACATCCTGCATGGGGCATTATATGGGGGGGAGTGACATCCTGCATGGGGCATTATATGGGGTGAGAGGTGACATCCTACATGAGGCATTATATGGGGGGGACATCCTGCATGGGGCATTATATAGGGGGGTGACATCCTGCATGGGGTATTATATGAGGGGAGAAGTGACATCCTGCATGGGTCATTATATGGGGGGGAGTGACATCCAGCATAGGGCTTTATATGGGGTGAGAGGTGACATTCTGCATGGGGCATTACATGGGGGGTGACATCCTGCATGGGGCATTATATGGGGGGAGTGACATCCTGCATGGGGTATTATATGGGGGGAGAAGTGACATCCTGCATGGGGCATTATATGGGGTGAGAGGTGACATCCTGCATGGGGCAATATATGGGGTGAGAGGTGACATCCTACATGGGGCAGTATGTGTTGGGGGGACATCCTGCATGGGGCATTATATGGGGGGGTGACATCCTGCATGGGGCATTATATGGGGGGTGACATCCTGTATGGGCCATTATGTGGGGTGGGACATCCTGCATGGAGCATTATGTGGGGGGGACATCCTGCATGGGGAATTATATGGGGGGTGACATCCTGCATGGGGCATTATGTGGGGGGGATATCCTGCATGGGGCATTATGTGTGGGGGACACCCTGCATGGGGCATTATGTGGGGTGGGACATCCTGCATGGGGCATTATGTGGAGGGGACATCCTGCATGGGGAATTATATGGGGGGTGACATCCTGCATGGGCCATTATATAGGGGGGTGTCATCCTGCATGGGGTATTATATGAGGGGGAGAAGTGACATCCTGCATGGGTCATTATATGGGGGGGGAAGTGACATCCAGCATAGGGCTTTATATGGGGTGAGAGGTGACATTCTGCATGGGGCATTATATGGGGGGTGACATCCTGCATGGGGCATTATATGGGGGAAGTGACATCCTGCATGGGGTATTATATGGGGGGAGAAGTGACATCCTGCATGGGGCATTATATGGTGTGAGAGGTGACATCCTGCATGGGTCATTATATGGGGGGGGAAGTGACATCCAGCATAGGGCTTTATATGGGGTGAGAGGTGACATTCTGCATGGGGCATTATATGGGGGGTGACATCCTGCATGGGGCATTATATGGGGGAAGTGACATCCTGCATGGGGTATTATATGGGGGGAGAAGTGACATCCTGCATGGGGCATTATATGGGGTGAGAGGTGACATCCTGCATGGGGCAATATATGGGGTGAGAGGTGACATCCTACATGGGGCAGTATGTGTTGGGGGGACATCCTGCATGGGGCATTATATGGGGGGGTGACATCCTGCATGGGGCATTATATGGGGGGTGACATCCTGTATGGGCCATTATGTGGGGTGGAACATCCTGCATGGAGCATTATGTGGGGGGGACATCTTGCATGGGGAATTATATGGGGGGTGACATCCTGCATGGGGCATTATGTCGGGGGGATATCCTGCATGGGGCATTATGTGTGAGGGACATCCTGCATGGGGCATTATGTGGGGTGGGACATCCTGCATGGGGCATTATGTGGAGGGGACATCCTGCATGGGGAATTATATGGGGGGTGACATCCTGCATGGGCCATTATGTGGGGGGGCACAGCCTGCATGGGGCATTATGTGGGGGGCACAGCCTGCATGGGGCATTATGTGGGAGGGACATTCTGCATGAGGAATTATATGGGGGGTGACATCCTGCATGGGCCATTATGTGGGAGGGGGACATCCTGCATGGGGCATTATGTGGGGGGGGGGGCACAGCCTGCATGTGGCATTATGTGGGGGGTCAAAGCCTGCATGGGGCATTATGTGGGGGTCACAGCCTGCATGGAGCATTATGTGGGGGGTCAAAGCCTGCATGGGGCATTATGTGGGGGGCACAGCCTGCATGGGGCATTATGTGTGGGGTCACAGCCTGCATGGGGCATTATGTGGGGGGGGCACAGCCTGCATGGGGCATTATGTAGGGGGGGGCACAGCCTGCATGGGGCATTATGTGGGGGGCACATCCTGCATGGAGCATTATGTGGGGGGCACAGCCTGCATGGAGCATTATGTGGGGGGCACAGCCTGCATGGGGCATTATGTGGGGGGCACAGCCTGCATGGGGCATTATGTGTGGGGTCACAGCCTGCATGGGGCATTATATGGGGGCACAGCCTGCGTGGAGCATTTTATGGGGTCCATTATTCTATATGGAGCAATATATGGAGCTCATAATACGGTATAGAGGACTATGTGGTGCCATTATACTGTGTGGAGGACATTACTGTCCGGTCTGCACTGTGAGCTGTGAGGATTCGCCGCTTTCTGAGTTATTGTGGAATTTACAATAGATAGCGCTCATGTAATGTAAGAAGTGAAATCTTCGGGCTTGTACTATATATATATATATATATATATATATATATATATATATATATATATTTATTTATCTGCGGTATCTGTGCATCATGAATCGTGGTATGTGTTAAAGGGGCCACTGAGACTCTTTCGCCCAGGGCCCACGAAATCCTGGAGCCGCCCTGCAACGGTCATCATACATTACTATAACATTCTGGATAATGTGGGAGATCACACAGAGGAGGACTTACAGGTAATCTGTCACCAGGTGTTTGCTATGTATTCTGAAAGCACCATGATGTAGGGGCAGAGACCCTGATTCCAGTGATGTGTTACTTACTAGGCTGTGTGTGGCTGTTTCAATAAAATCAGTAGATTATCACTAGAAGACTATCTGTCTAGCCAGGTAGTCCTATTGCTTTGTACCCCTGCCTCCACCACTGATTAGCAGCTTTCTGCCTATGCACAGTGTACACAGAAAGCTGCCAATCAATGGTGTGGGCGGGGTTATACAAGACTCAGCATTCAGAGCTCTGCAGCAGAAAAAAATAGTGATTTTATCACAACTGCTCCACCGAGTAAAGTAATCAACACAGGAATCAGGGTCTCTGTCCCTGCATCATGCTTCTCTCAGACCAAATAGCATAAACCTGGTGACAGATTCCCTGTAATTCAAATGTAATTAACACCATAGGGTCATCTACACTTAGAATAGAGACGTCCCATGGTTGTATGGGGGATAATACTGGACGAGTCATTCACACCCCATGATCTGATGACACACACGCATCCCCCTCTATGATACTTACGGATTCTTGGATCTCCGGGATCTCACTAATTCCATTGTTAGGATTCGACAGCTCAGTTGTTTCTAAAATAATGATGAAGAAATGAAATGTATTAGAGGATATTATTCCTACATAGATAATACAGCAATATAACGGAGAAATGACAAGATGTCTGTAAATGGGATTAATACTCGTTATATGGGGATTCTAAATATGAGAATATACGGGGAATCCATAGATAAATGTAATGTAAATGATGGAGGAACCCCTTCATAAATAACAAAAGACTGACCATCACTTCCGAAAAGAAAATGGGTGTGAACAGGTGCATACTAAGAGTAGCCATCCAAATACATAACTAACAAAGTTGCACTCTGTAACGCTATAGCATGTAAACATGAAATAAATGAAATTTGAATTGCATTACTGCTGTAGAAAATAGGATAAAAGGAAGATACTTAGTGCATAATTTGGCCAATTCATGCATGGCCAGCAGCCACGGCAAGGCGACCTTCTTTTTCTGGGTGCATGCCAAGTAGCCACGGCAAGGTGACCTTTTTTTTTGCTGGGTGCATGCCCAGCGGTCACGGCAAGACGACCTTCTTTTGCTGGGTGCTTGCCCAGCAGTCACGACAAGGCGACCTTCTTTTGCTGGGTGCATGCCAAGCAGTCACGACAAGGCGACCTTCTTTTGCTCGGTGCATGCCCAGCAGCCACGGCAAGGCGACCTTCTTTTGCTCGGTGCATGCCCAGCAGTCACGGCAAGGCGACCTTTTTTGCTGGGAACCTATCTCCACCCATCAGCCCGCGGTGGTTTTAATTACAACAGGATCCTACCTACCCATATAAATGTAGGCTTCAGCCTAGGAGAGGATTCACATTAGGAGAGGATTCCAACAAAAAGATCGCCTTGTCATTGGCTGCTGGGCATTCATGAATTGGCCAAATTATGTGCTCAGTATCTTAGTTTTTTCCCATTTTCTAGAGCAGTAATGCAATTTAAATTTAATTTATTTCATGTTACTTGCTATAGCACTGCAGAATGGACCCTCCATCACATGAATGAGGAACCCCCCACCCACGCTGCACATACGAGTGATGGTAAGAGAGCTGAAACATAGGAGAGATTTGCAAATTAGCCTGGAAGTGCACTGGGGGCGTGTCACTGCACTTGGATTTCTTCTTTCACGCCCCCAGCGCACTTCCATTCTGATTTGTATATGGTGTCTACTTTACATTTCTCCTGACTGGCACATTGGATTTCTACAAACAATTATTATTAGGGGACAATGGCCTATACCGTCACACCACTACTTCTATATGTAACAATGTGCTGCCAGGTTCCCATTACACAGAGTAGAGAGTAAATCTAACATTATCCTCCATCCTCTGTAATATCTGGACATTCCTTGTAGAAGGTCGGGTGATCGCTCACCTGTAATCAGATCGCTGTTCAGCTCCGGCTGACTCCTATTAGGGTCAGGGATTTTCGGGGTCACATTTTGCCCATATTTGGCGTCGCCTCCTGTTGTTTCCTGATAGATATAATGTATATAATTAATATGTGGAAGATTTCACTAAATCACCAAATACATAAATCATGAAGGACTAAACCAACATTTACAGATGCACCAATTGTAACGATACAAATCCCGCGCCATCTTCAGACCTTTTCTCAGAAAGTCTCCTCAGATACGGTGGATTAAGATACGTCTATTAATATTGATCCTTACCGGGCGTTCCAATGAGCGTTCTAGTATAGACAGGACTTTTTCGGCCAGTTCTTTAAAGACAGCCAAATCTTCAGTCTGAGATCTTTCTTCAGCCTATAAAGAAGGAAAAATGGAAAGGAGAATTTTGAGATGAGAGCGGTCAGAATGGAGGCGGAAATTGTATGTGACATCGGTTCTCTGTCTGCAGATACAATGACTACATACTGTATTTGGGGACTCGTGTTTTACCGTATTTTTTGGACTATAAGATGCCTTTTTTTCCAAAATTTTTGACCTCCCTTCTAACACTCTCGCACCCCTCCAATCTATTCTAAACTCTGCTGTCTGACTAATTCACCTGTCCCCCCGCTATTCCCTGGCTTCTCCCCTCGCTCCGCCAATCCCTTCACTGGCTACACATTACCCAGAGACTCCAGTTCAAGACCCTAACCTTGGCATGCAAAGCCACCCACAACCTGTCTCCTCCATATATCTGTGACCTAGTCTCCCGGTACTTACCTGCACGCAACCTCCGATCCTCACAAGATCTTCTTCTCTACTCTCCTCTTATCTCCTCTTCCCACAATCGCATACAAGATTTCTCCCGTGCATCCCCCCTACTCTGGAGCTCTCCACCCCAGCATATCAGACAGATTATTAATAATAATAATTGTCTGAATGTAGCTTACCAGGGGGGTGGCTGTGGTGGAGTGAGGTCACAGGAGGTGGGGTCACTGCTGCAGGAAGCCGGCAGTAGAAATGGGGCGCTCCTGCGGGCCAGCGGGGTGTCCAGGAGGTGCGAGGCTGCGGGCCCTGGGCTTCAAGGAAATGTTAGCGGTGATTTAGGAGGGGAGTCCCCGCTCTGCCCATTGATTTTCTGGCGGTGGGCTTCAGGCAAATGGCCGCTGGAGGCAGTGCATGTGAAGATTTAGATCTCGGCTCAATGACGAGCTGAGATCTCAATTTGCGTATTGGCCATCTCCAGCAGCCTACTTCTTGAAGCCCACTGCAGAGAAATCAATAAGCAGAGCAGGGCCTCCCCTCCTGAATTACCGCTAACATTTCCTTGAAGCCCAGGGCCCGCAGCCTCGCACCTTCTGGACACCCCGCTCCTCCCAGCTTGGGGCCCGCAGCAGTGCCCCACTCCTACTGCCGACTTCCTGCAGCAGCGACTCTGCCTCCTGTGACCTCGCTGCACTGCCACCACCCCCCTCAGTAAGCAACCGAAAATTCGGACTATAACACAGACCCCCATTTTATTATAATAAATGTTTTTCCTATTTTCCTCCCAAAAATTTTTGGTGCGTCTTATGGTCTGCAAAATATGATATATTAGAAGAAAAAGCTTCTATCCCTCCATTATTATCTATCAATATTGAGATGTTCTGTGCAGAGTGTCCTCCACTTACCTGGTGTAGTAAAGTCCTGATGTTCTGAAGTAAATCCGTCAGATAGTCTGACGTTAGACGACGTTGTCGGTGTTTGGTCAGGCAATCCTTTACTAGCTCCATCACCAGCCGGTGAGTGAAGCTGAGGACGCCATCGGGTGGTAGAAGCACACTGTTAGGACGATTGATCATAAGGATCAACAATAGTGCTTTTACCTGAGGAATGTCCAAAACAATTCCAGCCATAGTGAAAAACTGCAAGTGCTATCAGTCACTATAGAGCCAAGAAAGGCACGGGTGAGCCTATGTGCATTGTATATATAGCGCCTGTGAGCAGTGATGTCACCATCACCTGTGATGTCATCACGGAATCTTGTGATAGAATCTTCACGGAGCAGCTCTGCGCAAATAGAATGCGGCCTGGTAATATATAAAGTGAAAACACCATACAATTAACTACCCATGTTATCATGACCGTTCTATTTTATATCCAATTAGAACACAACCAGGATAAAGGTGTGTTGACAAGTTGGATTTTGGCAGCATTTTTTTCTACCCCAAAAATCAAAGGAGGCAGGAAAAACGCTGCTTAAAATTCAGGTGTTTTAACTTGTGTTTTTTTTTCCATTCATTTGAATGGGTGAAAAATGCTGCAAAACCTCTGAAAGACTTGACAAGCTGCAGATTTAAAAAAATGCAAAAAAACAGCATGTGAATGAGATTTCAGAAATGTCATTCACTAAGATGGTGCTGTAAAACACAGCATTTATTGCTGCAGAAGAAAAAACAGTGAATACACCCTAAAGATATGCTCAGTTACATTATGGGAAATATTGTATATTTAGTATTTATTATCTCACGTGTTTTTCTTCACCATAGAACTTTTAAGGCTGTGTGCCCACTATGCGTTTTTTAGGCGTTTCTGCAGCGTAACTTCCGCCGCGGAAACACTTAAAAAACGCTTGGTGATAGGTCTGCAATGGTCCCCAATGATAATCCGCATGTGCTGTTCACATGCTGCGGAGATTTCCGCTGCGGATTATCATTGCGGAAAAATCCGCAGCTCGTCTATTAATTTTGCAGAGTCGCTGCGATTTAGCCGCCATTGACTTGCATTGGAACGCATAACATCCGCATGACTACAAATACACATGTGGATATTATGCGACTCAATGCGTGGAGGGTACCCGGGTCTGGAGATGAAGAGACTCTCCTCCAGACCCGGGTACCATAGTACCTGTAGTTAAAATAGAATTAAAATAAAAAATAAACATATACTTACCTTCTGATGGCCCCTGTCTGCTCCCGGCGGTGCTGCTGGCTCTTCGGCTGCTCGCGATGGTAAAAGGACTTTCCATGACGCCATTTAGTCATGTGACAGATCACGCGACCGCTGACATCGGCGGTCGGGTGACCTGTCACATGACTAAATGACGTCATGGAAGGTCCTTTTACAGCACCGTGATCCGCCGAAGACACCGGACTCACCGGAGAAGGAGATCGAGGACCATCGGAAGATGAGTATAATGTTTTTTTTTTATTTTTCACCATTATTATTCTTTTTTCTTATTATTGATGCTGCATTTGCAGCATTGTAACTTGGTCACACTATGTAAATCCATGCCGGTTGCATGGAATTATATAGTGTGACCAAGTTGTCAAGCACTTTTCCAAGTGATGCTAAAATCACTTGGCAAAGCGCTTGACAACCCAGGGAGATGCAGAAACGCATAGGAAAAATCTGCAGCATTTCTGCATCGTGGTCATATATCCTAACTCATTGGCAAACTGTTATACAAGGCTATATTCACACTAGACGTTTTTTTAGCGGGCTTTTTTATGCAAATTTTCAGCTGCGTTTTACAGTACCAACTTAGTCTATGAGATTTCCGAAATCTCATGCACAAAGCTTGCTTATTTGTCCTCAGTATTTTGTGCTCTCCATGGCTTTTTGCAATAGAGTATGTCACTTGTTTCAGCGTTTTTCACCCATTAAAAAAAAGGGTGGTGGAAAAAAATGCTGAAAAAAAGCCTAGTGTGAACATTTTGCTGCGTTTTTAGTGAAAAAAGCAAGTATGTGACACACATTTATTCCTGTGATTTTCCCAACTTTAAACCATCTTGTCTTGGTCACCTGAGATAGCAGCTTGGATTATTACAGTTTAATTAAATTAGTGATGCCTACAAAGTAAACATTGGTTGAGCTAGGTGTGAGATTGAACAACACGTGTTGGCCAGGGAGGTGTGAAAATGAACAATGCCTGAGCAACTCAATGGCAAACCATAATGTGAAAGTAAATAGTGTCCTACAAATTCAATGCACTGCCAGGGTCTTAGATAAACCATTCCAGACCAATTCACCCCCCACCCCCCCCTGTTACATTTGTAATGTGTACTTTTTCATGAACATATGTCTTGCAATGGTGACCTGTTTTCATGTGTCTATGGTGGAAGCAAAGCTGAACTTTGGGATCCTGAAAAACGCACCAAAAATGCACCAAGAACCACTGCAAAAAAAACACCAAAACCTGCGTTTTTGACGCTACTTCTTTCCTGCCAAGAGATTATGTTTTGCTGCAGAAAAAAAACACCTAGTGTGAATATAGCCTAAGACTTACTCTGCCAGCATTAATAGTCAATATTCTGTATATAAATAGGACTCCAATCCAGGTATTCAGTTTATCATAAACATGCCTGAGTTAATCTGCCAAATACACATAATATGCTTTCTCATAGGTGAAATATAAATCCTGTTAAAGGTCCAAGTTGCAGCAGTTAAGTAGAACAAAACAGACCTCTTCATTCTTTGTAGGTGGAAAAACTTTCGAAATTGTCAGTGTATCAAGTACTTATACTCCTGACTGTATATAGTATAATTGCCGCACTGCTACATACAGGTGCTTCTCAAAAAATTAGAATATCATCAAAAAGTGAATTTATTTCAGTTCTTAAATCCAAAAAGTGAAACTCATATATTATACAGAGTCATTACAAACAGAGTGATCTGTTTTAAGTGTTTATTTCTGCTAATGTTGATGATTATGGCTTACAGCCAATGAAAACACAAAAGTCACTATCTCAGTAAATTAGAATTAACAAGAAACACCTGCAAAGGCTTCTTAAGCATTTAAAAAGGTCCCTTAGTCTGTTTTAGTAGGCTCCACAATCATGGGCAAGACTGCTGACTTGACAGATGTCCAAAAGGCAGTCATTGACACACTCCTCAAGGAGGGTAAGCCACAAAAGGTCATTGCTAAAGAAGCAGCTGTTCACAGAGTGCTGTATCCGAGCATATTAATGGACGTGGAAGGGAAAAGTGTGGTAGAAAAAGGTGCACAAGCAACTGGGATAACCGCAGCCTTGAAAGGATTGCTAAGAAAAGACCATTCAAAAATTTGGGGGAGATTCACAAGGAGTGGACTGCTGCTGGAGTCATTGCTTCAAGAGCCACCACACACAGACGTATCCAGGACATGGGCTACAAGTGTCGCATTGCTTGTGTCAAGCCCCTCATGACCAAGAGACAACGCCAGAAGCGTCTTACCTGGGCCAAAGAGAAAAAGACCTGGACTGATGCTCAGTGGCCCAAGGTGTTGTGTTCAGATGAAAAGTAAATTTTGCATTTCATTAGGAAATCAAGGTCCCAGAGTCTGGAGGAAGAGTGGAGAGGCCACAATCCAAGCTGCTGGAGGTCTAGTGTGAAGTCTCCACAATCAGTGATGGTTTGGGGAGCCATGTCATCTGCTGGTGGAGGTCCACTGTGTTTTATCAAGACCAAAGTCAGCGCAGCCGTCTACCAGGACATTTTACAGCACTTCATGCTTCCCTCTGCCCACAAGCTTTATGGAGATGGAAATGTCATTCTCCAGCAGGACTTGGCCCCTGTCCATACTGCCAAAAGTACCAATACCTGGTTTACACACAACAGTATCACTGTGCTTGATTGGCAGCAAACTCGCCTGACCTTAACCCCATAGAGAATCTATTATAGAGAATCTATGGGGTATTGTCAAGAGGAAGATGAGACCCCAGACCCCACAATACAGATGAGCTGAAGGCTGCTATCAAAGCCACCTGGGCTTCCATAACACCTCAGCAGCGCCACAGGCTGATCGCCTCCATGCCACATTGCCGCATTAATGCAGTAATTGATGCACAAGGAGCCCGACCAAGTATTGAGGGCATTTACTAAACATACATTTCAGTAGGCCAGCTTTTCGGATTTTAAAAACATTTTTCAAGCTGTTGTTATGAAGTATTCTAATTTACTGAGATAATGACTTTTGTGTTTTCATTGGCTGTAAGCCATAATCATCAACATTAACAGAAATAAACACTTAAAATAGATCCCTCTGTGTGTAATGACTCTATATAATAGATCCCTCTGTGTGTAATGACTCTATATAATAGATCCCTCTGTGTGTAATGACTCTATATAATAGATCCCTCCGTGTGTAATGACTCTATATAATAGATCCCTCTGTGTAATGACTCTATATAATAGATCACTCTGTGTGTAATGACTCTATATAATAGATCACTCTGTGTGTAATGACTCTATATAATATAGGAGTTTCACTTTTTGCATTGAAGAACTGAAATAAACTAACTTTTGATGATATTCTAATTTTGTGAGAAGCACCTGTATATAGTATGAAGCCCCACTGCCCCATATGTGTATGTATAATTTGATGCACATGACTCGCCCCCTGGGCCGTGGGGTACACGGAACCGGGCCTTCTAGTGTACGGTGCTGATGGGGGTAGTAGTGGCAACCCGATCCCGTGGCTCAGGGTGGTCAGACCAAATGGTGGCAGTCTATTTATCAGTGTTTTGAATGTCCGACTACGCCACCCGTGGATTGCGGTCAGGGATAACCGCCGCTGCGAGGCAGACTACTGAGGCTGGTGTTGGTGTGCAGCACAGGTGTAGGATAACTCCCCACGGGAAGAGTGTAGCCTCAGGGCAGTGTAGGTGGATGTTGGGGGTGATAGTGCAGGCCGCAATAGTAAGAGTTCAGAGTCCGCTTCAAACAGTTCAGGGTCTTTATTGTAGATATTATTAATGACCCAACAGTACCGGTTAGGAATGGGCCTGGGTGTCTGAGAGAATTCGGGCGAGCCCCACTGGTCAGGGTGAGTGTGTAGGCCTACCGTTTTCTCTATGCTCTTTCTGACTATCCCCCTTTTCGTGGTGTAATAGCCCACGTCCCTGAGCTGGCCGTGTACTTCTCGCCTGTATGGCATGCGACTAGGGCCTTGGGTACCTGTTGCTTGCTCCTCACTGTACAGGTCCCTCTGTGTGGCGGAGCCTCCAGGGTTCTTAGGCCAAGGGACCTGAAATCCCTCGCAGGTTGGTTCTCTGCTGCTGGGCTTGTAACCCTGACAGCCCCGGACCCCAATGCCCGGTAGATTGGTTCTCTGCCAGGACCGGCTCTCGTCGCCTCTGTCCCTGGCTTGCAGTTTCTCCTCTGCCTCACGGACTCCTCAGCTACAGCTGAACTGTCCCTCCTTCTCTGGGACTAGTCTCACTCCTGAGCTAGGTCTTCCAGTTCTCTCTAACCCTGCCCCCAGTTCCAGCTTTTATAGGGGCAGCCAGATCCCCCTGCTGGCCTGGGACAGGAGGTGCTGTATGCTAATTGTCCCTAACCAGGGGACCTCCCTCCTGCTCTCAGACACAGATTATTGTTTGTGGCATCCAGGCCTGGGGTGACACATTCTCCCCTAGTAAAATGTAGTACTCCGGACTAAACAGGAAACACAAATACAGGGTATAAATGACAACATAACATATATACAAGTATATTTTGTCCTTGAGGTCACGGCGCTTCCGTGACCGGGTGTCCATTTCACCCAACAAGGTGAAGTTTTCCACGGTGTGGGGACCTGTTTTCATAAACCCCAATTTCCTGGCCTTGGGCGTGGCGACAAGGCTGAGCTCTCTACTTTGGGACACAAGGAGGCCACACCAGACAGATTTTTCTTCCGTGGCCATCTTCGAAAGAGGGCACCAAGTGCAACTATCTACAAGATAGTTCCGGTTATTCAGCGTCCATAACCTGTTAGTCCATGAACTAGAAAGACTGGAAAAACATAATTAGCAACCAGGCAACAAACATAAAACATTTACAATATACAGCATTTAGATCTTCCAGCGAGCTGGTATTTGCCCCCTAGTGCTCCGGGTTGACCTGCGTAACCCACTGTCTGGTGGTGGTCTAACCTGACTTTCCCCACTAGCATTCAGGGTACAGCTACTAGCTGGGTTTACAGGCAGTGCAGGCAGCTATCTGCGGGTCCTTTGGCTTACCGCAGGTATGGCAGGCTCACTGTCAGCAGAGGGTTGACTCTCCTGGGCTGCTGGCATGGGTTCTTCTGCCTCTAGGGCTGCTTGGTCTTCTGATTCCTCCTGCTCTCCTGTAGGTTCCTGCTGGGTTGGTTGAAGGAAGTGTAGGACGGGTACCACTATTGCATCATTTATCCGAGTCCAGGACCGGGGGAACTCTCCAAGAACTGTGCTGATCATTTCTTTCTTGTCTTCTGCGGGTTCAAGGTCATCTTGATCTTCTCCTGCACTCTGTAGTTGCTCGGGGCACCTTTTTAGGTGGTGTCTGGAGACGGTGCTAGTGGTTTCTCCTCCAACCTTGGTAATTACACATACCTTCGGGTTGTTGTGGTTGGACTGCAGTACTGTGTACGGGTCGCTCTCCCACTGGTCATCTAGCTTGTGAAGCCTTCTCTTCCGCTTCAGGACCTGCTCACCAGGTTCCAGGGGACCAGCAGGGGCGTGTTGGTTGAAGAGCCTCTCTTGCTTTTCTCTCGCTTGAGCCAGACTCCTCTCCACACTCTCCTGTACCTTCTTGTACTGTAGCTGCCGTTCCGTATCCCAGTCCGCGTCTGGGGAGGTGTCCTCGGGGGTCAGGACTCCCATCTCCAGGTCTATCGGCAGCTTACCTGGTCTTGCCCTCATCAGGTAAGCCGGGGTGCAATTTGTAGCATTCACCGGGATATGGTTGTATAAGTCTATCAGGTCTGGCAGCTTCTCCGGCCACAGGCTGCGTTCTTCCAGGGGCAACGTTTTGAGGAGATCAATGATGATATTATTCATTTTCTCACACAGCCCGTTGGTTTGTGGGTGGTAAGACGTTGTCCGAATCTTCTTACAGCCGTAGAGGTTGCAGAACTCCTAGAAGATTTCAGCCTCAAACGCTGGACCTTGATCTGTCAAGACCTGTTCCGGATACCCGTGTGGACGGCAGAAGTGTTGTTGGAAGGCTCTGGCCGCTGTTTGGGCTGTCAGGTCTTTAACAGGAACCACCAGCAGGAACCGGGAATAGTGGTCCACTATTGTCAGGGCATAGACGTAGCCCGACCGGCTTGGAGCCAGTTTCACATGGTCCAGAGCTACCAGCTCAAGAGGCTGCCTGGTGACGATGGGCATCAAGGGCGTCTTCTGGCTGGTACCGCCTTCCTTCTGAGGTTACATGGGCCACAGTCCCTGCACCACTTCTCTATGGCCCCTCTCATTCCGACCCAGTAGAACCGCTCTCTCAGTAGGAACTCCAGTTTCTTCCACCCGAAGTGTCCCACTCTGTCATGGTAGGCCTCCAGTACCATTGCTGCATCTCGTCTCGGGACCACTACCTGCCAGGTCAGCTCGTGCGTCCGGTGGTTGACAAGCCTTCTGCACAGCTTACCTTCGTAGAGGAATAGCCTGCTTTTCTCCTTCCATAACTGCTTGGCTTCCTCTGGAGCGTCCGAGCCAGGGCTAGCGTCTGCCTGGGTCAAGAGGTCTTTCACCAGGCGAATTGCAGGGTCACTATCTTGTGTTTCAGCCCAGCCGTGGTGAGGTAAGGAATTGAACATGACAGTGGTCAAGTCTTTGTCTCTTACAAGGTGGGAGTACTGAGTGGCCCCGTAAAGGTGGAATGCAGGGAGCTCTATTTCCTCCAACTCGTCTGGATCTTCTCCCTCATCGGGCAAGTGGGGCATTCTGGATAGGGCATCTGCATTGGCATTGGCTCGGCCTGCCCGGTACTTGATGGTGAAGTCATAGTTTGCTAGCCGGGCCATCCACCGCTGCTCTAGGGCACCAAGTCTCGCATTGTCCAGATGTGTCTACGGATTGTTGTCCGTGTACACAGTGAACTTCACAGAGGCCACGTAATGCTTGAAACGTTCTGTTACGGCCCACACCACTGCCAAGGACTCCAGCTTAAAGGAGCTGTAATTCTCCGGGTTTCTCTCGGTGGGCCTCAGCTTCCGGCTGGCGTACGCGATCACCCTTTCTCTGCCCTGTTGGTTCTGTGACAGTACGGCTCCCAGCCCCACATTACTGGCGTCTGTGTGGAGGATAAAAGGCTGGCCATAATCAGGGTAGGCCAGGTTCTCATCCCCCGTGAGGGCCATCTTCAGCAGGCGGAAGGACTCCTCTTCCGGCTTGTCCCACTTGAAGGGTGGCTTTTGGCTTCTGGTCTTAGATTGTCCTATAAGGAGGTCCTGCATAGGGGCTGCCATCTTGGTGAACCTGGGGATGAACCTTCGGTAGAAGCCTACCAACCCGACGAACTGCCTCACTTCTTTTATGTTAGAGGGGCTTGGCCAGTTCTTTATTGCCGTGATTTTGTCAGGGTCGGGGGCTACTCCTTCTGCACTCACCACGTGTCCCAGGTACTGTACCTTCGGCTTTAACAGATGGCACTTGGAGGGTTTCACTTTCATGCCAAAGCCTGCCAGGGCCTCGAACACCTCGGCCAGGTGCTTTAGATGGTCCTCGTAAGTCTTCGAATAGACAATCACGTCGTCCAGGTAAAGTAGGACCGTCTCAAAGTTTCGGTGCCCTAGACAGCATTCCATCAGCCTCTGGAAGGTCCCGGGTGCGTTGCAGAGCCCGAACGGCATATAGTTGAATTCACTTAATCCCATCAGGGTGGTGAAGGCGGTCTTCTCCTTATCAGCCTCTGCCACAGGAACCTGCCAGTACCCACTAGTAAGGTCCAAAGTAGAGAAGAAATTAGCTGATTTTAGTGCGGCCAAAGACTCCTCTATTCTAGGCAACGGGTATTTATCTTTATGGGTGATACGATTGACTTCTCTATAGTCCACGCACATTCTCATAGTACCGTCTTTCTTTTTCACCAGAACCAAGGGGGCTGCCCAGGGGCTACAACTGTCTCTATTGACCCTGGCTTCCTTCATTTCTCTCAGAATGCCCTTTGCGTTCTGATAGTGTGCGGGGTGGTACAGGTCTGTATCTTTCAGCAATTGGTGGGTGGCTCCCCGTGGGGATGTGGTGTTCTACTCCTTTCACTCTGCCGAAGTCTAGCGGGTGCTTACTAAAGATTCTCTCGTACTCTTGAACCACCCGGTAGACTCCTTGTTTTTGGTGCAAGGGAGTGGAGTCAGCACCCACGTGGAGTTTCTGGCACCAGTCCTCCTTGGGTTTCTGGGAACCATTACCCTCCGCCTGGGGAGATGGAGGCAAGGGTTCCACGGCCCTGACAGCATTGTGTTCAACAGTATACAATTTGGCTAGAGTAGCGTACCGGGGCAAATGTACTTCCCTTTCCCCAATGTTTAAGATCCGGACGGGCACCCTTCCATGGCGGACATAGACCACCCCCCGGGCTGTCAAAATGGTGGGCCTGCTGTCTGAGTACACGGGTTCTACCATGGCTTGGTAGTCTCTCCCTCTTAACCCGATTGCAGTCCGACACCAGATCATTTCACTTTTGGGGGGCATAGCAATGGGGAACGAGTCGCTCATCCTCACGCTACCGATCTCACCACCAGACAGTTCTACCTGTTGCCATCTCATCAGGGCTCTTATCTCCTTCTGGAGGACCCTCTGTTGGCTGGAGCTCGCATTCATCGCCACCTGCTGCAAAATTACAATTACTTCTGAAAGACAATTTTCAATCACATTAGTACCCAAGGTTATTTTAGGGTGACTTTCTCGACGGTCAATGTCCACAATGATCACTCCCTGTGCCGGCAGTTCAACTTTACCAATCTTAATGGTCATCTCTCTGAACCCCACCTGCGGCACGGGTTGACCATTGCTGGCGATGATGCTCAAGTCATCGTCTGGATAACGAGTTATATCAGTGTCACTCCAGTACTGCTTGAAAAGTACATAGGGGATGGTAGTCACTTGGGACCCGGTGTCCAGCAGTGCACTCATGGGGATACCGTCCAGCACTACGGGTAAAACCGGGCGTCCCCCTACGTACTTATCACGCCAATTAGATGGGCCTGATGACCTTATGCCTGGGGGTTGGCCCTTTGCCCCAGGTCGGACCCATTTAAAGTACAGTACCTGGCTACGTGTCCCGGCTGGCTGCAACGGCGGCAAATCGGCTGTCCATCCTCAGTGTAATGATCGGTGGGCCTCCCTCTGAATGACGGGATCCTCCTCCGTCGACGCCACGGGACATCCTCCGGACTGGAAGCCAGCTTGATTGGTCCTGACAGGTCCATCTGTAACGACTGTACGGTCCTGGTCAATGCAGCAACACTCTTTGTTAGTTCTTGGACCTGATGGTGGAGGTTTGCAGGCGGGGATGGATTTAGGGCCTGCGCATCAGCCCCCACAAGGTTTGCGGGATAGGGCGCCGCCCCCTGGTGGTAAGGGATGGCAGGGCGCCGGGAAGCTACAGCGCCACCCGGTGCAGGTTCTCGGAGCACCTGGATGGCCCTATCTTTGAACTGTGCAAAAGTCAAATCGGGGTTCTGTAGGGCCATGAGGCGCAGCTGGGTTCTGTGGGCGCTGGACAGCAGACCTTCTATGAACTGGTCAGTCAATAGTTTATCTGTATCCTGCACGCTGCCAGGGTCAGCTTGCTTAATTGCCCCTAAGGCTTCCTGTAAATTTAGGGCATAATCTCGGATGCTATCTTGAGCTCGCTGCTTACATCCATAGAACCGCATTTTGATTTCTGCTGAGGTACGGGTATCAAAGGTGTCCCGTAGACGGGTCAGAACCCCCCTTACAGTCCTTTTCTCCTCAGCTGTCCAAGACTTTACCTCCCGCTGGGCCGCACCAGTTAACTGCTCTATCAGTATGCTTACCTTCTGTTCTTCTGTCAGGGGATAAACTTTGAACAGTCTATACAGCCTTTCTTTAAAGTCGCCCAAGGTATGCGACTCGCCAGCATACTGGGCATCCAGGCCGCTCCGGGGATATAGGCAGGGGTGGATTAAGAGTAGCAAGGGCCCCGGGCAGTTTAGAAGGCGCGGGCCCCCTCCACACACCTGATTTATCACGTGACATGTCACATGATCCCCTGTGATAGATCATGTGATAGTTCACAGGAAATTTATTTGGCATAATATTAATTGTGCTGCCTCATCTGAGAGCAGCACAATATTGGGGCAGATACCCTGATTCCAGCGATGTGTCACTTTTTCAGCTGCTTGTTGTCATTTTGAGAAAATCACCGTTTTATCTGCTGCAGATCTAGCAGCTCTCTGAATGCTGCACTCTGTATAGCCCCACCCACACCACTGATTGGCAGCTTTCTGCCCATGCTCAGTGTACACAGAAATCTACTGATCAGTGATGGGGGTGGGGTCCTACAGAACTTACTAGTCATCTAGTGATAATTACCTTCTGACAAATCAATGATTTTATCAAAACAACACTAAGCAGCCCAGTAAGTGACACATTACTGGAATCAGTGCCTCTAACCCTACATTATGCTGCTCTCCGATTAGGTGGCAAAAACCTCATGACAGATTCCCTTTAAAGGAGCTGTAAAGACAAAAAAGTTTGTATTAAAAAAAATACAAGCCATTTGTTAAATTAACTTTTTTTCATTGTTAATTCACATTAGACTGTATCTTCAACACTTTTGTCAGCAGGTCTTATTACAGACTCTGAATAGGGCAGCTCTCTCCCTCTCCCTCAGCAGAAAGTCACAGCATGGTTAAAAAACGGGATCTTTTATGATTTTCTCATAATAAATAAAAAAGGACATGCAAGTCCTCCAAACTATTTTCCGTTTCTCTATAGGGAAGGTCCTAAATCTTTCTTGTTCTTTAGTTGATCACATGTCAAAAATGCAAAGCATTTACTATGAACTCGCCTAAAAAAATATACACTTGGAGAGTAATATCATCATTTGCATGTAAATATTCCTTGACTCTAAGGGCTCGCTCACACTGTCGTATAACACGGCCGAATGCTATGTGATGTTTTATCGGATAGGACTCGGCCCTATGTTATACTATGGGACAGTGCGATTATTGGCATGAGAAAATAATCTCATTCGATATTCGGACCATGTGCACCCATACAAGTCTATGGGTGCACGTAAAACATTGGACTGCACTCGGATGTCATCCAAGTGCAGTCCGATGAACACTCACAGAGACTATGGAGAAGATGGAGAAATTAAGTTCTCCATCTTCTCCATATCTGTGCTGCGAGAGAATCGGATCACACTCAGTTGAAGCTCTGACAGAGTTTGAGCCCAGTGTCATTAGCATAATTGGCCCTATTCTCTTGCATGAGAGAATATATGGCTTAGTGAGTGGACCCTAAAACTGAATAGTAGTGACGGACAGGCACCTCACAAGCGGGATCCATGTAGCTCTCAGATGTTATGTAGGTAGGGCTTCATTCCATGGGGTAGGGTTTAATTTCAAGGTATATAAAAAAAATGGACTTCAAATGAAAATTAAATGAACACATAAAGCACTAATTGAATTATTTTTTTCGTATTTATGTTTGCAGCCCCTTTAAAAACCCTTTGAGGACCAAGGCACATATATGTCCCATAGTTTTAAACTGGAAAAAAATTTGATTGAATAAAATTTAAGGTCCTCAAAGGTTTAAGTAGGTCATAAATTCATATGAATACTTGCTCATACAATTGCACATGCCATAAGATGAAGAAGAACAGAATCAAAAATATGACATTAAGTGGAGCACTTACAGGTATTCAAGGTGAAAGAGACCAGCAAAGGCATCGTCTCGAATGACAGTAAATGAGTTAGAATTCAGCAAGCTGAAAATGAAGACAGCAGGTTAGAAGCGAACCAGACTTTATGGTGCTCAGAATTAGTCAAGCAGAATTTATTGACTGCTCTTGCAAAGCACTGAGACTCCCGCTGTGTATAGATGGCGTCGTGCGGCCTTCCGCTGTGTATAGATGGCGCCGTGCGGCCTCCCGCTGTGTATAGATGGCGCCGTGCGGCCTCCCGCTGTGTATAGATGGCACCGTATAGATGGCTACGTGCGGCCTCCTGCTGAGTATACGTGTATAGATGGCTATGTGCGGCCTCCTGCTGAGTATAGATGCCTCACGGCGCTCCCCCCAGAGACAGCAGGAGGCTGCACAGCGCCATCTATACTCAGCGGGAGACCGCACGTAGCCATCTATACACAGCAGGAGGCCGCACGGCGACATCTATACTCAGCGGGGGGCCGCACGTAGCCATCTATACACAGCGGGGGGCGCACTTAGCCATCTATACACAGCGGGGGGCCGCACGGCGCGTCTATAATGCACGGAGCCCCACCAGAGACATCAGGAGGCCGCACGGCGCCAACTATACTCAGCAGGAGGCCGCATGCAGTCATACACACACACAAACATATACAGACACGCATAAACACATTTGAAACACAAAAATACATACAAACAGACATCACACAATGACATCTGCCCACACACACACACACACACACAAACAGACAGACATCACACACACACACCTGCCCACACACACACACACCTGCCCACACACACACACCTGCCCACATACACATCTGTGTGTGTGTATGTATTGTGTGTGTGTGTGTATAATGTGTGTGTATGTATACTGTGTGTGTATGTATAGTGTGTGTGTGTGTGTGTATGTATAGTGTGTGTGTGTATAATGTGTGTGTATGTATAGTGTGTGTGTGTGTGTGTGTGTATAATTTGTGTGTGTGTATTTTTTTTTTAAGTTAAAAACAAGTAAAATGCTTGTGGCATCAATATCAAGACTCCAGATATAAGGGCCTATTCACACTGAATTTTGCAATGCATTCATCTCCTCTTTCCAGGCTTCTATCTAAATCCCTGAAAATTGGCATTCAGATGTGCCTTGACATAGCCATTGATTTGAACAAAGGCAAACCAAGGCTAAAGTCTGAATCTTTAGGCTCCATTTTCTCTGCTTTCAGATGTCTCATTTCAGACAGCACAATCCTGAATTTCAGGGATTCAGTTGTAAGCCTTGTGTAAAGACCTGAATGCAGCGCTGAATGTAGTGTGAATAGGTCCTTACATCCTACACCACCTCAGGGGATTGTTGTTATGGAGTATTGCCCCTGGGTGGTCGCAGTTATGACCACCACCAGGGCTCGCGGTCACCCACCCTAACTTTGGTATTCTGGGGAGCTGGTATAATGAATATCTGAGAAGAGCCCTAGAGAAGCAAGAACATTGGACAACCAAGAGGTGGTGGCCTCAAGTCAGGTGTAGTGTTCAACAGGGCAAGACTTTCTAACCTGCCCCCCCCCCCCCCCACACACACACACCTGCCCACACAGACACACCTGCCCACACACACACACACACACACACACACCTGCCCACACACACACATACACCTGCCCACACACACACACACACACACACATATACACACACACACACCTGCCCACACACACACACACATATACACACACACACACCTGCCCACACAGACACACACACACACACACCTGCCCACACAGACACACACACACCTGCCCACACACACACACCTGCCCACACACATACACACCTGCCCACACACACACACACACACCTGCCCACACACAAACATACCTGCCCACACACACACACCTGCCCACACACACACACACCTGCCCACACACATACACACCTGCCCACACACACACACAAACACCTGCCCACACACACACACACACCTGCCCACACACACACACACCTGCCCACACACACATCTGCTCACTCAGACACCTGCCCGCAAACACACACACACACCCATATACACACACCTGACCATACACACACACACACCTGCCCACACAGACACCTGCCCACACAGACACCTGCCCCCACACACACACACACACACACACACATACACACACACCTGCCCACACAGACACACACACATATACACACACACACATATACACACACACACACCTGCCCACACAGACACCTGCCCCCACAGACACCTGCCCACAAACACACACACACCTGCCCACACACACATCTGCCCACACACACTCACAATCCCCCGGCTCAATTCCTCCTGCCTGCTCTCTCTCTTTTCCGGTGCAGCACTGCAGGCCGGGGCGCACTGTGTGACGTCACAGCTAGGAGACACAGCCGCGCACAGGGCCATGTCTCCTAGCAGTGATGCGGCCGGGCCAGCACAGGGAAGTTAACTGCTGCAGTGCTGGCCCGGCGGATGAAGAAGTAGCGGCGGCCGCTGCTGGGGGAGCGGTCCGGGCCCCCCATTCCCGCCACTGCTACCGCTATGTGCCGCGGCGGCCCGCACATATAATGAGGGCAATCCGGATTGCCCTCATTATAATCCGCCTATGGATATAGGGCATGGAAAACGGCATCACAGCTGCAGCGGCTACGCTGGTGGTAGAGGGTCCCTCCGCGTCCGACATCTTCCTCCCCCCTAGTTAACTGTGGCCTACCTTCTGGCGATCCTCTTCTGTAGGCCGCGGCTCCGCTCGCGATGCTCTGGGCGAGGACCTTGCTTTGCTCGGTGATGACGTCGGCATCCGCTGGATCTCCTTCCAGGACCTTGAGCAGCGTCTCAGCGTAGGCGTGGCGTCCCGAAGATGGCGCCCGATGGCGGGAAACGCTCCGATTGGCGGGAAATGGCCCCGAATGGAGGGAAACTTCACTCAGATATGTATAGAGTCTTTTCCAGGCACGCAATACCCGTTTTTTGCGGGTTGGTCACAATTCTGCCGACTACGCCAAAGCTGACTCGCCCCCTGGGCCGTGGGGTACCCGGAACCGGGCCTTCTAGTGTACGGTGCTGATGGGGGTAGTAGTGGCAACCCGATCCCGTGGCTCAGGGTGGTCTCACCAAATGGTGGCAGTCTATTTATCAGTGTTTTGAATGTCCGACTACGCCACCCGTGGATTGCGGTTGGAGATAACCGCTGCTGCAAGGCAGACCGCTGAGGCTGGTGTTGGTGTGCAGCACAGGGGTAGGATAATTCCCCACGGGAAGAGTGTAGCCTCAGGGCAGTGTAGGTGGATGTTGGGGGTGATAGTGCAGGCCGCAATAGTAAGAGTTCAGAGTCCGCTTCAAACAGTTCAGGGTCTTTATTGTAGATATTATTAATGACCCAACAGTACCGGTTAGGAATGGGCCTGGGTGTCTGAGAGCATTCGGGCGAGCCCCACTGGTCAGGGTGAGTGTGTAGGCCTACCGTTCTCTCTATGCTCTTTCTGACTATCCCCCTTTTCGTGGTGTAATAGCCCATGTCCCTGAGCTGGCCGTGTACTTCTCTCCTGTATGGCTTGCGACTCAGGCCTTGGGTACCTGTTGCTTGCTCCTCGATGTACTGGTCCCTCTGTGTGGCGGGGCCTCCAGGCTTCTTAGGCCAAGGGACCTGAAATCCCTCGCAGGTTGGTTCTCTGCTGCTGGGCTTGTAACCCTGACAGCCTCGGACCCCAATGTCCGGTAGATTGGTTCTCTGCCAGGACCGGCTCTCGTCGCCTCTGTCCCTGGCTTGCAGTTTCTCCTGTGCCTCACGGACTCCTCAGCTACAGCTGAACTGTCCCTCCTTCTCTGGGACTAGTCTCACTCCTGAGCTAGGTCTTCCAGTTCTCTCTAACCCTGCCCCCAGTTCCAGCTTTTATAGGGGCAGCCAGCTCCCCCTGCTGGCCTGGGACAGGAGGTGCTGTATGCTAATAGTCCCTAACCAGGGGACCTCCCTCCTGCTTTCAGAAATAGATTATTGTTTGTGGCATCCAGGCCTGGGGTGACACACACACACTGCTCTATATTTAGTATGATGCCCCCACTCCTCCATATATATAGCATGATGGTCCCACTGCTCCATATACAGGTGCATCTCACTAAATTAGAATATCATCAAAAAGTTAATTTATTTCAGTTCTTCAAAACAAAAAGCTGTCTTTCAGCTCATCTGCATTGTTGGGTCTGGTGTCTCTCATCTACCTCTTGACAATACCCCATAGATTCTCTATAATAGATTCTCTATGGGGTTAAGGTCAGGCGAGTTTGCTGCCAATCAAGCACAGTGATACTGTTGTGTGTAAACCAGGTATTGGTACTTTTGGCCGTGTGGACAGGGGCCAAGTCCTGCTGGAGAATGACATTTCCATCTCCAAAAAGCTTGTGGGCAGAGGGAAGCATGAAGTGCTGTAAAATGTCCTGGTAGCCGGCTGTGCTGACTTTGGTCTTGATAAAACACAGTGGACCTCCACCAGCAGATGACATGGCCCCCCAAACCATCACTGATTGTGGAGCCTTCACACTAGACCTCAAGCAGCTTGGATTGTGGACTCTCCACTCTTCCTCCAGACTCTGGGACCTTGATTTCCAAATGAAAATTGGAACTCTAGGACCTTGTGGAGTGTGTCAATGACTGCCTTCTGGACATCTGTCAAGTCAGCAGTCTTCCTCATGATTGTGGAGCATACTGAAACAGTATTGAAGAACTGGAATAAATTAACTTTTTGAAGATATTCTAATTTAGTGAGATGCACCTGTATATACTATGATGGTCCCACTGCCCCACATACATATAGTATAATGGCCCCACTACTCCATATGTAGTATGATGGACCCACTACTCCAGATATATAGTAGGATGGCTCCACTGCCCGATCATTTAAAAAAAAAAATAACGTTTATTCTCACTTAATCCTGATTCCCTACATCACGGCCTCTGTCTCCTCTTCCATGGCGGGACAGCAGAGCAGAGCGATGCAATGATGTCACCGAGCCACCTGCGTGAGGATGCTGACATCTCGTTAACCGCAGGCCTATGGCGATCTGTGGCATATGAAAGAGATAGTGATAGGGCAGGGAGCTTGTGTCTCACTACTTTATCATGCGACGCCTCTGCATAAGAGACATTAGGGCTACATTAGCTACGTCACAGAAGACACTGGGGCTGGAGTATATAGAATAGGAGACACTGGGGCTGGCGTATATTCATCACAGGATACATTGGGGCTAGAGCATATACATCACAGAAGAAGCTGGAGTATATAGAATAGGAGACACTGGGGCTGGAGTATATAGAATAGGAGACACTGGGGCTGGCGTATATTCATCACAGGATACATTGGGGCTAGAGCATATACATCACAGAAGAAGCTGGAGTATATAGAATAGGAGACACTGGGGCTGGAGTACATAGAATAGGAGACACTGGGGCTGGCGTATATTCATCACAGGATACATTGGGGCTAGAGCATATACATCACAGAAGAAGCTGGAGTATATAGAATAGGAGACACTGGGGCTGGAGTACATAGAATAGGAGACACTGGGGCTGGCGCATATACAGTTCTGCTCAAAAGTTTACATACCCCGGCAGAATTTTTCCTTTCTTGGCCTTGTTTCAGAGAAAATGAATGATAACAAAAACACTTTTTCTCCACTCATGGTTATTGGTTGGGGGAAGCCATTTACTGTCACATTTCTGTGTTTTCTCTTTTTAAATCTTAATGACAACTAGTGATGAGCGAGCATGCTCGCTACTGCTCGGTGCTCGCCCGAGTATCTCACTGCTCGAGATGCTCTGCGCTCACCGAGTATTTCCGGGTTGGTCGGGCGGGAAGTCGGGTCCCCTCCCTGCATGTTTGGCGCTCTTTACAGAGCCAATGAACATACAGTGATTGCCTGCCATGCACTGTAATGCCATAGCCATGTTGGTTGTGGGCATTACAGTGATTGGCTGGCTGCACAGCGTCATCAGGTGTATATCAGACCTGGCGCCGCCATGCTCATCACAGTCACTCCGGATCAGACAGTGTAGGGAGAGCTGATGCTGCGTTAGGAAGAGATTTGATTGTGTATTAGGTAGTGTAGGGAGAAAAACCGCATATTACACATATCCATCTCAACAAACAGTCCTTTTGAGGACTAATCCATCTGCAGAGATATCAGGCAGGCAGTGTATATAGGCAGGCAGGGTATATAGCAGACTGCAGTGCATATAGCGACAACCAGCAGACACATAGCCCCCCTAAAAATTAACTTTTATTAATAATCTCTAAAAAGGACCTAAAAGTCCATAGACAAACAACAATAATACTCTAAATGATAGGACATATAGAATCAGGTAATACACCGACCGGGAGGGAATACAGATTAAAGCTGTCCCTATTATGTCCCTAAATCCTGTCCCTACCTGACAGCGGAGGTTGGCACCCTAATTTGTACTTCGTGGCGCCCCCGCTCAACGTCGGTAACCCTAATGTCCCTACAAGGACCCTTGTCTTAAATTAAACAAAACCACAATAGTGAGAAAGGGTAGAAAAAGTGAACGTATAAATACAGAAGCCGATAATAAGTCAATAATTATAGATGGCCAAATTCATTTGGTCGGGTAAACATAAATGCTCTAGGGTAGAGGAGCACAGTGCTTGTTTTTCATAGCCAAAACAAATCTAAATAGCAGCCAGAGCAATCAAATATGGACACATGCTACACTTTGATAGTCCAGCTATATACCTCAAAGGGGGCTCAGAAAGCAGAATCCCACCCAGGTAGATGTCTCCCCATACATCAAATGGGATTTAAGTATTGGTATTTGAAAAAGCATAATATCTATATCAAAGTATCAGGTCCAGACTCTGTCTGTCATAGATGTACATAATAGTAGACAGAAAGAAGGACACTTATCATTATTAGTCCCTATACCTTTTCAAAAAACTAGAGAATGGTAATCAGAATATAAATATCCATTGGTAAGTAAACAATAGCACTTAACCTTGATGGTCCCTAGTCCCAACAATCAAAAAATAGATTATCGAAAGAGAGACACTCATCATTGTTGGTCCCTATTCCTTTTCAAAAGACCAGAAAATGGCAATCAAAGTATACATTTTCATTAGTAAATAAACAATAACACTAAAACCTTAATGGTCCCCAATTCCAGCAGTCAGAAAGGAGATATCATTAGTAAGTAAAAAAAAAAATGACACTTATCCTTAGTAGTCCCAACGCGTTTCCCCCTAGTTTCCACCAGGGTTCATCAGGGGATCTCAGGAAGACCTCAATCCCTCACCTCAATCCCTCACCCCAGATTGCCAGACAATGCTGCATGTGTCCTACACATGCAGCATTGTCTGGCAATCTGGGGTGAGGGATTGAGGTCTTCCTGAGATCCCCTGATGAACCCTGGTGGAAACTAGGGGGAAACGCGTTGGGACTACTAAGGATAAGTGTCATTTTTTTTTTTACTTACTAATGATATCTCCTTTCTGACTGCTGGAATTGGGGACCATTAAGGTTTTAGTGTTATTGTTTATTTACTAATGAAAATGTATACTTTGATTGCCATTTTCTGGTCTTTTGAAAAGGAATAGGGACCAACAATGATGAGTGTCTCTCTTTCGATAATCTATTTTTTGATTGTTGGGACTAGGGACCATCAAGGTTAAGTGCTATTGTTTACTTACCAATGGATATTTATATTCTGATTACCATTCTCTAGTTTTTTGAAAAGGTATAGGGACTAATAATGATAAGTGTCCTTCTTTCTGTCTACTATTATGTACATCTATGACAGACAGAGTCTGGACCTGATACTTTGATATAGATATTATGCTTTTTCAAATACCAATACTTAAATCCCATTTGATGTATGGGGAGACATCTACCTGGGTGGGATTCTGCTTTCTGAGCCCCCTTTGAGGTATATAGCTGGACTATCAAAGTGTAGCATGTGTCCATATTTGATTGCTCTGGCTGCTATTTAGATTTGTTTTGGCTATGAAAAACAAGCACTGTGCTCCTCTACCCTAGAGCATTTATGTTTACCCGACCAAATGAATTTGGCCATCTATAATTATTGACTTATTATCGGCTTCTGTATTTATACGTTCACTTTTTCTACCCTTTCTCACTGTTGTGGTTTTGTTTAATTTAAGACAAGGGTCCTTGTAGGGACATTAGGGTTACCGACGTTGAGCGGGGGCGCCACGAAGTACAAATTAGGGTGCCAACCTCCGCTGTCAGGTAGGGACAGGATTTAGGGACATAATAGGGACAGCTTTAATCTGTATTCCCTCCCGGTCGGTGTATTACCTGATTCTATATGTCCTATCATTTAGAGTATTATTGTTGTTTGTCTATGGACTTTTAGGTCCTTTTTAGAGATTATTAATAAAAGTTAATTTTTAGGGGGGCTATGTGTCTGCTGGTTGTCTCTATTTACTAGGCCCCTCATGTGATATTTTGTTTAGGTGTTTTGCAGTGCATATAGCACAAGAGGCTCCATTCCAATTCTGCCTTCTGCTGCTGTTAGATATTTCTATACAAAGGCCCAGGTCTCAGGGGCGAGGATTACTTTTCTTTGGATCTTAATCCTCATTATTTGCTTATAAAGCAATCCAGAGAACACCGTTTTTCTGCGCCATTTGCTTGTTGGCACTGCAGAATACAGCCAGGTCCTTTCCATATTAGAGCGCTAGAAATCCAGCTATTTAAAACTGTGTTTTCTCCGTCACACAGATCACATATACGTTGTCAGAAAATACTGCCATTTCTGGCCTCCATTTTTTCAGTGTGTCAGTGAAGCAATTCACAGCAGTTTGCTGTTCACACTACTTACCTACAGGCCAGGAATTTAAAACTCTGTTTTCTCCATCACACCGATCACATATAACTTCGCTTCAAACTCAGTCATTTGTAGTGAGCGTGGAAGATACTATCCTCCATTTAAAATGGGCAAGGCACGTGGCAAGGGACGGGGAACTGGACGTGATGGTAATGGTGCATGCAGAGGCCGAGGACAAGGCTGTGGGCAAGCCGAAATTGTGCCACAGCAAACACCCACATCTTCTCGCCTGACCTTCCTGTCCCAATTTCTAGGGGACCGCAGCACACCACTATTGAACCCAGATCAGTGTCAAAAGGTTGTTGGTTGGATAGCGGATAATGCTTCCAGTCACTTAGCCACCACCAGCACCACCCTGTCTTCTACACGGTCAAGTCTCAGTAGCCATGAGTCTGGACCTCATATTCCTCACCCTGATCCTCCTTCCTCCCACCATGCCGAGTACCCAGAGACAACTGATCCCACACTTGGACAATCTGAAGAGCTGTTCACTTTTCCATTTATAGATTCGGGCCTCTCGCCCGGTCCACTTGAAGCGGGGCAAGAGGAGATCACGTGTAGCGATGCCCAAATATTTGAGCAGCCACGGTCACATGAAGGCGACGGTGGGAAACTGTCACAAGAGGTGGACGATGATTAGACACAATTGGCAGAAAGTCAGGAATAGTACCAGGGTGCAGAAGTGGGTGACTAGGTGGTGGATGATATAGTAACTGACCCAACCTGGCAGGAGGACATGCAGAGCAAGGACAGCAGCACACAGGGGGAGGGAGGCAGAGCACCCCAACAGGCAGGAAGAAGCAGTGTGGTGGCCGCAGACAGAAGGCAGGCTACCGTTTCCCGTAACACCAACACGAAGGAAGTTGCCACTACAACTGTTAGGTCTTCCCGAGTCTGGTTGTTTTTTAAAGACTCTGCCAATAACTCCAAAAAGGCCATTTGCATCACGAGCCAGACCAGCATCAGCAGGGGTGGCAAAACGACCAGCCTGACCACCACCAGCATGATCAGGCACATGGCAGCAAATCACTCGACTTTGTGGGCCGAACACCAGGGTCCAGGAACAGTGTCTACAGGTGGCACCATTGCTTCTTCTGCTGTTGTGCATGCAAGTCAATCCCCTGTCCATAGTGCATGCAAAGATGCCTCCTGCCCTGCACCTGTCATTGCACACTCTCAAGTAGCAGCATCAGGAAGCACGTCCATGTCCTTCTCCCAGCACAGCGTTCAGTTGTTCATACTCCAGTCCTTGGAATGCAAGCGCAAATATGCAGCCAACGTCCCACAGGCCACACTACTAAATTCTCACAATTCACGACTGCTTGGCTCGAAATGTTGCCTTTTAGGCTTGTGGAGACAGAAGCATTCCGCAACCTGATGGCGGCGGCCGTCCCTCGGTACTCTGTCCCCAGCCGCCACTATTTCTCCCAGTGTGCCGTCCCCACATTACACAAGCACGTGTCCCAAAACATTAGCCGTGCCCTCAACAACGCAGTTACCGGTAAAGTCCACCTAACCACGGACACGTGGACAAGTGCTTGTGGGCAGGGACGGTACATCTCGCTGATGGCACACTGGGTTAACATAGTGGAAGCCGGGACCCAGTCGGACCTTGGGACGGAACACGTCCTCCCGACGCCAAAGATTGCAGGCCCTAGGTCAATCAGGGTTGTCCCCACGGTCTACAGCTCCTGAACCTCATGCTCCTCAGCCTCCTCCTCCTCCTCGGCCTCTATCTCCGAAATGACCACATCAGTCACAAGCTGGAAGCACTGCAGCACTGCCTCGGCCAAGCGGCAACAGGCTGTGCTGAAGCTAATATGCTTAGGTGAAAAAACACATAATGCTGAAGAGTTATGGCCAGCTCTGAAAGAGCAGGCAGATCTGTGGCTCAAACCGCTGAACCTACAGCCAGGCATGGTCGTGTGTGACAATGGCCGGAACCTGGTGGCGGCTCTGAGGCGAGGCGAGCTCACACACGTACCATGCCTGGCCCATGTGCTTAACCTCGTGGTTCAGCGGTTACTCAAATCCTACCCGGAGCTGCCGGATCTGCTTGTTAAAGTATGCCGCCTGTGTGCCCATTTTAGAAAGTCAGCTACAGCTTCCGCCGCCCTTGCAGTGTTTCAGCAGCGTTTGCAGCTTCTGGCTCACAGACTGGTGTGTGATGTCACCACACGTTGGAACTCTACATTGCAGATGTTGGGAAGGATTTGTGAGCAGAAGAGGGCAGTTGTTGAGTACCAGCATCAAAAAGGCTATCGGTATTCAGTTCAGACTCCACACATAAGACCTCAGTAGTGGACGTGGATGTCAGACATATGTACCATCCTCCAAAACTTTGCGGACTCCACCAAGATGGTGAGCGGCGATGACGCCATAATTAGCGTCACCATCCCGCTTCTCTGTCTTCTGAAAAGCTCTTTGCTCACAATCAAAGATGATGCATTGCAGGCGGAGCACAATAAGATGGAGCAATTAACCATACAGGGTGATTACACACAGCCAAGCCTCATCTCATCCCAACGTGGATTGGGTGACAATGAGGAAGAGGAGGAGGAGGAAGGACAGGAACTAGTTTCATGCACTATAGACGGTGCTATCTGCACAGCTGTCATACCGTCTGTTCAGCGTGGATGGCCAGAGGACAGAGAGGAGGAGGAGGAGAGCATGGTCAGTCATCCTCTTGGTGAGGACACGGAAGTCTTGCCTGTTAGTAGTCTGGCACGCATGGCTGAGTTTATGTTATGCTGCCTTTCCCATGACCCTCGCATTCTCAAAATTTTAGGTCATTACTGGTTGGTGACACTTCTAGACCCACTCTACAAGGAGAACTTTATATCTCTTATTCCTGAGGCGGACAGGTGTACAAAAATGAGGCAGTACCAGAAGGCCCTTGTTGCGGAACTATTAAAAAAATTCCCATCTAAAAACGCTGGAGGCAGAGGGCACACTTCGTTCGACAACCAAGGCCCCCACTCTGTCACTTCTTCTCTCTGACTGAACACTGTTCTAAGATGGTGCCCTCTAGAACATGAGCCCAGGTGACCAGCAAACAATGGGCTCCTATCTACGCTCAGGAACCAACCCCTATCTGCTCCTACATCACTGGGTATTCCTACCCCCTCCCCACTCCAGCCAGGGACATGGTCTGTCGTGCCTGCATTTCTGTCTAATGGGAGCACCGTTGAGCTGTCCCTCGGAAATAGGGTGAGTGTGCTGTATGCAGCTAACTGAACCCTGGTCCATACTCCATCCTTACCCGGGAGTGGAATATCACACCTCTGGCAGAGGTGCAATACCCCTGTAGCGGCCGAGCCCTCGGGGCGCTACATTTTTATGATGCCCGAAAAAAAAATTTTTTATACAGTATGTTCATGTATACCCCCCAGGAGTAAATGTTTGTCAGCCCATACACTTAGTGCATGGCATTACAAGTATAGGAGGCCCGCTCCTTTCTAATGGTAAAAAAAATTTATGATGCGCTCCTCCACGTCTCTTCCAAGGGCCATTGAAGTGCCTCCAAATTTTTGGCAGCCCTTGCAGTCACTGCATAGTCCAACACTATGGGAGACTCTCTCCTTTCTAATGGGAATTTGTCATTACTGTGGCCTGGTCTATGTGTCTTTAAATTCTTAGTGGGTTTTTCCTAAACTTGGTCAGCCGTTGGACTCACTGCATACCCTATAACTGTATAGCAGACCCTCTCCTTTCTAATGGGAACATGTCATATCTTGTTACTGTGGCCCTGCTCTGTGTGTCTTTAAATTCTTAGTGGGGATTTTCCTAAAATCTGTCAGCCGTTGGACTCACTGCATACCCTATAACAGTATAGCCGACCCTAGAATTTCTAATGGGAATTTGTCGTTACTGTGACCCTGCTCTATGTGTCTTTAAATTCTTAGTCGTTTTTTTCCTAAAATTGGTCAGCCGTTGGACTCACTGCATACCCTATAACTGTATAGCAGATCCTGTCCTTTCTAATGGGAGCATGTCGTACCTTGTTACTGTGGCCCTGCTCTGTGTGTCTTTAAATTCTTATTGAGGTTTTTCATTAAAATTTGTCAGCCGTTGGATTCACTGCATACCCTATAACTGTATAGCAGACCCTCTACTTTCTAATGGGAACATGTCGTACCTTGTTACTGTGGCCCTGCTCTGTGTGTCCTTAAATTCTTAGTGGGGTTTTTCCTAAAATTTGTCAGCCGTTGGATTCACTGCATACCATATAACTGTATAGCAGACCCTCTCCTTTCTAACGGGAACATGTCGTACCTTGTTACTGTGGCCATGCTCTTTGTGTCTTTAAATTGTTAGTGTTTTTTTTCAAAAATTTTGGCCACCCTTGCAGTCACAGCATGGGCATTACCACTATAGAAGACCCGCTCCTTTATAATGGGAACATTTTTTTTACTGAGACCCTCCTCTATGTCTCTTCAAAGGGGTATTAGGTTGCGTCCAAATTTTTGACAACCCTTGCAGTCACTGGATGCGCAATAACAGTATAGGAAACCCACTTGCTAATAATGGGAACAACAAAGCATAGCCCTCTGATGGCTCTCTAACAATAGCTAGGGCCGACTGCTGGTCTTTTAAGAATAGTAAGGGCCGTCTGATGTCCCTATAAAAATAGGCTTTATGACTTTCAGAGTCCCTCCATCATAAATAAAACAGGATGTGTCTGATGACACAACATTGCCAGATGAGGTTGTAAAATGTTAAAGTGACATTTCCCGGTGAATGCATTTTTCATAAAAAATAACATAAAAAAACATAACAATAGGATCTTTCTTTAGTATAAAAAACAGCATCACCAATTTAACCTCAATGTAATCACATTGTTCAGCTCATGTACCTCCTCCTCCATTTCCGAAATGACCACATCAGTCACAAGCTGACAGCACTGCAGCACTGCCTTGGCCAAACAGCAACAGGCTGTGCTGAAGATAACATGCTTAATGCTTAATTGACAAACCGCCCAGCGCTGCATAGTTGTTGAAAGCTGTAACACAGCAGCTTGATCTGTGGCTCTCACCGCTGAACATACAGCCAGGCATGGTCATGTGTTACAATGGGCGGAACCTGGTGACAGAGAAATGACAACCGGGGTAGGTAAGGTTTCCCTCTATGCCAGTCCTTTCACAGAGCTAAAGAATATGGCTGTGGTGAAATACAACTCCCACTGAGAAGCTGTTTCAGATTGAAAAACATTGTGCCCACCAGAGGATTTGTTTCTGAGAGCTAACCTTTCTCACCCGCTCAAGAGCCCCATAGCAGCTGCAAAGTTAGCGCTATCATGAACTGTCCTGAGGTAGAAGCCAAGGCACACCAGAGAATTCTCTGGTGGGACTGTCCAACCCTGCTGAGAAGCAGTCCTGGCTAAGAAAAGTGTGTGGGAAGATTCCAGGACACTCTATTTTTACTGAGGAGGAAACACATGCAAACATGGGGAGAACATACAAATTTCTTGCAGATGTTGTCCTTGCTGGGATTTGAACCCAGGATCCCAGTGCTGCAAGACTTCAGTGCTAACCACTGATCCAATGTGCTGCCGTTCACCCTCTAATATCTAACAAGCTGGAGAAACTTGAACCTACTGCCACTCTATCATCAGCTCCTTTGTGAGAAAATTTATTTGGGCAGCCACTCAGTCTACCAAATAAAATTCCAGAGAAGGAAATTGAGGATGGCTTCGCTACTGGTACTGGGGGCAGTGCTAATACCATGGTGTTGTACCATAGTTTGCTGGAAATATTCCAGGCTGGTAGGAGGCAAGAAAATTCCCACAGAAAAGTACCAGCAGTAATGTTCAGACCACATTTCAAGTGCAAGCAGCTTTAGAGGACTTCCTGGGAGAAATGACACGCAGGGTAGATACGGTTTCCCTCTATGCCAGTCCTTTCACTGAGCTAAATACAACTCTTATCAAAAAAAGTTGTGGACTGGCTCCGTACCGTCCCTGGCCACATTCACCTGTCCACGTGTTTGTGGTTAGGCGGTCCTTCTTAGTAAGTGCACTGGGTAGGGCATGGGTACTGTTGTGGGACCCGTGCTTGTGGAAGGCGAAGGCGATACCGGGAAAAATACTGGCGGCTGGGGACCGAGTATGGACACCCGGCCGCCGCCTGCATGAGGTTGTGAAAAGCTTCCATCTCCACAAGCTTAAAAGGCCATATTTCAAGTGCAAAGAGCTGCCCAGAAATCTGTCAGTTTAGTGTTGCGGTCTGTGGGTGGGTGGGTGGCTGGCTGCATACTTGCAATTGCATTCCAAGTAAAAGAAAACTAAGCAGATGATGGCCTCTATCATCATCATGGCCTCACCTCGGCACTATGAACTCTCCTGAAGGAGAAGCCAGGGCCCGCCGGAGGAGTCTCCGGTTCTCTGGTGGGCCCGTCCAACCCTGCCGAAAAGCAGCCCTGGCTAAGAAAAGTGTGGGGGGAAGGTTCCCGGACACTCTATGGCTGCTTTTTTAATGCGGATCGGCCATGCTTATGCATGTTATTTCTCAAAACGCATTACGGATCAGGCCATTTTCCAACTCTGTATTCAAGAAATTAAATGCGCAAAGAAAGATGTGTGTGTGTCAAAGCACCATTGACAAGTGCAAGTTGATGTTGGATGGGCTGCCATTGCTTCTGCAACAAGCTCATTTACAGGATTTTCTGGGAGAAATGACACGCAGGGTAGATACGGTTTCCCTCTATGCCAGTCCTTTCACCGAGCTAAATACAACTCTTAGCAAAAAAAGTTGTGGACTGCCTCCGTACCGTCCCTGGCCACATTCACCTGTCCACGTGTTTGTGGTTAGGCGGTCCTTCCCAGTAAGTGCACTGGGGCGGGCACGGGTAATGTTATGGGACCCGTGATTGTGGAAAGCGGAGGCGATACCGGGAAATATAGTGGCGGCTGGGGACCGAGTATGGACACCCGGCCGCCGCTGGCATGAGGTTATGAAAAGCTTCCGCCTCCACGAGCCTAAAAGGCCACATTTCAAGTGCAAGCAGCTGTCAAAAATTTGGCAGTATAGTATTGCAGCCTGTGGGTGGGTGGCTGCCGGCATTCTTGTGCTTGCATTCCAAGGAATGGGGTAGGGACAACTGAACACTGCAGTGGGACAAGGACGTGGACGGTGATTGTTTCAAGTCTGCAACGACAGGTGCATGGCGGGAGGCATCTTCGCATGTGCTAAGGATCATTTATGATGGGCACACATTTAGGCAGTGACCTGGGAGTCAGAGATGTTTCCAGAGGTCTTCCCCTTGCTGTTCCCATGTCTTTTCAGCACTGTATGCATGTGTCTGATGATGTGTCACACACCACATGGCCAGATAAGGTTGTAAAATGTTAAAATGACATTTCCTGGTGAATGCATTTGTCTTGGTTGAAAGCAATGCAAAAGTGCAAAAACGTGTCAAAAATGCTACGTGTGTAGGAGTATTTTTGTTTTTGTTTATTTATTTTGCCTTATATACAAGTCATCACCCTGGAAAGGATGTTCCTTACGCCGTAAAAGTGGCGTAATACTCTGACGACGTTGTTGACAGCAGTGTTCTGGGAGTCAGAGATGCTTCCAGGGGTCTTCCCCATGTTGTTCCCATGTCATTTGAGCACAGTTCCCATCGATTTGGGTAATTTTTAGGCCCTCTGCAGACCGCCGTGGGGAGCCACCTGAAAAATGCTCAAGTTTCCCCTAGACTTATATTGGGCTCATTGCTCGGGTTGAGCACCCGAGTATTTCAATTTGCTCGACCCGAGCAACGAGTACTCGAGCATTTTAGTGCTCGCTCATCACTAATGACAACCAAAAACATCCAAATAATCCTGATCAAAAAGTTCACATACCCTGGTGATTTTGGCCTGATAACATGCACAGAATTTGACACAAATGGGTTTGAATGGCTACTAAAGGTAACATCCTCACCTATGACCTGTTTGCTTGTAATCAGTGTGTGTGCATAAAGCTGAGTGAGTTTCTGGGATCCAGCCACTGACTTTTCTGGATTTTGAGATGGGGAAAGCAAAAGAATTATCAATGGATCTACGGGAAAAGGTAGTTGAACTGTATAACACAGGAAAGGGAGGCAAAAAGAGTATAACACAGGAAAGGGATACAAAAAGATATCCCAGGAATTGATAATGCCAGTCTGCAGTGTTCAAACTGTGATTAACAAATGGAAAATCAGATGCTCTGTAAAAACCAAACCACAGTCAGGTAGAACAACAAAAATTTCAGCCACAACTGCCAAGAAAATTGTTCGGGATGCAAAGAAAAACCAACAAATAACATCAGCTGAGAACACACTTAGGGGTGTACTCACTTTTGTTGCCAGCGGTTTAGACATTAATGGCTGTGTGTTGAGTTATTTTGCAGGCACACCAAATTTACAGTTAAACAAGCTGTACACTGACTACTGTACATTGTATCAAAGTGTCGCATCTTCAGTGTTGTCCCATCAAAAATATATATATGTATTCCGGCCCATTTTTGGAGTTTTGTGTGAAATTATGTCCAATTTGCCTTTTTTTTCTCAGTTTTTTTGTGTTGTTCCAATAAACACAAAGGAAATAAACATGCGTGTAATAAAACATGTGTAATTTTCTGAAACAATTTCAAGGGTGCCAGCACTTTCCGCCATGACTGTATATGCAGGTAGAGTCCTTAACCCCTTTACAACCCAAAGTGGTTTGCACGTTAATGAGAAGGCCAATTTTTACAATTCTGACCACTGTCACTTTATGAGGTAATTACTCTGGAACGCTTCAACGGATCCCCCTGGTTCTGAGAATATTTTTTCATGACATATTGTACTTTATGATTGTGGTAGAATTTCTTCGATATCACTTGTGTTTATTTGTGAAAAAACAGATATTTGGCGAAAATGTTGAAAATTTTGCAATTTTCAAAATTTGAATTTTTATGCCCTTAAATCGGAGAGATATGTCACACAAAAAAAGTTAATAAATAACATTTCCCATATGTCTACTTTACATCAGCACAATTTTGGAACCCAAATTTATTTTTATTAGGGAGCTATAAGGGTTAAAATTGACCAGCGATTTCTCATTTTTCCAACAACATTTACAAAACCATTTTATTAGGGACCGCATCACATTTGAAGTCACTTTGAGGGGTCTTTATGACTGAAAATACCCAAAAGTGACACCATTTTTAAAACTGCACCCCTCAGTGAATCGGGTCATCATGGCAACATCCGGGAAGCCGCGGCACACATTGCTGGAAACCGGCAGGAGAGGTGACTATCCCGATCACCTCCCCTTGCCCCCGCAATGCTGCGAACGACTTCGATCGCAGCATTGCGGGGGTTAATGTGCGGGACCTCTCCCAGCACATAGCACCGGGTGTCAGCTGTGACAATCAGTTGACACCCGGCGGCGATCACGCCCGCACAGCCTGTGTGCGGGCGCGATCGCAAAGATGTACTAATACATATCAGGCTCTTAAGTCCCAGGGCGCAGATACGTATCAGTACGTCTTGGGCTTTAACCCCTTAATAACATCTGACGTACTAATACGCGTCTGTGCCCTGGGACTTAAGAGCCAGACTCGTATTAGTACGTCATCGCGATCGCGCGCGCACATAGGCTGTGCGGGCGCGATCGCCGCCGGGTGTCAGCTGATTGTCACAGCTGACACCCGGTACTATGTGCAGGGAGCGGTCCTGCACCGCTCCCAGCACATTAACCCCCGCGATGCTGCGATCGAAGTCGATCGCGGCATTGCGGGGGCAAGGGGAGGTGATCGGCGATACTCACCTCCTCTTCCGGCTTCCAGCGCAGTCTGCAAAGGCTTCCCGGGTGTTGCCATGACGACCCGATGTCGTCATGACAACATCCGGGTCACCAGAGAGCAGGAAGATTGCTTGGACATGCGCAGTGCATCTCCAAGCAATCTTCACACTGTGCATTTCTGACAGCCTTCATGGCATAGGGATGGTGCTCCATTCCTGTGCCATGCAGGCGATCAGAAAAAAAAAAAGTGAAAGTCCCAGAGTGGGACAAAGTAATAAAGTGTATAAACTGTGTGAAAGTGGAAAAAAAAAAAAAAAATGTGCAAAAATATTATAAAAAAATAAAAAAAATAATACACCAAAAATAAAAATATAATGTACCCATCAATAAATATTATTATAAAAAAAATATTTGGTATCGCCGCGTCCGGAAAAACCTGACCTATAAAACTGTCCCACTAGTTAACCCCTTCAGTGAACACGGTAAAAAAAAAAAAAAAAAAACAAAGCAAAAAGCAATGCTTTATCACCATACCGCCAAACAAAAAGTGGAATAACACGCGATCAAAAAGACGCATATAAATAAAAATGATACCGCTGAAAACATCATCTCGTCCCGCAAAAAACAAGCCGCCATACAGCTCCATCAGCCGAAAAATAAAAAAGTTATAGCTCTCAGAATAAAGCGATACTAAAAAATATTTTTTTCTATAAAATAGCTTTTATTGTGTATAAGCGCCAAAACATAGAAAAATGATACAAATGTGGTACCGCTGTAAACGTACTGACCCGAAGAATAAAGCTACCTCATCAATTTTACCACACGCGGAACAGAATAAAAAAAAAAAAAAAAAACAATTCCTGAATTGTTGGTTTTTGTTTATTCTGCCTCCCAAAAATCGGAATAGAAAGCGATCAAAAAATGTCACGTGCCTGAAAATGGCACCAATAACAACGTCAAGTCATCCCGCAAAAAACGAGCCGTCACATGACTGTCTGCCAAAATCTGGAAAAATTATAGCTCTCAAAATATGGCGATGCAAAAACTAGATTTAAAAAAAAATGCGTCTTTTAGTGTGTGACAGCTGTCAGTCATAAAAACCCCATATGATTCTGGCATTGCTGTAATCACACCGACCCGAAGAATAAAGTCGTCTAATCACTTATACCGCACAAGGAACGGCGTCAAAAATAAACTCTTGGGTTAGGATTGGGCTAGGGTTAGGGCTGGGTTTGGGGCTAGGGTTGTGCTGGGGCTAGGGTTGTGCTGGGGCTAGGGCTGTGCTGGGGCTAGGGTTGTGCTAGGGTTAGGGCTGGGGTTGGGATTTTTTTCAAAAGTAAGAAAAAAAGATGACGATATGGCGACTAGTGTTGAGAGCAAGTGCTCGCTACTTGAGTTTGCATCGGGTGCTCTGGTATGCATTGAGTATCGTGGGTATTTGAGTGACATGCTCGAGTCTCTGCCCCATATGCTTCGCGGCCAAAAAACTTTACGGGGATTGCCTGCCATGCACGAGCGATCCCCACATGTTTTTTTTGGGGTGTCTAATAACCGTGAAACATGCGGAGCAGGGACTCGAGCATGTCACTCGAGCACACGCTGTACATGGTGCATACCTGAGTACCCGATGCAAACTCAAGTAGCGAGCACTTGCGCTCAAGAATAATGACAACTTATTCAATATGATGACCTAATGTAAACAAATTCTGTGCCGTACCTCTGGGTTCAAAATGTTCACTATACACCTTAATAAAATCCTTGAGGGGTATAGTTTCCAAAATGGGGACACTTGTGGGGGAGCTCCACTGTTTAGGCACATCACGGGCTCTCCAAACGCGACATGGTGTCCGCTAACAAATTGAATGGAAAATCGGCTCAAATTGTTAGCGGACGCCATGTTGCGTTTGGAGAGCCCCTGTGTGCCCAAACATTGGAGCTCCCCCACAAGTGACCCCATTTTGGAAACTAGACCCCCGAAGGCACCTATCTAGATGCATAGTGAGCACTTGGAATCCCCAGGTGCTTCACAAATTGATTCGTAAAAATGAAAAAGTGAAAAAAAAAAACACTTTTTCATTTTTATGAATCAATTTGTGAAGCACCTGGGGTTCCAAGTGCTCACTATGAATCTAGATAGGTGCCTTGGGGGGTCTAGTTTCCAAAATGGGGTCACTTGTGGGGGAGCTCCAATGTTTGGGCACGCAGGGACTCTCTAAATGCAACATGGTATCCGCTAACAAATTGAATGGAAAATCGGCTCAAATTGTTAGCGGATACCATGTAAAGTAGACATGTGGGAAATGTTATTTATTAACTCTTTTGTGTGACATATCGCTCTGATTTCAGGGCTTAAAAATTCAAATTTTGAAAATTGCAAAATTTTCAAAATTTTCGCCAAATTTCCGTTTTTTTCACAAATAAACGCAAGTGATATCGAAGAAATTTTTCCACAATCATGAAGTACAATATGTCACGAAAAAACAATCTCAGAATCAGGGGGATCCGTTGAAGCGTTCCAGAGTAATTACCTCATAAAGTGACAGTGGTCAGAATTGTAAAAATTGGCCCGGTCATTAACGTGCAAACCACCCGCGGGGCTTAAGGGGTTAAAGAAGTTAAAATTATGTGAAAATGGGAAAAGTCACAAAACTTTGCAACTTTTCAAGAGCTTTATGCCAGTTTTCTGGCAAAAACACTGGTGAATCGGGTTCATAATCTCTAATCCTTTCAGCTCCCTTTAATTAGACTACTTTCAACAAACTAATTATAAGTATTGGGTCTGTTTTTTTTTTAATGCTTTTAAAATAATTGTAAATATTTTCAATCCCCTTTTGTTATAAGGATTTCCCAAAAATTAGCTAATCATAGGTTGTCCTGCATTCGTGACAGTGATTGACTGCGCGGTCACTTGGAAGTTTACATTGGCATCACTACAGGGCCGGTAAAGAAGGACTGTCAGGGACCCCCAGAGTGTGGTAAAATGCGCCAACTAATTCATAATTCATTTAATTCTCACACAATATACTAAGTTAGTGTAAGTCTACAAAAAAGCAACAAAACTTGGTGCTAAAAAAATTGAGCATAACTTTTTGAAAAATGAACCAGGTTATGCCAAATCTTACATATTTTGTGACTTTGTGATCAGTTATCAACACAAATATTTTACTCAAATTACCAGATCGATGGATAAGCATTGGGACTTTTCCCTAAATCTCTCCAAAACATCACCGCTTATAGAAGACCACCCTCATATCCAGATCAGATTTTCTGTGAGAGATGCCCAGATTCATAATATAGTATGCATACTGGCCATCTATGAGAAGTCCACCCCAATGGAAGTCCAGTTATTAAAGAGGATTTTACTGTTTATATAAGGGGCAGACAATGACAGTGAAGGGCCCTTAATCAGGACTTCTGATCTGGGCCCCCCACCCTCCATCAGGCACCACCTACATATACATTTCCATGTATATTTATATTAGGCACACATATAAAATTTGCACATGCTAATACTCTATACACATTTTAACGTATGCATATACATAGTGCACACAAACATAAAATACAGACATACACATAAGATGCACATACACAGTATACAGTCCCGGTAGTCCTCATAGTTTTAAGCATGGACCCTGGCAAATTGTAGACGGACTTTTATTGTTCATGGGCTTTAAGGGAGAGAGGCTTCCTTTGTGGAGGACACTCATGAATGCCATTCATTTGCAGTGTACACCGTGTCGTGTCATGGAAAACACTCACCCTAGTTTGGCTTTCTACTTCTTCAGCTAATAGCAATGAATTTGCCTGTCGATTTTCTTCTCATCAGAAGATGCTTTTGTTTAGATGTTAACTTCCATCTGACTGATAAGAAAAGCTTTGCTGATCTTCTTGTAGACTTCACATTTTTTGTAAAGAAATTATTTTCTTTCTCAGAAATGTCTTGTGACATTTCTCTTCTATGTGGTACCACTTACCCTTCTCATCAGAGGACGCTTTTGTTTAGGTGTTAACTTCCATAGTCGGCCTGGACGTCTCTGTAAGATGGTTGCAGTTCCATCTTTGTTATAGTTTTGCATCACTTTTGCTACAGTATTCTGACTGATAAGTAAAGTTTTGCTGATCTTCTTGTAGACTTCACATTTATTGCAAAGAAATTATTTTCTTTCTCAGGTTTTGTGACATTTCCCTTCTATGTGGTGCCATTGCTGATAGCATGAAATGGGAAGGAGTTTTCTTTATTAAGTAACTTCCTTTTACAGACACCTGTCTGCTGGACATCTGTTTAATGAATAATTACACTTACCTGTGGTTCAGTTCTTGTTAATTAGAATTTTGTTGTCTAAACTTAGCTTTTCTCTTAAGACTGTTACTGGGATGTTCTCATTTTTGAAACATGATCTTGAATGAGTTTGTTAAGAAAATTACTTTTTTGGGGTCTGCAAAATACCAAATCTTGTTTGCATTCAATGGCTCAAATTTGCGAGAGTATTTTGTAGTATGGTATCCCATATAAAATGATGATTCTGAAAGGAAACTACAGGTTTGCTGACAAATCTATTTGGGTGTACTGATTTATGCTAAACACTGTATATATATATATATATATATATATATATATATATAAACCTTATAAGTTTGGTATCACAGTAATCGTACTACTGACTCTGAATCATTTTGTCAGTTTGTTTTTACAACACAATACACACTGTAAAATGAAGGAGCCCAAACCTGGCATTTTTTCTCATTTTTCAACACATTATATGATAAAATGAATGGTGTTGTTCAAAACTACAACATTAAGCGTCAGCACACTGTGATTTGCTGATCTGTAAGATGCGTTCTTTGTGCTGTGAAAATACACAGCTGTGATATCTCACCAAATATTCATAGTGGGAACTTAAAATTATGTTTTTCTGCCATGATTAAGGATGGTTTGGATGTATGAAACATGTTGACCTTTTATTTCTATCTTTGTGGAATTAAGGCTGCATGAACCAGTCACCAACCATTATCTGTATATGTACAAATATTAAGTGCTACTGAGTGCTGTAGGAAAAACTTAGAATAGTGAGGTGATTTGATAGTCCTGCCACAAATAATCTGTTTCTACTGCACACTTAAAATCTCTGATAGTGGGAATGAACATGATTGCCTGCAGTAGTGCACTCCTGAGAGCTGGTGCAGCAGAGAAAATGTCTTGGACATGAGAGTGGGAGGTCCTGATTATGGAGGATGTTAATCTTAGCTCATTGGAGTGTAGATATGGTAGAGATGCAGGACTGTGCAGCAGGGTGCAGAGGTTTGTGGATGAGTGTAATGACTGGTACAGGGTGGAGGCACCAGTGTAACTGCTGGACAGAAATATGAGACTGACTGCTGCATTAAGGATAATGAGAAATACATTTAGTGAGAAGAAGAGCAATTAGTGAGTTACAAGTATTTGTGAATTCAAGACAAAAAGGAATCAGAGCAACAGTAACAGATTTTACTTTTTTTTAATTAATAATGGGATGAATAAAATCGTGAACATTGTCAATAGAATAAATCAAAGTCAGGAAGATAGCCGAGGTCAGATACCAGGTGATCAGTAAATGACAAGTCAGACGAGCAGTATGAATACCGCGGAGCCCGATGACAGAGGCGTTACTGAAACTTGTCCAGGTTGACCAGTCAGAAGGCCACAGGTAGATGGTGAAGGTCCTTCTATACAGCTCCAGCAGTGATGATGGATCTGCTGGACTTCAGGGCGCTGGATGCTTAGGTGTCCCGTCTTTTAGATGGTTTTAGGGCAACAGTGACAGCATGCAAATGCGCGAGCAGCCCTGGATAATCCACGCCGGCAGGATGATAAGATCCGGCGGAAGATGGAACCTATGACAAGAGAAATAAATATAATGTAAGTGATAGGACTCCATATTACATGATAATGCTGTGCAGTCACTGTGGCCGGACGGCAGAGTTATATTATCATACAGAGGTCAGGGGTCATTGTCAGCAATCATACATGTGACAATCCCATCACTGACAGATGACATCTACTCCACATGAATTATTCTCACTGACATCACACAACATGGAGTTGATTCTCACACTTACCTCGTCTCTTTTTCCCATTTTTTCCATTTTCTGAGTTTTGTTGCTCCATACTCAGATTTATTGCCGATTTTCTTTCTTCATGAGATGGAAATTCTGATGAAAAATTAAAAAAAAAAATCAATAACAATATCTTCTTATAGGATCTGCTTTGTCATATATAGTATTGTATAAAAACCATGTGGGAATATTTGAGCCTTGAAGTCAACATTCACATTGCTGGTGCTGTAGACATGTACATACCTGGCAATGGGGACGAGGGTGGCAAGATGGTAACAGCATCGTCTGTATTACATACAGGAACAGATACTTTCTGCCTGTTTGAAGAAGAAAAACATGTAAATCTCAAGTAAACTCCATATAAAAGGGGTTGTCTCACTAGAAGAACACCGACTATAAGGCCTAGTAGGACATATGACTGTCATAGTGGGGAAGGTCTTCTGCTCAAGACTACCTTTTATAGAGAGCTGAGAGGAAAACAACTACCAAGAATGGCCGGCATTTCATACTACATCTCTCCTACAGTGAGGGCAGCACTAAAAGTGCATGACCGGCCACAATTATGGGCTGTTATATCCAACAATTCCGAAAGCTGAAAGCACAATGACCCATAACCATGGGGCGGTGGATGCTGCATTTGATATTATGGTATTTATGTCCTATATTTGATGTTGTGCACATATATCAGCCTGGAGCTCCCAGTAATGACCCCATAATCTACTCACATTTCTGAGATGTTTGTGTTGGATTCTGGTGTACACTCTGGAGGGGCCTTGGGATCCTCGTTGTTCACCATCCCGTTAGTGGTGGTAGAGTGCTAAATGTGGATAACAATAAGTTATTAAATATATATACTTTTTAATTTTATAGATCCTTTTTTGTACATATTTTGGATTTATCGATCACATACTTACTTTAGAAAGCCTCTCAGAAGATGATGATGCAAATATTCGGAAGATAAAGTTCTCATCGTCCTCACTTGTGCCCTCCTTATCCTCTGAGATCAGATGGTTGTTTTCATCAGAGTGATCTACAAGACATAGGTAAGGAAGGATTGTTAGAGGGTGTCAGTATAACACAGTCGCTATATCTCACTAGGTTAAAAGATGATGCAACGTAATATACAGAATACATGAAAAAAAACTCCTGTACAAAATTAGGGAAATAGGGATACAGTACGAACCCATGGTCAACATAGCTGAGATCCATGAAACATGGATAACATAGTAGACCAGAAAAACCATGTGGAAATATTTGAGCCTTGAAGTCAACATTCACATTGTTGGTGCTGTAGACATGTACATACCTAGCAATGGAGACGAGGGTGGCAAGATGGTAACAGTATAGTCTGTATTACATACAGGAACAGATTCTTTCTGCCTGTTTGAAGAAGAAAAACATGTAAATCGTAAGTAAACACAGTATAAAATGGGTTGTCTCACTATAAGAACACTGACTATAAGGCCTAATAGGACATATGACTGTCATAGTGGGGAAGGTTTTCTGCTCCAAACTACCTTCCATGGATCAGAACACAACTACCAAGAATGTCTGGCAAGTAATACTACAGCTCTCCTACAGAGTAGGCAGTGCTAAAAATGCATGACATGCCACAATTATGGGCTGTTATCTTCTGCATTTTCTGAAGCCAAAAGTACAATGACCGTTAACCATGAAACGGTGAATGCTGCATTTGATATTCTGTTATTTATGTCCTATATTTGGTGTTGTGTACATAGATCAGCCTGGAACTCCCAGTAATGAAGTAATGACCCTTTCTAATCTACTCACATTTCTGAGATGTTTGTGTTGGTTTCTTGTGTATACTCTGGAGGGGCATTGGGATCCTCATTGTTCACCATCCTGGTAGCGATGGTACAGAGCTAAATACGGATAAAAATAAGATATAAAATATTTTTTTATGTACTTTTAGAGTTTTTTTTCTTTTTTTTTACATATTTTGGATTTATTAATCACATACTTACTTTACAAAGCTTTTCAGAAGATGACGTAAAATTTTGGAAGTCAAGGCTCTCATTGTTCTCACTTGTGCCTTCCTCATCCTTTGAGACCAGATGTTTGTTTATATCAGAATGATCTACAAGAAATAGGTAATGAAGTATTATTAGAGGTTGTCAGTATAACACAGTCACTATTTATCACTAATATTAATGGGAACAGATGATCACATATTAGGGAAGATGAGACAAACAGTCGCTTAGTCTAGATGACGTCTCCTTCTACTTACTGATAAATAAGCTGGTGTCTGCGTCTGAAACAAGCTGAGGAACATACTCCAGCTCCTGGCTCAGAATGTTGTCAAAGTCCAAGTCACTCAGGAATGGATGAACCTTGATCTCAAATGCTCCTCCTAGAAAAAGAAAAACAAAAGTGATGCGGACATAGTCAGGGATGGCTCCATATCTGAACAGTTTATCGTAATCTGAACTAATGACAAAACTGAGCCGACATGAAGGAAATAAACTGGAAGTCTTAGTGTGGAGAACTAGAAATACAGTAGATGAGCTGATAGAGAAATGCTGATCTTCATGGACATGAGCGATATGTCCTTGGTCTAATAAGGGAATATTAATACTAGTATATCTGTTACCTGTCCCAAGTCTACGCACAGGATTTCTTCTGAGCAGCTCAGTGATGAGATTCTGAGCATCCAGGGGTGGAGCGCGATCACAATTCCAAATTAGTTCTCCTGTTACATAGAAAATTACAGAAAATAAAACCTCTTTACTGGACTGTAACTTAGAGCAAAGGAAATAACTAAACAAATGTAACCAATCAACGCAATGATCGGATTATTCTACTCACCAATGACAACCCTTTTATAAAGCTCAGTGAGGGAATCAGAATCAAATGGTACACATCCCAGCAGGAATTTATACAGGATGATCCCCAATGACCACCAGTCAACAGGTCTTCCATAGCCTTCTTTCAGGATGATCTCTGGGGCTATGTAACATGGGGTGCCACAGAACTGGAAACCAACAGAACATAGAGATGAGAATCGATGAAACAATTATTATGACAAGATATCATCGTTAAAACACAATGCAGAAGATAAAATATTAGTGGAAAAGTTCTCTAGAAAGGAAGAACGTAGAGAAGAGACAATAGTGTGATGAGATTTGCAAATAACAAGCTAAGTTCTTGTAGGTGATGCTGACCTCACGGTCCTGGAACTCTCTGGAGATGTCCACTGCTAATTCCTTGTAGGTGTTAATTTTCGGTATCATTAGACCAAGTTTTGAAATCCCAAAATCGGTAACTTTAATATGTCCAGTAGATGTAATCAGGAGGCTGCAAAAGAGAAGATGGTTTTAGCCTCACAGACTGAATGATAATAAATGACAACTTTCCCCACTTTATTATACTTCGGGGGCACTTACTTTTCCGGCTTCAGGTCTCTGTGCACCACACCGTAACTATGCAGGTATTCCACGGCAAGTACCGCCTCTGCAAAGTACAAGCGGGCCATGGGGACAGAGAAAGGACCCCTGGTGCTTAGAAGGGTCCCACAGTCTCCACCTATAGAAGAAAGGAAATATGACCGGTGAGGGGTTTATACAGCAGATGACCATGATATACCACGAGCAGATAACCATGATGTATAATGAGCAGTGAGCGGAAACATCCTGGGGAGATCACACAGATAGTGGCGTACATAGAAATCACAAGACCCCATATCAAAAGTTGTAATTGCCCCCAACCCTAAAAAATAAAAAAGAAATATATTTATATCCCTGTTGAAGCAGCTTGGTGTTCTCACCAGCAATACAACTTTTATGGCCATTTTAGAGTATGATGCTCCCAAAAATGCCCACACCCACACTCAATGAGTATGGTATCCCCACAGTGAATCCTCCTAAGGAGGCCACCACTTAGAAGGAGGCCAGCCACAACCCCCTACTCGGTGTGATGGCACCCACAGCAACCCTCCCACTCAGGATAATGGTTCCCACAGTCCCTCACACAATATAATGGTCCGCATAACTCCCCACTCAGTATGATGTCCCCACACAGAATGGGGGCCTCCATATAGAGTGAGGACCCCCACAGCACCCCACTTAATATGATGACCTCCACTCATCATTCACAGTCCCCCCATATCTAGTCATACGGCCCCCTTTCAGTATTTTGGCCCCTACTAGCCACCTACTCAGTATTTTTGCCCCCACCTACCCCACCTCCTTGAAGAAGCAAATACCGCTGAAATTGTGTTGACAGGTGGAGGGATGCTGCCCACTGCTGAGCGTCGACAGACCCCCTCCGACTGATGAGCCCCATAGCGCCCCTGCACCAAGATCAATGAATTTACGAGCATCTTGGTAATAGATAACCTATAGTAAATGCTCTGTGGGGATGTAACCAACAATGTCCTAATGATATGAGCAGTGATAAGATGAAAGCAGACATGGGCTGAATATAATACAATAGATGTGTCTTACCTCCTACATACTCCATGACCATACACAGGTGAGATCTAGTTGGAAAGGAGCAGAGCATGGAGACCACAAAGGGACAATCAGCAAATGTTAAGATGTCCCTCTCCAGAAAGGCCCATTCCAATCTCTGTGCAGTATTTAGGTTCCGCTTAGCCATTTTCTTCATAGCAAAGGTCTGGTGTGAGTCTTTATGATGCACTAAGTAGACGGCCCTGGAGAGAAGGAGAATCCATCGGTTATAATAAATCCTTATTAATAATCCATCTATAGAAATCATTATATGTTTAATACTGGTATCCAAGGGGTAACATTTCTCCTTGCGGAGAGTGAAATGTTAAGCTTGTCAAGGTGAGGAGACTTTTAAGCCTCAATGATCCTCTGGGAAATATGCAAATTGTCTCTTCAGAGAGGAAGAGAACTAGAACACTAGTGCCCCTTATAGGAAGTAGTAATCCTAAAAGTCAATATCGACCCTTTAACGAGCCTTATCATATGACATGGAATAATAGCCATAACCAAAAACTCAATTTTCGGACACTATGTTTTGGGGTACAAGCACTCATCAGTGCAAAGTGTGAGATATGGTTTGGCTGGGTGAGAGGCATCTGACCGGGATCCAAGCGGTAACGTTTCTCCTTGCGGAAAAAGCCATGTTAAGCATGTCAAGGTGAGGAGACTTTTAAGCTGCAATGCTCTTCTGGGAAATATGCAAATTGTCTCTTTTCAGAGAGGAAGAGAACTAGCACCCTAGTGCCACCTATAGGAAGTAGCAATCCTATTTCCCAGAGGAGCATTGTGGCTTAAAAGTCTCCTCATGTCCGCAAGGAGAAACGTCAACCCCTTGGATACCGGTCAGACACCTCTCACCCAGTCAAACCATATCTCACACTTTGCACTGAAGAGGGGCAGTACCCCAGAACGCAGTTCCTGCAAATTGAGATTTTGGTTTTGGCTATTATCCTAAGTCATGTGACAAGGCTTGTTAAAGGGTCGATATTGACTTTTAGGATTGCTACTTCCTATAGGTGGAGTTCTAGTTTGCTTCCTCTCTGAAGAGACAATTTGCATATGTATAATACTAAAAGTCTGGCCGCCACTATAAATGCACATCTAGAAATACATAAAATAGCACTACATAGATCACCTATTGGAGGTCTCCACAATGCCACTTCTGCCGGAGCCATCACCCAGGTCACATTATAGATACGAGAATCTATCGAAATTCTCTTTGGGCAGATTCGCTATAACTGACCAAATACAATTTAGTGCAAATAAAATTGGTCCAAAATGAATGTGCTCCAGGGCTCTCTTCTGCTGCTGAGGCCAGTGATTGGGCCCACATGGTCATGGTGGAGGGTGTAGATGTCATTGACGTCAATATGGTGTCACCCTTCATGTGACCATGTGTAGCCAACTTCTCTGATCAGCTTCATAATGGAGCCCCCCCCATCAAAACAAAGATCAGAGTGGAGAGCAGAAAAGCTCAGGTGGAGGAGGCAGCATAAGAACAGATGAGGGTCTAGCACAGGCGAATGTAATAATATTATATTATTATATATTATATTATATGTAATTATATTATTTAAATCGCTTTCCTTACAGTTTGATTTGCTACAGATCACATAATTTCCCTATGATAACACTGAATGGCAGAGTGCAGGGGCAGAAGCATTGTCATAGGGAACCCTGAGAAATGTGGATTATGGCAACAGAAATCTCACCCAAAATTTCCACTGCTGATGAGTTTGGAAGTTTCATAGTCGCTCATATGCGGCTTTCTCGCCGGAACCAATGAATCGATCACGCTCTATAAAAGAATAAGAAATAATACTGATTTATTGAAGATGCAGGAAAAAAGTTACAGATGCAAAAACTTCTCCCCCCATATTATGTCCCAGATGATTTACACTGATATGATGTTGGGAGGATACAAACCGGACGCTGGGCAGACCTGGCGCTAGCACCCAGCACACCCAGGCAAGTGCCGGGGCCCTGAGTAGGCGAGGGGCCCACTTGCTGTCGGGCACCCTGGCGCGGTATGGGACCGGTGAGCAGAGGAGAGTGGTGCCAGCGCCAGCTAGTGGGCCTTGCTCCCCCCCCCAATGCTTGCTCAGGACCACGGCCGGCACAATACTTACCTCTCCACAGCTGGTGAGCAGTGAGGTGAGCATTTGATTTTTTTTTTTTATGTATGGAGGTATGGGGCATTATATGGGGGGAGAAGTGACATCCTGCATGGGGCATTGTATGGGGGGGAGGTAGGGACATCCTGCGTGGGGTATTATATGGGGGGGGGAAGTGACATCCTGCATGGGGCATTATATGGGGGGAGTGACATCCTGCATGGGGCATTATATGGGGTGAGAGGTGACATCCTACATGAGGCATTATATGGGGGGGACATCCTGCATGGGGCATTATATAGGGGGGTGACATCCTGCATGGGGTATTATATGAGGGGGAGAAGTGACATCCTGCATGGGTCATTATATGGGGGGGGGAAGTGACATCCAGCATAGGGCTTTATATGGGGTGAGAGGTGACATTCTGCATGGGGCATTATATGGGGGGTGACATCCTGCATGGGGCATTATATGGGGGGAGTGACATTCTGCATGGGGTATTATATGGGGGGAGAAGTGACATCCTGCATGGGGCATTATATGGGGTGAGAGGTGACATCCTGCATGGGGCAATATATGGGGTGAGAGGTGACATCCTACATGGGGCAGTATGTGTTGGGGGGACATCCTGCATGGGGCATTATATGGGGGGGGTGATATTCTTCATGGGCATTATATAGGGGGTGACATCCTGTATGGGCCATTATGTGGGGTGGGACATCCTGCATGGAGCATTATGTGGGGGGGACATCCTGCATGGGGAATTATATGGGGGGTGACATCCTGCATGGGGCATTATGTGGGGGGGATATACTGCATGGGGCATTATGTGTGGGGGACATCCTGCATGGGGCATTATGTGGGGTGGGACATCCTGCATGGGGCATTATGTGGAGGGGACATCCTGCATGGGGAATTATATGGGGGGTGACATCCTGCATGGGCCATTATGTGGGGGGGCACAGCCTACATGGGGCATTATGTGGTGGGCACAGCCTGCATGGGACATTATGTGGGAGGGACATTCTGCATGGGGAATTATATGGGGGGTGACATCCTGCATGGGCCATTATGTGGGAGGGGGACATCCTGCATGGGGCATTATGTGGGGGGGGGGGGGCACAGCCTGCATGGGGCATTATGTGGGGGTCAAAGCCTGCATGGGGCATTATGTGGGGGTCACAGCCTGCATGGAGCATTATGTGGGGGGTCAAAGCCTGCATGGGGCATTATGTGGGGGGCCAGCCTGCATGGGGCATTATGTGTGGGGTCACAGCCTGCATGGGGCATTATATGGGGGCACAGCCTGCGTGGAGCATTTTATGGGGTCCATTATTCTATATGGAGCAATATATGGAGCTCATAATACGGTATAGAGGACTATGTGGTGCCATTATACTGTGTGGAGGACATTACTGTCCGGTCTGCACTGTGAGCTGTGAGGATTCGCCGCTTTCTGAGTTATTGTGGAATTTACAATAGATATCGCTCATGTAATGTAAGAAGTGAAATCTTCGGCCTTGTACTATATATATATATATATATATTTATCTGCGGTATCTGTGCATCATGAATCGTGGTATGTGTTAAAGGGGCCACTGAGACTCTTTCGCCCAGGGCCCACGAAATCCTGGAGCCGCCCTGCAACGGTCATCATACATTACTATAACATTCTGGATAATGTGGGAGATCACACAGAGGAGGACTTACAGGTAATCTGTCACCAGGTGTTTGCTATGTATTCTGAAAGCACCATGATGTAGGGGCAGAGACCCTGATTCCAGTGATGTGTTACTTACTAGGCTGTGTGTGGCTGTTTCAATAAAATCAGTAGATTATCACTAGAAGACTATCTGTCTAGCCAGGTAGTCCTATTGCTCTGTACCCCTGCCTCCACTACTGATTAGCAGCTTTCTGCCTATGCACAGTGTACACAGAAAGCTGCCAATCAATGGTGTGGGCGGGGTTATACAAGACTCAGCATTCAGAGCTCTGCAGCAGAAAAAAATAGTGATTTTATCACAACTACTCCACCGAGTAAAGTAATCAACACATGGAATCAGGGTCTCTGTCCCTGCATCATGCTTCTCTCAGACCAAATAGCATAAACCTGGTGACAGATTCCCTGTAATTCAAATGTAATTAACACCATAGGGTCATCTACACTTAGAATAGAGACGTACCATGGTTGTATGGGGGATAATACTGGACGAGTCATTCACACCCCATGATCTGATGACACACACGCATCCCCCTCTATGATACTTACGGATTCTTGGATCTCCGGGATCTCACTAATTCCATTGTTAGGATTCGACAGCTCAGTTGTTTCTAAAATAATGATGAAGAAATGAAATGTATTAGAGGATATTATTCCTACATAGATAATACAGCAATATAACGGAGAAATGACAATATGTCTGTAAATGGGATTAATACTCGTTATATGGGGATTCTAAATATGAGAATATACGGGGAATCCATAGATAAATGTAATGTAAATGATGGAGGAACCCCTTCATAAATAACAAAAGACTGACCATCACTTCCGAAAAGAAAATGGGTGTGAACAGGTGCATACTAAGAGTAGCCATCCAAATATATAACTAACAAAGTTGCACTCTGTAACGCTATAGCATGTAAACATGAAATAAATTAAATTTGAATTGCATTACTGCTGTAGAAAATAGGATAAAAGGAAGATACTTAGCACATAATTTGGCCAATTCATGCATGGCCAGCAGCCACGGCAAGGCGACCTTCTTTTTCTGGGTGCATGCCAAGTAGCCACGGCAAGGTGACCCTTTTTTTTGCTGGGTGCATGCCCAGCAGTCACGGCAAGACGACCTTCTTTTGCTGGGTGCATGCCTAGCAGTCACGGCAAGGCGACCTTTTTTGCTGGGAACCTATCTCCACACATCAGCCCGGGGTGGTTTTAATTACAACAGGATCCTACCTACCCATATAAATGTAGGCTTCAGCCTAGGAGAGGATTCACATTAGGAGAGGATTCCAACAAAAAGATCGCCTTGTCATTGGCTGCTGGGCATTCATGAATTGGCCAAATTATGTGCTCAGTATCTTAGTTTTTTCCCATTTTCTAGAGCAGTAATGCAATTTAAATTTAATTTATTTCATGTTACTTGCTATAGCACTGCAGAATGGACCCTCCATCACATGAATGAGGAAGCCCCCACCCACGCTGCACATACGAGTGATGGTAAGAGAGCTGAAACATAGGAGAGATTTGCAAATTAGCCTGGAAGTGCACTGGGGGCATGTCACTGCACTTGGATTTCTTCTTTCACGCCCCCAGCGCACTTCCATTCTGATTTGTATATGGTGTCTACTTTACATTTCTCCTGACTGGCACATTGGATTTCTACAAACAATTATTATTAGGGGACAATGGCCTATACCGTCACACCACTACTTCTATATGTAACAATGTGCTGCCAGGTTCCCATTACACAGAGTAGAGAGTAAATCTAACATTATCCTCCGTCCTCTGTAATATCTGGACATTCCTTGTAGAAGGTCGGGTGATCGCTCACCTGTAATCAGATCGCTGTTCAGCTCCGGCTGACTCCTATTAGGGTCAGGGATTTTCGGGGTCACATTTTGCCCATATTTGGCGTCGCCTCCTGTTGTTTCCTGATAGATATAATGTATATAATTACTATGTGGAAGATTTTACTAAATCACCAAATACATAAATCATGAAGGACTAAACCAACATTTACAGATGCACCAATTGTAACGATACAAATCCCGCGCCATCTTCAGACCTGTTCTCAGAAAGTCTCCTCAGATACGGTGGATTAAGATACGTCTATTAATATTGATCCTTACCGGGCGTTCCAATGAGCGTTCTAGTATAGACAGGACTTTTTCGGCCAGTTCTTTAAAGACAGCCAAATCTTCAGTCTGAGATCTTTCTTCAGCCTATAAAGAAGGAAAAATGGAAAAGAGAATTTTCAGATGAGAGCGGTCAGAATGGAGGCGGAAATTGTATGTGACATCGGTTCTCTGTCTGCAGATACAATGACTACATACTGTATTTGGGGACTCGTTGTGTTTTACCGTATTTTATGGACTATAAGATGCTTTTTTTTCCAAAATTTTTGACCTCCCTTCTAACACTCTCGCACCCCTCCAATCTATCCTAAACTCTGCTGTCTGACTAATCCACCTGTCCCCCCGCTATTCCCTGGCTTTTCCCCTCGCTCCGCCAATCCCTTCACTGGCTCCACATTACCCAGAGACTCCAGTTCAAGACCCTAACCTTGGCATGCAAAGCCACCCACAACCTGTCTCCTCCATATATCTGTGACCTAGTCTCCCGGTACTTACCTGCACGCAACCTCCGATCCTCACAAGATCTTCTTCTCTACTCCCCTCTTATCTCCTCTTCCCACAATCGCATACAAGATTTCTCCCGTGCATCCCCCCTACTCTGGAGCTCTCCACCCCAGCATATCAGACAGATTATTAATAATAATAATTGTCTGAATGTAGCTTACCAGGGGGGTGGCTGTGGTGGAGTGAGGTCACAGGAGGTGGGGTCACTGCTGCAGGAAGCCGGCAGTAGAAATGGGGCGCTCCTGCGGGCCAGCGGGGTGTCCAGGACGTGCGAGGCTGTGGGCCCTGGGCTTCAAGGAAATGTTAGCGGTGATTTAGGAGGGGAGTCCCCGCTCTGCCCATTGATTTTCTGGCGGTGGGCTTCAGGCAAATGGCCGCTGGAGGCAGTGCATGTGCAGATTTAGATCTCGGCTCAATGACGAGCTGAGATCTCAATTTGTGTATTGGCCATCTCCAGCAGCCTACTTCTTGAAGCCCACTGCAGAGAAATCAATAAGCAGAGCAGGGCCTCCCCTCCTGAATTACCGCTAACATTTCCTTGAAGCCCAGGGCCCGCAGCCTCGCACCTTCTGGACACCCCGCTCCTCCCAGCTTGGGGCCCACAGCAGCGCCCCACTCCTACTGCCGACTTCCTGCAGCAGCGACTCTGCCTCCTGTGACCTCGCTCCACTGCCACCACCCCCCTCAGTAAGAAACCGAAAATTCGGACTATAAGACAGGACTATAAGACAGACCCCCATTTTATTATAATAAATGTTTTTCCTATTTACCTCCCAAAAATTTTTGGTGCGTCTTATGGTCTGCAAAATACGATATATTAGAAGAAAAAGCTTCTATCCCTCCATTATTATCTATTAATATTGAGATGTTCTGTGCAGAGTGTCCGCCACTTACCTGGTGTAGTAATGTCCTGATGTTCTGAAGTAAATCCGTCAGATAGTCTGACGTTAGACGACGTTGTCGGTGTTTGGTCAGGCAATCCTTTACTAGCTCCATCACCAGCCGGTGAGTGAAGCTGAGGACGCCATCGGGTGGTAGAAGCACACTGTTAGGACGATTGATCATAAGGATCAACAATAGTGCTTTTACCTGAGAAATGTCCAAAACAATTCCAGCCATAGTGAAAAACTGCAAGTGCTATCAGTCACTATAGAGCCAAGAAAGGCACGGGTGAGCCTATGTGCATTGTATATATAGCGACTGTGAGCAGTGATGTCACCATCACCTGTGATGTCATCACGGAATCTTGTGATAGAATCTTCACGGAGCAGCTCTGCGCAAATAGAATGCGGCCTGGTAATATATAAAGTGAAAACACCATACAATTAACTACCCATGTTATCATGGCCGTTCTATTTTATATCCAATTAGAACACAACCAGGATAAAGGTGTGTTCACAAGTTGGATTTTGGCAGCATTTTTTTTCTACCTCAAAAATCAAAGGAGGCAGGAAAAACGCTGCTTAAAATTCAGGTGTTTTTACTTGTGTTTATTTTTCCATTCATTTGAATGGGTGAAAAATGCTGCAAAACCTCTGAAAGACTTGACAAGCTGCAGATTTAAAAAAAATGCAAAAAAACAGCATGTGAATGAGATTTCAGAAATGTCATTCACTAAGATGGTGCTGTAAAACACAGCATTTATTGCTGCAGAAGAAAAAACAGTGAATACACCCTAAAGATATCCTCAGTCATATTATGGGAAATATTGTATATTTCGCATTTATTATCTCACGTGTTTTTCTTCACCATAGAACTTTTAAGGCTGTGTGCCCACTATGCGTTTCTTAGGCGTTTCTGCAGCGTAACTTCCGCCGCGGAAACACTTAAAAAACGCTTGGTGATAGGTCTGCAATGGTTCCCAATGATAATCCGCATGTGCTGTGCACATGCTGCAGAGATTTCCGCTGCGGATTATCATTGCGGAAAAATCCGCAGCACGTCCTTTAATTTTGCAGAGTCGCTGCGATTTAGCCGCCATTGACTTGCATTGGAACGCATAACATCCGAATGACTAAAAATACACATGTGGATACTATACGACTCAATGCATGGATGGTACCCGGGTCAGGAGATGAAGAGACTCTCCTCCAGACCCGGGTACCATAGTACCTGTAGTTAAAATAGAATTAAAATAAAAAATAAACATATACTTACCTTCTGATGGCCCCTGTCTGCTCCCGGCGGTGCTGCTGGCTCTTCGGCTGCTCGCGGTGGTAAAATGACCTTCCATGATGCCATTTAGTCATGTGACAGGTCAAGCGACCGCTGACATCGGCGGTCGCGTGACCTGTCACATGACTAAATGACGTCATGGAAGGTCCTTTTACAGCACCGTGATCCGCCGAAGACACCGGACGCACCGGAGAAGAAGATCGAGGACCATCGGAAGATGAGTATAATGGTTTTTTTTTATTTTTCACCATTATTATTCTTTTTTTTTATTATTGATGCTGCATTTGCAGCATTGTAACTTGGTCACACTATATAAATCCATGCCGGTTGCATGGAATTATATAGTGTGACCAAGTTGTCAAGCACTTTTCCAAGTGATGCTAAAATCACTTGGCAAAGCGCTTGACAATCCAGGGAGATGCAGAAACGCTTAGGAAAAATCCGCAGCATTTCTGCATCATGGTCATATATCCTAACTCATTGGCGAACTGTTATACAAGGCTATATTCACACTAGACGTTTTTTTAGCGGGCTTTTTTATGCAAATTTTCAGCTGCGTTTTACAGTACCAACAAAGTCTATGAGATTTCCGAAATCTCATGCACAAAGCTTGCTTATTTGTCCTCAGTATTTTGTGCTTTCCATGGCTTTTTGCAATAGAGTATGTCACTTGTTTCAGCGTTTTTCACCCATTAAAAAAAAGGGTGGTGGAAAAAAATGCTGAAAAAAAGCCTAGTGTGAACATTTTGCTGCGTTTTTAGTGAAAAAAGCAAGTATGTGACACACATTTACTTTTGTGATTTTCCCAAGTTTAAACCATCTTGTCTTGGTCACCTGATATAGCAGCTTGGATTATTACAGTTTAATTAAATTAGTGATGCCTACAAAGTAAACATTGGTTGAGCTAGGTGTGAGATTGAACAACACGTGTGGCCCAGGGAGGTGTGAAAATGAACAATGCCTGAGCAACTCAATGGCAAACCATAATGTGAAAGTAAATAGTGTCCTACAAATTCAATGCACTGCCAGGGTCTTAGATAAACTATTCCAGACCAATTCACCCCCCCCTATTACATTTGTAATGTGTACTTTTTCATGAACATATGTCTTGCAATGGTGACCTGTTTTCATGTGTCTATGGTGGAAGCAAAGCTGAACTTTGGGATCCTGAAAAACGCACCAAAAATGCACCAAGAACCACTGCAAAAAAACACACCAAAACCTGCGTTTTTGACGCTACTTCTTTCCTGCCAAGAGATTATGTTTTGCTGCAGAAAAAAAACACCTAGTGTGAATATAGCCTAAGACTTACTCTGCCAGCATTAATAGTCAATATTCTGTATACAAATAGGACTCCAATCCATGTATTCAGTTTATCATAAACAAGCCTGAGTTAATCTGCCAAATACACATAGTATGCTTTCTCATAGGTGAAATATAAATCCTGTTAAAGGTCCAAGTTGCAGCAGTTAAGTAGAACAAAACAGACCTCTTCATTCTTTGTAGGTGGAAAAACTTTCGAAATTTTCAGTGTATCAAGTACTTATACTCCTGACTGTATATAGTATAATTGCCGCACTGCTACATACAGGTGCTTCTCAGAAAATTAGAATATCATCAAAAAGTGAATTTATTTCAGTTCTTCAATCCTAAAAAATGAAACTCATATATTATACAGAGTCATTACAAACAGAGTGATCTGTTTTAAGTGTTTATTTCTGCTAATGTTGATGATTATGGCTTACAGCCAATGAAAACACAAAAGTCATTATCTCAGTAAATTAGAATTAACAAGAAACACCTGCAAAGGCTTCCTAAGCATTTAAAAAGGTCCCTTAGTCAGTTTCAGTAGGCTCCACAATCATGGGCAAGACTGCTGACTTGACAGATGTCCAGAAGGCAGTCATTGACACACTCCTCAAGGAGGGTAAGCCACAAAAGGTCATTGCTAAAGAAGCAGCTGTTCACAGAGTGCTGTATCCGAGCATATTAATGGACGTGGAAGGAAAAAGTGTGGTAGAAAAAGGTGCACAAGCAACTGGGATAACCGCAGCCTTGAAAGGATTGCTAAGAAAAGGCCATTCAAAAATTTGGGGGAGATTCACAAGGAGTGGACTGCTGCTGGAGTCATTGCTTCAAGAGCCACCACACACAGACGTATCCAGGACATGGGCTACAAGTGTCGCATTGCTTGTGTCAAGCCCCTCATGACCAATAGACAACGCCAGAAGCGTCTTACCTGGGCCAAAGAGAAAAAGACCTGGACTGATGCTCAGTGGCCCAAGGTGTTGTTTTCAGATGAAAAGTAAATTTTGCATTTCATTTGGAAATCAAGGTCCCAGAGTCTGGAGGAAGAGTGGAGAGGCCACAATCCAAGCTGCTGGAGGTCTAGTGTGAAGTCTCCACAATCAGTGATGGTTTGGGGAGCTATGTCATCTGCTGGTGGAGGTCCACTGTGTTTTATCAAGACCAAAGTCAGCGCAGCCGTCTACCAGGACATTTTACAGCACTTCATGCTTCCCTCTGCCCACAAGCTTTATGGAGATGGAAATGTCATTCTCCAGCAGGACTTGGCCCCTGTCCACACTGCCAAAAGTACCAATACCTGGTTTACACACAACAGTATCACTATGCTTGATTGGCAGCAAACTCGCCTGACCTTTACCCCATAGAGAATCTATTATAGAGAATCTATGGGGTATTGTCAAGAGGAAGATGAGACCCCAGACCCCACAATACAGATGAGCTGAAGGCTGCTATCAAAGCCACCTGGGCTTCCATAACACCTCAGCAGTGCCACAGGCTGATCCCTCCATGCCACATTGCCGCATTGATGCAGTAATTGATGCACAAGGAGCCCGAACAACTATTGAGGGCATTTACTAAACATACATTTCAGTAGGCCAACTTTTCGGATTTTAAAAACATTTTTCAAGCTGTTGTTATGAAGTATTCTAATTTACTGAGATAATGACGTTTGTGTTTTCATTGGCTGTAAGCTATAATCATCAACATTAACAGAAATAAACACTTAAAATAGATCCCTCTGTGTGTAATGACTCTATATAATAGATCCCTCTGTGTGTAATTGACGCGCCCCCTGGGACATATTCCTTTTTGAGGGGAATACCCGGCACCGGATCAGATGGGGGGTTGTAGTCTCCGAGCGGCTGTGACCCGGCCCGTGCCCAGGGCGTCAAGCTCAGTGTTATGTGGCAGTCCTACAGATGTTATTAAGAGTTCTTTTGTGTCGACTACGCCACCCGTTGTGATGCGGTCACTGTGGCCGCCGCTGCAGCAGGGTCCGCTGAGGCTGATGGTGGGTGCGCAGCTTGGTGGGATAACCCCCAACGGGAGGGGTATAGCCTCAGAGGGGACAGGTGCAGAGGATGGGGGTTGTGGTGGTGCGGTGCAGACGGCAGTGAAGACAGAGTCGGGTTGTGCAGTTAAGGGTGTTTACTTACTGCAGATGTTGTGCTGGTCACTCCAGCTTCGAGTGACCACCCGAGCCGTGCTGCGTCCACCAGGTCCTGGATCCGGCCAACCCCCAAACAAGTCCGGAGCGTGGCCCTGAGCTCTCTTTCTGTCCCGTTCTCTGGCCGTCCCCACCAGTAATCCACCTAGGTCCAGCTCCCTCGGGCCTTCTGTTGGGAGACCCTTGGCCTTGGGTTCCCTGACCCTCCACGTGGTGTGCCTTCGGGGTGGATGTGGTGGGTGACCGTGGCAAACGCTGCCCACGGTCTCCGGTCTCTGGCTGGGGAATGTTTTTACCCCCACCAGCTTGGGTTCCGGTACCCTGATGCCGACTCTTCACCCGGGGATTTTAGTTGGGATCTCGGAGTCCTTTTCTTCTGTGCCTCTGGGTCTCTCTCTTTTCTCCTCTCTCACTCTGGGTCTTTCTTCTCTCCTCTGCTCCTGACTTGTTCTCTGCAACTGACTGACCCTGTTCTTAGTTGGTGCCCACCTTATATACACCCTCTATGTGTGAGCTCAGGTGACCAGCACCCAATGAGCTCCTAACTTTACCCAGGCTGCTCCCCCTATCTGCCCCTACACTACATGGGATGTACCACCCCCCTCCCACTCCAGCCAGGAACAGACTCGGTCGTACCTGCACATTTCTAAGTGGGAGTACCGTCGGCCTGTTCCCCGGAAATGGGATGTGTGTAGTGCATGCAGCCTACCGAGCTCAGTTCCACACTCCTTCCTTACCCGGGAGTGGAATATCACACCTCTGGGTTGAGGTGCAATACCCCTGTAGCAGCCGAATCCTCAGGGTGCTACATTCCCCCCTGGTAAATCACAGCACGTCCTCGGGCTGTAAGACATAAATAACACCAAAACATACATTTTTTTTTTTTTTTCATGAACATATAAAACAACATATATTAGCAAATAAAACATTCTCGTCGCCTCTGGCTCCTCCTCCGGTCACTGTGCAACGTGTGACCGGGTAAAGTGCGACAGTCTCTCTGGAAAACTGGTTTTCCTATAAAACCAGTAGGGGGCGCTTTAGGAAGCGCAACTATATACAGGGGAAGTTGGCCGCTCTCAGTCCTCGGCCAGGTAGAGGGAAGGGAATGGCTGCTCACAGTCCTCAGCCTGTGGGATTAAGGGGTTAACGGGTAAACAGTTCACTCAGCTGGTCCCAACGGGGACTATATATATGTAGCAACAGTTTCTTTGGTACCCGGTCGGGTAACTATTTACATCCACTGCTCTGCCGCACTCAACGGCGTTTTCCTCCTGCTCTTTGCTTATAGCTGGTTGTAACTTCAGACCCGTCCGGGTCCTCTTGCTCCTCCTCCTCGCACTGCAACTCCTCCTCCGTCAGGCGGTGTACGTGGAGGGCATAAGGTCCTTTGGCACACTTGTGCCGGGTAAAGGTGACCTCGTCTCCGATGTAGAGGTCACGACCTCTGTGCCCCTCCGGCAGATGGGACTCCACGTCTCTGCGCGTGACAAAGACGTCGCCGGGGGTGTTGTTGTCTCTGATGAAGCCCCACCCGTGCTGCTGGTTAAACTTTATTACAGTCCCGGTGGTACGGGGACTGTGCGCTGCACGGGGGTCCCTCCTGGTCCGGCTCTTTTGCTCGGCGCTCCTTATTTGGGCCTGTTGTTCCCGGACCCGCCTCTCTCTCCGCTCCCTCGCAAACTCCTCGAGCTGTTGGCGGCAACACTCAGCGCGCTCTGCTGCAGCTGCCCTGGTTTCCTGAGTGAACCCCATTAGATCTTCTCCGGTGGGGTCCCACTCAAACTGCGCTTCCGCTAGCGGGGGCGAGATCCTTATTACGGGCTTCGGAGCCGGGATCAGGGGTGCACACATGGCCCCAACCCTCCTCTGGTGCTCCAGTTCGTAATACTTCTGGGGCCAGATGAAAGGCTGCCCGTCCGGCCACGTGTGCTGGGCAAACAAGTCCTCTCCCAGACGCGGCACCCTTGGTTTTACGGGTGCGGGCGCGGTGGTGGTGGCGCCCTGGTTGCCCAGGCCTTGCGGCCAGGCCTGGGGCACCTGGAAGGTGAAGGGCACCGTTAATACGGCGGCGCCCTGGGCTACCTGGCCTTGCGACCAGGCCGGAGGCTCCGCGGAGGTAGGGGGCGCTGTTGGTGATGCGACGCCCGGGAATTCTAGGCCCTGCGACCAGGCTGGTGGTACTTCCTGCTTGGTCACGCTCGGGGTCGAGGCGTGTGACGTCACAGGGGTCGCGGCGGCGGCTTCCGGTTGGGGCCTAGTCTGCGTCGGTGACATGGCGTTTTCGGGCACAGCAGGGGGACTTTCGGGCTCTGCGACGGGGAGCTGGGGCAGGTAAGCGGTGTCACGGCTTGGGGTATAGGCGTCCCCTTTACCTGCCTCCATGCGTTCGGCTCCCTCCTCGGCGCCGTCTCCGGCCTTGGGTCCTCCCGCGCCATCCTCAGAGGCGGTCTGCTTCCTCATCTCGGCTGGCGTGCTCCGGGTCTTGGTTTGCTGGGCCATCTCCCGGCTCCACTCCGCCAATGTCTCTCGCTGTACCCGGGCCATCCTCCGTGCGAGGCCCTCCAGGGCAGTCTGTGCACACTCCCGGTCTCGGGGGAGCTGTGCAAGGACCTCCACTAGGCCTAGTGGGGTCGTGGTGTCCAGCAGGCTCCTGACCAACGGGTCGGTGCTGCTCTGCTCTTCTTCCAGCAGGCTCCTGGCCAGCGGGCCGGTGCTGCTCTGCTCTCTGGACATCTCCGGGTGAGCTTCTCTGCTACTCCTCTCCAGACTTCTTGCCTCCGGGTGCGCTCGCTCCAGACTGCTCCAGGCGGCACCCATCTTCGTTCTTTTCTTTCGTCTCCTCCCACTTCGAGGGCGGTCCCGGGGCAACTCGGTGACTGTCAGCTCCAGGGGTAGTTCTTTCACGCTGACAGACACCTCCAGCATCACAGTCTCTGTTGGTGGGGGCGGTTTCCACTTTTGGCGCCATTTTCTGTCCTGGCCCACGATGGGAGGCGGCCTCCTGCCCTCCTTTGGCACGCCCATAATGGCGTCCGCTGCTCTTCCAAGGCGGGAAATCTGCGGATTTGGCGGGAAGCGTCGCCCAGTGGCGGGAAACTCTGCAGATGGCGGGAACAAGCTGGAAATGGCGGACAATCGGCGGGAAACGACTGGTGATGGAGTCCGATGGCGTGGACCCTCCGGAACCGGCGGGAGACTTCTTTCTGAGGTAAACTTGCACTTTTCTTCAGGCACGCAGTACCCGGTTGTTGTGGGCACGTAATCCTGCCGACTACGCCAAAGTTGACGCGCCCCCTGGGACATATTCCTTTTTGAGGGGAATACCCGGCACCGGATCAGATGGGGGGTTGTAGTCTCCGAGCGGCTGTGACCCGGCCCGTGCCCAGGGCGTCAAGCTCAGTGTTATGTGGCAGTCCTACAGATGTTATTAAGAGTTCTTTTGTGTCGACTACGCCACCCGTTGTGATGCGGTCACTGTGGCCGCCGCTGCAGCAGGGTCCGCTGAGGCTGATGGTGGGTGCGCAGCTTGGTGGGATAACCCCCAACGGGAGGGGTATAGCCTCAGAGGGGACAGGTGCAGAGGATGGGGGTTGTGGTGGTGCGGTGCAGACGGCAGTGAAGACAGAGTCGGGTTGTGCAGTTAAGGGTGTTTACTTACTGCAGATGTTGTGCTGGTCACTCCAGCTTCGAGTGACCACCCGAGCCGTGCTGCGTCCACCAGGTCCTGGATCCGGCCAACCCCCAAACAAGTCCGGAGCGTGGCCCTGAGCTCTCTTTCTGTCCCGTTCTCTGGCCGTCCCCACCAGTAATCCACCTAGGTCCAGCTCCCTCGGGCCTTCTGTTGGGAGACCCTTGGCCTTGGGTTCCCTGACCCTCCACGTGGTGTGCCTTCGGGGTGGATGTGGTGGGTGACCGTGGCAAACGCTGCCCACGGTCTCCGGTCTCTGGCTGGGGAATGTTTTTACCCCCACCAGCTTGGGTTCCGGTACCCTGATGCCGACTCTTCACCCGGGGATTTTAGTTGGGATCTCGGAGTCCTTTTCTTCTGTGCCTCTGGGTCTCTCTCTTTTCTCCTCTCTCACTCTGGGTCTTTCTTCTCTCCTCTGCTCCTGACTTGTTCTCTGCAACTGACTGACCCTGTTCTTAGTTGGTGCCCACCTTATATACACCCTCTATGTGTGAGCTCAGGTGACCAGCACCCAATGAGCTCCTAACTTTACCCAGGCTGCTCCCCCTATCTGCCCCTACACTACATGGGATGTACCACCCCCCTCCCACTCCAGCCAGGAACAGAGTCGGTCGTACCTGCACATTTCTAAGTGGGAGTACCGTCGGCCTGTTCCCCGGAAATGGGATGTGTGTAGTGCATGCAGCCTACCGAGCTCAGTTCCACACTCCTTCCTTACCCGGGAGTGGAATATCACACCTCTGGGTTGAGGTGCAATACCCCTGTAGCAGCCGAATCCTCAGGGTGCTACATAATGACTCTATATAATAGATCCCTCTGTGTGTAATGACTCTATATAATAGATCCCTCTGTGTGTAATGACTCTATATAATAGATCCCTCTGTGTGTAATGACTCTATATAATAGATCCCTCTGTGTGTAATGACTGTATATAATAGATCCCTCTGTGTGTAATGACTCTATATAATAGATCACTCTGTGTGTAATGACTCTATATAATAGATCCCTCTTTGTGTAATGACTCTATATAATAGATCCCTCTGTGTGTAATTACTCTATATAATAGATCCCTCTGTGTAATGACTCTATATAATAGATCCCTCTGTGTGTAATGACTCTATATAATAGATCCCTCTGTGTAATGACTCTATATAATAGATCATTCTGTGTGTAATGACTCTATATAATATAGGAGTTTCACTTTTTGCATTGAAGAAATGAAATAAACTAACTTTTGATGATATTCTAATTTTGTGAGAAGCACCTGTATATAGTATGAAGCCCCACTGCCCCATATCTGTATGTATAATTTGATGCACATGACTCGCCCCCTGGGCCGTGGGGTACACGGAACCGGGCCTTCTAGTGTACGGTGCTGATGGGGGTAGTAGTGGTAACCCGATCCCGTGGCTCAGGGTGGTCAGACCAAATGGTGGCAGTCTATTTATCAGTGTTTTGAATGTCCGACTACGCCACCCGTGGATTGCGGTCAGGGATAACCGCCGCTGCGAGGCAGACTGCTGAGGCTGGTGTTGGTGTGCAGCACAGGTGTAGGATAACTCCCCACGGGAAGAGTGTAGCCTCAGGGCAGTGTAGGTGGATGTTGGGGGTGATAGTGCAGGCCGCAATAGTAAGAGTTCAGAGTCCGCTTCAAACAGTTCAGGGTCTTTATTGTAGATATTATTAATGACCCAACAGTACCGGTTAGGAATGGGCCTGGGTGTCTGAGAGCATTCGGGCGAGCCCCACTGGTCAGGGTGAGTGTGTAGGCCTACCGTTCTCTCTATGCTCTTTCTGACTATCCCCCTTTTCGTGGTGTAATAGCCCACGTCCCTGAACTGGCCGTGTACTTCTCGCCTGTATGGCATGCGACTAGGGCCTTGGGTACCTGTTGCTTGTGTAGCACCCTGAGGATTCGGCTGCTACAGGGGTATTGCACCTCAACCCAGAGGTGTGGTATTCCACTCCCGGGTAAGGATGGAGTGTGGAACTGAGCTCAGATAGACTGCATGCACTACATACATCCCATTTCCGGGGGGCAGACCAACGGTACTCCCACTTAAGAAATGTGCAGGTACGACCGTGTCTGTTCCTGGCTGGAGTGGGAGGGGGGTGGAACATCCCAGTAGTGTAGGGGCAGATAGGGGGAGCAGTCTGGGTAATGCTAGGAGCTCATTGGGTGCTGGTCACCTGAGCTCACACATAGAGGGAGTATATAAGGTGGGAACCATCTTAGATCAGGGTCAGTCAGTCAGCCTGTCTTTTGTAGAGGAAGAGAGCAGAGAAGCAGAGCAGCTCCAAGGCCCAGAGAGAGAGAGGAGAAAGAAGGACCCAGAGGGGGAGAAAGAAGGAACTCCAAGAGCCCAAATTAGACCAGAGGGTGAAGAGTTGGCACAAGGGTACCGGATCCCAAGCTGGTGGAGGGCACTAATCCTTAGCCAGAGACCGGAGGTCGTGGGCAGAATCTGTCACGACCACCCACTAAATCCACCCGGAAGGCAAACCGTGCATAGGGTCAGGGAACCCAGAGACAAGGGTTTACCAACAAGAGGCCCGAGGGAGCCGGACATAGGTGGATCCCTGGTGGGGAAGGCCAGAGAGGAGGACAAGTCAGAAAGGGAGCTCAGGACCACGCTCCAGAATCACCTGGGGGTTGGCCGAGTCCAGGACCTGGTGGACGCAGCACGGCTCGGGTGTTCACTCAAGGCCGGAGTGACCAGAACATCTGCAGTAAGTAAAAACCCTGAACTGCACAGCCCGACTCGGAGTCTTATTACCACTCTCACTGCACCACCACAACCCCCATCCTCTGCGACTGACCCCCTGAGGCTATACCCCTCCCGTTGGGGGTTATACTACTACCAAGCTGCGCACACACCACCAGCCTCAGCGGACCCTGCTGCAGCGGCGGCCGTATTGACCGCACATCAACGGGTGGCGTAGTCGACACAAAAGAACACTAATAACATCTGTAAGGACTGCCACACACTGAGCTTGACACCCTGGGCACGGACCGGGTCACCGCCACTCGGAGACTACAACCCCCATCTGATCCGGCTCCGGGTATCCCCCAAACAACACTGGCCCAGGGGGTGCGTCACTTGCTCCTCGCTCTACTGGTCCCTCTGTGTGGCGGAGCCTCCAGGATTCTTAGGCCAAGGGACCTGAAATCCCTCGCAGGTTGGTTCTCTGCTGCTGGGCTTGTAACCCTGACAGCCCCGGACCCCAATGCCCGGTAGATTGGTTCTCTTCCAGGACCGGCTCTCGTCGCCTCTGTCCCTGGCTTGCAGTTTCTCCTCTGCCTCACGGACTCCTCAGCTACAGCTGAATTGTCCCTCCTTCTCTGGGACTAGTCTCACTCCTGAGCTAGGTCTTCCAGTTCTCTCTAACCCTGCCCCCAGTTCCAGCTTTTATAGGGGCAGCCAGCTCCCCCTGCTGGCCTGGGACAGGAGGTGCTGTATGCTAATTGTCCCTAACCAGTGGACCTCCCTCCTGCTCTCAGACACAGATTATTGTTTGTGGCATCCAGGCCTGGGGTGACACATTCTCCCCTAGTAAAATTTAGTACTTCGGACTAAACAGGAACCACAAATACAGGGTATAAATGACAACATAACATATACACAAGTATATTTTGTCCTTGAGGTCACAGCGCTTCCGTGACCGGGTGTCCATGTCACCCAACAAGGTGAAGTTTTCCACGGTGTGGGGACCTGTTTCCATAAACCCCAAGTTCCTGGCCTTGGGCGTGGCGACAAGGCTGAGCTCTCTACTTTGGGCCACAAGGAGGCCACACCGGACAGATTTTTCTTCCGTGGCCATCTTCGAAAGAGGGCACCAAGTGCAACTATCTACAAGACAGTTCCGGTTATTCAGCGTCCATAACCTGTTAGTCCATGAACTAGAAAGACTGGAAAAACATAATTAGCAACCAGGCAACAAACATAAAACATTTACAATATACAGCATTTAGATCTTCCAGCGAGCTGGTATTTGCCCCCTAGCGCTCCGGGTTGACCTGCGTAACCCACTGTCTGGTGGTGGTCTAACCTGACTTTCCCCACTACCATTCAGGGTACAGCTTCTAGCTGGGTTTACAGGCAGTGCAGGCAGCTATCTGCGGGTCCTTTGGCTTAAAGCAGGTATGGCAGGCTCACTGTCAGCAGAGGGTTGACTCTCTTGGGCTGCTGGCATGGGTTCTTCTGCCTCTAGGGCTGCTTGGTCTTCTAATTCCTCCTGCTCTCCTGTAGGTTCCTGCTGGGTTGGTTGAAGGAAGTGTAGGACGGGTACCACTATTGCATCATTTATCCGAGTCCAGGACCGGGGGAACTCTCCAAGAACTGTGCTGATCATTTCTTTCTTGTCTTCTGCGGGTTCAAGGTCATCTTGATCTTCTGCACTCTGTAGTTGCTTGGGGCACCTTTTTAGGTGGTCTCTGGAGACGGTGCTAGTGGTTTCTCCTCCATCCTTGGTAATTACACATATCTTCGGGTTGTTGTGGTTGGACTGCAGTACTGTGTATGGGTCGCTCTCCCACTGGTCATCTAGCTTGTGAAGCCTTCTCTTCCGCTTCAGGACCTGCTCACCAGGTTCCAGGGAACCAGCAGGGGCGTGTTGGTTGAAGAGCCTCTCTTGCTTTTCTCTCGCTTGAGCCAGACTCCTCTCCACACTCTCCTGTACCTTCTTGTACTGTAGCCGCCGTTCCGTATCCCAGTCCGCGTCTGGGGAGGTGTCCTCGGGGGTCAGGACTCCCATGTCCAGGTCTATCGGCAGCTTACCTGGTCTTGCCCTCATCAGGTAAGCCGGGGTGCAATTTGTAGCATTCACCAAGATATGGTTGTATAAGTCTATCAGGTCTGGCAGCTTCTCCGGCTACAGGCTGCGTTCTTCCAGGGACAACGTTTTGAGGAGATCAATGACGATATTATTCATTTTCTCACATAGCCCGTTGGTTTGTGGGTGGTAAGACGTTGTCCGAATCTTCTTACAGCCGTAGAGGTTGCAGAACTCCTGGAAGATTTCAGCCTCAAACCCTGGACCTTGATCTGTCAAGACCTGTTCCGGATACCCGTGTGGACGGCAGAAGTGTTGTTGGAAGGCTCTGGCCGCTGTTTGGGCTGTCAAGTCTTTAACAGGAACCACCACCAGGAACCGGGAATAGTGGTCCACTATTGTCAGGGCATAGACGTAGCCCAACCGGCTTGGAGCCAGTTTCACATGGTCCAGAGCTACCAGCTCAAGAGGCTGCCTGGTGATGATGGGCATCAAGGGCGTCTTCTGGCTGGTACCGTCCTTCCTTCTGAGGTTACATGGGCCGCAGTCCCTGCACCACTTCTCTATGGCCCCTCTCATTCCGACCCAGTAGAACCGCTCTCTCAGTAGGAACTCCAGTTTCTTCCACCCGAAGTGTCCCGCTCTGTCATGGTAGGCCTCCAGGACCATTGCTGCATCTCGTCTCGGGACCACTACCTGCCAGGTCAGCTCGTGCGTCCGGTGGTTGACAAGCCTTCTGCACAGCTTACCTTCGTAGAGGAATAGCCTGCTTTTCTCCTTCCATAACTGCTTGGCTTCCTCTGGAGCGTCCGAGCCAGGGCTAGCGTCTGCCTGGGTCAACAGGTCTTTCACCAGGCGAATTGCAGGGTCACTATCTTGCGTTTCAGCCCAGCCGTGGTGAGGTAAGGGATTGAACATGACAGTGGTCAAGTCTTTGTCTCTTACACGGTGGGAGTACTGAGTGGCCCCGTACCGGTGGAATGCAGGGAGCTCTATTTCCTCCAACTCATCTGGATCTTCTCCCTCATCAGGCAAGTGGGGAATTCTCGATAGGGCATCTGCATTGGCATTGGCTCGGCCTGCCCGGTACTTGATGGTGAAGTCATAGTTTGCTAGCCGGGCCATCCACCGCTGCTCTAGGGCACCAAGTCTCGCATTGTCCAGATGTGTCTACGGATTGTTGTCCGTGTACACAGTGAACTTCACAGAGGCCAGGTAATGCTTGAAACGTTCTGTTACGTCCCACACCACTGCCAAGGACTCCAGCTTAAAGGAGCTGTAATTCTCCGGGTTTCTCTCGGTGGGCCTCAGCTTCCGGCTGGCGTACGCGATCACCCTTTCTCTGCCCTGTTGGTTCTGTGACAGTACGGCTCCCAGCCCCACATTACTGGCGTCTGTGTGGAGGATAAAAGGCTGGCCATAATCAGGGTAGGCCAGGATCTCATCCCCCGTGAGGGCCATCTTCAGCTGGCGGAAGGACTCCTCTTCCGGCTTGTCTCACTTGAAGGGTGGCTTTTGGCTTCTGGTCTTAGATTGTCCTATAAGGAGGTCCTGCATAGGGGCTGCCATCTTGGTGAACCTGGGGATGAACCTTTGGTAGTAGCCTACCAACCCGAGGAACTGCCTCACTTCTTTTATGTTAGAGGGGCTTGGCCAGTTCTTTATTGCCGTGATTTTGCAGGGTCGGGGGCTACTCCTTCTGCACTCACCACATGTCCCAGGTACTGTACCTTCGGCTTTAACAGATGGCACTTGGAGGGTTTCACTTTCATGCCAAAGCCTGCCAGGGCATCGAACACCTCGGCCAGGTGCTTTAGATGGTCCTCGTAAGTCTTCGAATAGACAATCACGTCGTCCAGGTAAAGTAGGACCGTCTCAAAGTTTCGGTGCCCTAGACAGCATTCCATCAGCCTCTGGAAGGTCCCGGGTGCGTTGCAGAACCCGAACGGCATATAGTTGAATTCACTTAATCCCATCGGGGTGGTGAAGGCGGTCTTCTCCTTATCAGCCTCTGCCACAGGAACCTGCCAGTACCCACTAGTAAGGTCCAAAGTAGAGAAGAAATTAGCTGATTTTAGTGCGACCAAAGACTCCTCTATTCTAGGCAACGGGTATGCGTCTTTATGGGTGATACGATTGACTTCTCTATAGTCCACGCACATTCTCATAGTACAGTCTTTCTTTTTTACCAGAACCAAGGGGGCTGCCCAGGGGCTACAACTGTCTCTAATGACCCCGGCTTCCTTCATTTCTCTCAGCATGCCCTTTGCGTTCTGATAGTGTGCGGGGTGGTACAGATCTGTATCTTTCTTTTATTGGTGGGTGGCTCCCCATGGGGATGTGGTGTTCTACCCCTTTCACTCTGCCGAAGTCTAGCGGGTGCTTACTAAAGATTCTCTCGTACTCTTGAACCACCCGGTAGACTCCTTGTTTTTGGTGCAAGGGAGTGGAGTCAGCACCCACGTGGAGTTTCTGGCACCAGTCCTCCTTGGGTTTCTGGGAACCATTACCCTCTGCTTGGGGAGATGGAGGCAAGGGTTCCATGGCCCTGACAGCATTGTGTTCAACAGTATACAATTTGGCTAGTGTAGCGTACCAAGGCAAGTGTACTTCCCTTTCCCCAATGTTTAAGATCCAGACGGGCACCCTTCCATGGCGGACATCGACCACCCCCTGGGCTGTCAAAATGGTGGGCCTGCTGTCTGAGTACACGGGTTCTACCATGGCTTGGTAGTCTCTCCCTCTTAACCCGATTGCATTCCGACACCAGATCATTTCACTTTTGGGGGGCATGGCAATGGGGAGCGGGTCGCTCATCCATTCCTCACGCTACCGATCTCACCACCAGACAGTTCTACCTGTTGCCATCTCATCAGGGCTCTTATCTCCTTCTGGAGGACCCTCTGCTGGCTGGAGCTCACATTCATCGCCACCTGCTGCAAAATTACAATTGCTTCTGAAAGACAATTTTCAATCACATTAGTACCCAAGGTTATTTTAGGGTGACTTTCTCGACGGTCAATGTCCACAATGATCACTCCCTGTGCCGGCAGTTCAACTTTACCAATCTTAATGGTCATCTCTCTGAACCCCACCTGCGGCACGGGTTGACCATTGCTGGCGATGATGCTCAAGTCATCATCTGGATAACGAGTTATATCAGTGTCACTCCAGTACTGCTTAAAAAGTACATATTGGATGGTAGTCACTTGGGACCCGGTGTCCAGCAGTGCACTCATGGGGATACCGTCCAGCACTACGGGTAAAACCGGGCGTTCCCCTACCTACTTATCACGCCAATTAGATGGGCCTGATGACCTTATGCCTGGGGGTTGGCCCTTTGCCCCAGGTCGGACCCATTTAAAGTACAGTACCTGGCTACGTGTCCCGGCTGGCTGCAACGGCGGCAAATCGGCTGTCCATCCTCAGTGTAATGATCGGCGGGCCTCCCTCTGAACGACGGGATCCTCCTCCGTCGACGCCACGGGACATCCTCCGGACTGGAAGCCAGCTTGATTGGTCCTGACGGGTCCATCTGTAACGACTGTACGGTCCTGGACAATGCAGCAACACTCTTTGTTAGTTCTTGGACCTGATGGTGCAGGTTTGCAGGCGGGGATGGATTTAGGGCCTGCGCATCAGCCCCCACAAGGTCTGCGGGATAGGGTGCCGCCCCCTGGTGGTAAGGGATGGCTGGGCGCCGGGAAGCTACAGCGCCACCCGGTGCAGGTTCTCGGAGCACCCGGATGGCCCTATCGTTGAACTGTGCAAAAGTCAAATCGGGGTTCTGTAGGGCCATGAGGCGCAGCTGGGTTCTGTGGGCGCTGGACAGCAGACCTTCTATGAACTGGTCAGTCAATAGTTTATCTGTATCCTGCATGCTGCCAGGGTCAGCTTGCTTAATTGCCCCCAAGGCTTCCTGTAAATTTAGGGCATAATCTCGGATGCTATCTTGAGCTCGCTGCTTACATCCATAGAACCGCATTTTGATTTCTGCTGAGGTACGGGCATCAAAGGTGTCCCGTAGACGGGTCAGAACCCCCCTTACAGTCCTTTTCTCCTCAGCTGTCCAAGACTTTACCTCCCGCTGGGCCGCACCAGTTAACTGCCCTATCAGTATGCTTACCTTCTATTCTTCTGTCAGGGGATAAACTTTGAACAGGCTATACAGCCTTTCTTTAAAGTCGCCCAAGGTATGCGACTCGCCGGCATACTGGGGCAGCCAGGCCGCTCCGGGGATATAGGCAGGGGTGGATTAAGAGTAGCAAGGGCCCCGGGCAGTTTAGAAGGCGCGGGCCCCCTCCACACAGCTGATTTATCACGTGACATGTCACATGATCCCCTGTGATAGATCATGTGATAGTTCATGGGAAATTAATTTGGCATAATATTAATTGTGCTGCCTCATCTGAGAGCAGCACAATATTGGGGCAGATACCCTGATTCCAGCGATGTGTCACTTTTTCAGCTACTTGTTGCCATTTTGAGAAAATCACCGTTTTATCTGCTGCAGATCTAGCAGCTCTCTGAATGCTGCGCTCTGTATAGCCCCACCCACACCACTGATTGGCAGCTTTCTGCCCATGCTCAGTGTACACAGAAATCTACTGATCAGTGATGGGGGTGGGGTCCTACAGAACTTACTAGTCATCTAGTGATAATTACCTTCTGACAAATCAATGATTTTATCAAAACAACACTAAGCAGCTCAGTAAGTGACACATTACTGGAATCAGTGCCTCTAACCCTACATTATGCTGCTCTCAGATTAGGTGGCAAAAACCTGATGACAGATTCCCTTTAAAAGAGCTGTAAAGACAAAAAAGTTTGTATTAAAAAAAATACAAGCCATTTGTTAAATTAACTTTTTTTCATTGTTAATTCACGTTAGACTGTATCTTCAACACTTTTGTCAGCAGGTCTTATTACAGACTCTGAATAGGGCAGCTCTCTCCCTCTCCCTCAGCAGAAAGTCACAGCATGGTTAAAAAACTGGATCTTTTATGATTTTTTCATAATAAATAAAAAGGACATGCAAGTCCTCCAAACTATTTTTCGTTTCTCTATAGGGGAGGTCCTAAATCTTTCTTGCTCTTTAGTTGATCACATGTCAAAAATGCAAAGCATTTACTATGAACTCGCCTAAAAAAATATACACTTGGAGAGTAATATCATCATCTACATGTAAATATTCCTTGACTCTAAGGGCTCGCTCACACTGTCGTATAACACGGCCGAATGCTATGTGATGTTTTATCGGATAGGACTCGGCTCTATGTTATACTATGGGACAGTGCGATTATTGGAATGAGAAAATAATCTCATTCGATATTCGGACCATGTGCACCCATACAAGTCTATGGGTGCACGTAAAACATTGGACTGCACTCGGACGTCATCCAAGTGCAGTCCGATGAACACTCACAGAGACTATGGAGAAGATGGAGAAAGTAAGTTCTCCATCTTCTCCATATCTGTGCTGCGAGAGAATCGGATCACACTCAGTTGAAGCTCTGACAGAGTTTGAGCCGAGTGTCATTAGCATAATTGGCCCTATTCTCTTGCATGAGAGAATATATGGCTTAGTGAGTGGACCCTAAAACTGAATAGTAGTGACGGACAGGCACCACACAAGCGGGATCCATGTAGCTCTCAGATGTCATGTAGGTAGGGCTTCATTCCATGGGGTAGAGCTTAATTTCAAAGTATATAAAAAAAATGGACTTCAAATAAAAATTAAATAAACACAAAAAGCACTAATTGAATTATTTTTTTCATATTTATGTTTGCAGCCCCTTTAAAAACCCTTTGAGGACCAAGGCACATATATGTCCCATAGTTTTAAACTGGAAAAAAAATTGATTGAATAAAATTTAAGGTCCCCCAAGGTTTAAGTAGGTCATAAATTCATATGAATACTTGCTCATACAATTGCACATGCCAAAAGATGAAGAAGAACAGAATCAAAAATATGACATTAAGTGGAACACTTACAGGTATTCAAGTTGAAAGAGACCAGCAAAGGCATCGTCTCGAATGACAGTAAATGAGTTAGAATTCAGCAAGCTGAAAATGAAGACAGCAGGTTAGAAGCGAACCAGACTTTATGGTGCTCAGAATTAGTCAAGCAGAATTTATTGACTGCTCTTGCAAAACACTGAGACTCCCGCTGTGTATAGATGGCTCCGTGCGGCCTCCCGCTGTGTATAGATGGCGCCGTGCGACCTCCCACTGTGTATAGATGGCGCCGTGCGGCCTCCCGCTGTGTATAGATGGCACCGTATAGATGGCTACGTGCGGCCTCCTGCTGAGTATACGTGTATAGCTGGCTACGTGCGGCCTCCTGCTGAGTATAGATGCCGCACGGCGCTCCCCCCAGAGACAGCAGGAGGCCGCACAGCGCCATCTATACTCAGCGGGAGACCGCACGTAGCCATCTATACACAGCAGGAGGCCGCACGGCGACATCTATACTCAGCGGGGGGCCGCACGTAGCCATCTATACACAGCGGGGGGCGCACGTAGCCATCTATACACAGCGGGGGGGCGCACGGCGCCGTCTATAAACAGCGAGGGGCCGCACGTAGCCATCTATACACAGCGGGAGGCTGCACGGAGCCCCCCCAGAGACATCAGGAGGCCGCACGGCGCCAACTATACTCAGCAGGAGGTCGCATGCAGTCATACACACACACAAACATATACAGACACGCATAAACACATTTGAAACACAAAAATACATACAAACAGGCATCACACAATGACATCTGCCCACACACACACACACACAAACAGACAGACATCACACACACACACACCTGCCCACACACACACCTGCCCACACACACACACCTGCCCACATACACATCTGTGTGTGTGTATGTATAGTGTGTGTGTGTGTGTATAATGTGTGTGTATGTATACTGTGTGTGTATGTATAGTGTGTGTGTGTGTGTGTGTATAATTTGTGTGTGTGTATTTTTTTTTTAAGTTAAAAACAAGTAAAATGCTTGTGGCATCAATATCAAGACTCCAGATATAAGGGCCTATTCACACTGAATTTTGCAATGCATTCATCTCCTCTTTCCAGGCTTCTATCTAAATCCCTGAAAAATGGCATTCAGATGTGCCTTGACATAGCCATTGATTTGGACAAAGGCAAACCGAGGCTAAAGTCTGAATCTTTAGGCTCCATTTTCTCTGCTTTCAGATGTCTCATTTCAGACAGCACAATCCTGAATTTCAGGGATTCAGTTGTAAGCCTTGTGTAAAGACCTGAATGCAGCGCTGAATGTAGTGTGAATAGGTCCTTACATCCTACACCACCTCAGGGGATTGTTGTTATGGAGTATTGCCCCTGGGTGGCCGCAGTTATGACCACCACCAGGGCTCGCGGTCACCCACCCTAACTTTGGTATTCTGGGGAGCTGGTATAATGAATATCTGAGAAGAGCCCTAGAGAAGCAAGAACATTGGACAACCAAGAGGTGGTGGCCTCAAGTCAGGTGTAGTGTTCAACAGGGCAAGACTTTCTAACCTGCCCACACACACACACACACACACATATACACACACACCTGCCCACACAGACACACACACACACCTGCCCACACAGACACACACACACCTGCCCACACACACACACACACACACACACACCTGCCCACACACATACACATCTGCCCACACACACACACACACACACACCTGCCCACACACACACACACACCTGCCCACACACAAACACACCTGCTCACACACAAACACACCTGCCCACACACACACCTGCCCACACACACACACACCTGCCCACACACATACACACCTGTCCACACACACACACCAACACCTGCCCACACACACACACACCTGCCCACACACACACACACACCTGCCCACACACACACACACACCTGCCCACACACACATCTGCCCACACAGACACCTGCCCGCAAACACACACACACACCCATATACACACACCTGCCCACACACACACCTGCCCACACACACACACACACCTGCCCACACACACACCCACACCTGCTCACACAGACACCTGCCCACACACACACACACACACACACACACACATATACACACACACACATATACACACACACACCTGCCCACACAGACACACACACATATACACACACACACATATACACACACACACACACCTGCCCACACAGACACCTGCCCCCACAGACACCTGCCCACAAACACACACACACCTGCCCACACACACATCTGCTCACACACACACACACTCACCATCCCCCGGCTCAATTCCTCCTGCCTGCTCTCTCTCTTTTCCGGTGCAGCACTGCAGGCCGGGGCGCACTGTGTGACGTCACAGCTAGGAGACACAGCCGCGCACAAGGCCATGTCTCCTAGCAGTGACGCGGCCGGGCCAGCACAGGGAAGTTAACTGCTGCAGTGCTGGCCCGGCCGATGAAGAAGTAGCGGTGGCCGCTGCTGGGGGAGCAGTCCAGGCCTCCCCCTCCCGCCACTGCTACCGCTATGTGCCGCGGCGGCCCGCACATATAATGAGGGCAATCCGGCATTAGACACCCCGCCTGGAGCCGTGGACCCCCTGCAGGCTCAGGGCCCTGGGCGGTCGCCCGGATTGCCCTCATTATAATCCGCCTATGGATATAGGGCATGGAAAACGGCATCACAGCTGCAGCGGCTACGCTGGTGGTAGAGGGTCCCTCCGCGTCCGACATCTTCCTCCCTCCTAATTAACCGTGGCCTACCTTCTGGCGATCCTCTTCTGTAGGCCGCGGCTTCCCTCGCGATGCTCTGGGAGAGGACCTTGCGTTGCTCGGTGATGACATCGGCATCCGCTGGATCTCCATCCAGGACCTTGAGCAGCGTCTCAGCGTAGGGCGGGGCTTCAGGTCTCACGCGTTTTTGGACGTCCACGCCCCTCTTCTTCCCGCGCGTCGTCCCGAAGATGGCGCCCGATGGCGGGAAACGGCTCCGATTGGCGGGAAATGGCCCCAAATGGCGGGAAACTTCACTCAGATATGTATAGAGTCTTTTCCAGGCACGCAATACCCGTTTGTGGCGGGTTGGTCACAATTCTGCCGACTACGCCAAAGCTGACTCCCCCCCTGGGCCGTGGGGTACCCGGAACCGGGCCTTCTAGTGTACGGTGCTGATGGGGGTAGTAGTGGCAACCCGATCCCGTGGCTCAGGGTGGTCAGACCAAATGGTGGCAGTCTATTTATCAGTGTTTTGAATGTCCGACTACGCCACCCGTGGATTGCGGTTGGAGATAACCGCCGCTGCAAGGCAGACCGCTGAGGCTGGTGCTGGTGTGCAGCACAGGGGTAGGATAACTCCCCATGGGAAGAGTGTAGCCTCAGGGCAGTGTAGGTGGATGTTGGGGGTGATAGTGCAGGCCGCAATAGTAAGAGTTCAGAGTCCGCTTCAAACAGTTCAGGGTCTTTATTGTAGATATTATTAATGGCCCAACAGTACCGGTTAGGAATGGGCCTGGGTGTCTGAGAGCAATCGGGCGAGCCCCACTGGTCAGGGTGAGTGTGTAGGCCTACCGTTCTCTCTATGCTCTTTCTGACTATCCCCCTTTTCGTGGTGTAATAGCCCACGTCCCTGAGCTGGCCGTGTACTTCTCTCCTGTATGGCTTGCGACTCAGGCCTTGGGTACCTGTTTGTTGCTCCTCGATGTACTGATCCCTCTGTGTGGCGGAGCCTCCAGGCTTCTTAGGCCAAGGGACCTGAAATCCCTCGCAGCTTGGTTCTCTGCTGCTGGGCTTGTAACCCTGACAGCCTCGGACCCCAATGTCCAGTAGATTGGTTCTCTGCCAGGACCGGCTCTCGTCGCCTCTGTCCCTGGCTTGCAGTTTCTCCTCTGCCTCACGGACTCCTCAGCAACAGCTGAACTGTCCCTCCTTCTCTGGGACTAGTCTCACTCCTGAGCTAGGTCTTCCAGTTCTCTCTAACCCTGCCCCCAGTTCCAGCTTTTATAGGGGCAGCCAGCTCCCCCTGCTGGCCTGGGACAGGAGGTGCTGTATGCTAATTGTCCCTAACCAGGGGACCTCCCTCCTGCTTTCAGAAACAGATTATTGTTTGTGGCATCCAGGCCTGGGGTGACACACACACACTGCTCTATATTTAGTATGATGCCCCCACTCCTCCATATATATAGCATGATAGTCCCACTGCTCCATATACAGGTGCATCTCACTAAATTAGAATATCATCAAAAAGTTAATTTATTTCAGTTCTTCAATACAAAAAGCTGTCTTTCAGCTCATCTGCATTGTTGGGTCTGGTGTCTCTCATCTTCCTCTTGACAATACCCCATAGATTCTCAATAATAGATTCTCTATGGGGTTAAGGTCAGGCGAGTTTGCTGCCAATCAAGCACAGTGATACTGTTGTGTGTAAACCAGGTATTGGTACTTTTGGCCGTGTGGACAGGGGCCAAGTCCTTCTGGAGAATGACATTTTTATCTCCAAAAAGCTTGTCGGCAGAGGGAAGCATGAAGTGCTGTAAAATGTCCTGGTAGCCGGCTGTGCTGACTTTGGTCTTGATAAAACACAGTGGACCTACACCAGCAGATGACATGGCCTCCCAAACCATCACTGATTGTGGAGCCTTCACACTAGACCTCAAGCAGCTTGGATTGTGGACTCTCCACTCTTCCTCCAGACTCTGGGACCTTGATTTCCAAATGAAAATCGGAACTCTAGGACCTTGTGGAGTGTGTCAATGACTGCCTTCTGGACATCTGTCAAGTCAGCAGTCTTCCTCATGATTGTGGAGCATACTGAAACAGTATTGAAGAACTGGAATAAATTAACTTTTTGAAGATATTCTAATTTAGTGAGATGCACCTGTATATACTATGATGGTCCCACTGCCCCACATACATATAGTATAATGGCCCCACTACTCCATATGTAGTATGATGGACCCACTACTCCAGATATATAGTAGGATGGCTCCACTGCCCGATCATTTAAAAAAATATCTCACTTAATCCTGATTCCCTACATCACGGCCTCTGTCTCCTCTTCCATGGCGGGACAGCAGAGCAGAGCGATGCAATGATGTCACCGAGCCACCTGCGTGAGGATGCTGACATCTCGTTAACCGCAGGCCTATGGCGATCTGTGGCATATGAAAGAGATAGTGATAGGGCAGGGAGCTTGTGTCCCACTGCTTTATCATGCGACGCCTCTGCATAAGAGACATTAGGGCTACATTAGCTACGTCACAGAAGACACTGGAGCTGGAGTATATAGAATAGGAGACACTGGGGCTGGCGTATATTCATCACAGGATACATTGGGGCTAGAGCATATACATCACAGAAGAAGCTGGAGTATATAGAATAGGAGACACTGGGGCTGGAGTATATAGAATAGGAGACACTGGGGCTGGCGTATATTCATCACAGGATACATTGGGGCTAGAGCATATACATCACAGAAGAAGCTGGAGTATATAGAATAGGAGACACTGGGGCTGGAGTATATAGAATAGGAGACACTGGGGCTGGCGTATATTCATCACAGGATACATTGGGGCTAGAGCATATACATCACAGAAGAAGCTGGAGTATATAGAATAGGAGACACTGGGGCTGGAGTATATAGAATAGGAGACACTGGGGCTGGCGCATATACAGTTCTGCTCAAAAGTTTACATACCCCGGCAGAATTTTTCCTTTCTTGGCCTTGTTTCAGAAAAAATGAATGATAACAAAAACACTTTTTCTCCACTCATGGTTATTGGTTGGGTGAAGCCATTTACTGTCACATTTCTGTGTTTTCTCTTTTTAAATCTTAATGACAACTAGTGATGAGCGAGCATGCTCGCTACTGCTCGGTGCTCGCCCGAGTATCTCACTGCTCGAGATGCTCTGCGCTCACCGAGTATTTCCGGGTTGGTCGGGCGGGAAGTCGGGACCCATCCCTGCATGTTTGGTGCTCTTTACAGAGCCAATGAACATGCAGGGATTGCCTGCCATGCACTGTAATGCCATAGCCATGTTGGTTGTGGGCATTACAGTGATTGGCTGGCTGCACAGCGTCATCAGGTCTATATCTGACCTGGCACCGCCATGCTCATCACAGTCACTCCGGATCAGACAGTGTAGGGAGAGCTGCTGCTGCGTTAGGGAGAGATTTGATCGTGCATTAGGTAGTGTAGTGAGAAAAACCGCACATTACACATATACATCTCAACAAACAGTCCTTCTGAGGACTAATCCATCTGCAGAGATATCAGGCAGGCAGTGTAAATAGGCAGGCAGGCAGTGTATATAGCAGACTGCAGTGCATATAGCACAAGAGGCTCCATTCCAATTCTGCCTTCTGCTGCTGTTAGATATTTCTATACAAAGGCCCAGGTCTCAGGGGCGAGGAATACTTTTCTTTGGATCTTAATCCTCATTATTTGCTTATAAAGCAATCCAGAGAACACCGTTTTTCTGCACCATTTGCTTGTTGGCACTGCAGAATACAGCCAGGTCCTTTCCATATTAGAGCGCTAGAAATCCAGCTATTTAAAACTGTGTTTTCTCCGTCACACAGATCACATATACGTTGTCAGAAAATACTGCCATTTCTGGCCTCCATTTTTTCAGTGTGTCAGTGAAGCAATTCACAGCAGTTTGCTGTTCACACTACTTACCTACAGGCCAGGTATTTAAAACTCTGTTTTCTCCATCACACCGATCACATATAACTTCGCTTCAAACTCAATCATTTGTAGTGAGCGTGGAAGATACTATCCTCCATTTAAAATGGGCAAGGCACGTGGCAAGGGACGGGGAACTGGACGTGATGGTAATGGTGCATGCAGAGGCCGAGGACAAGGCCGTGGGCAAGCCGAAATTGTGCCACAACAAACACCCACATCTTCTCGCCTGACCTTCCTGTCCCAATTTCTAGGGGACCGCAGCACACCACTATTGAACCCAGATCAGTGTCAAAAGGTTGTTGGTTGGATAGCGGATAATGCTTCCAGTCACTTAGCCACCACCACCACCACCACCCTGTCTTCCACACGGTCAAGTCTCAGTAGCCATGAGTCTGGACCTCATATTCCTCACCCTGATCCTCCTTCCTCCCACCATGCCGAGTACCCAGAGACAATTGATCCCACACTTGGACAATCTGAAGAGCTGTTCACTTTTCCATTTATAGATTCGGGCCTCTCGCCCGGTCCACTTGAAGCGGGGCAAGAGGAGATCACGTGTAGCGATGCCCAAATATTTGAGCAGCCACGGTCACACGAAGGCGACGGTGGGAAACTGTCATAAGAGGTGGACGATGATGAGACACAATTGACAGAAAGTCAGGAATAGTACCAGGGTGCAGAAGTGGGAGACGAGGTGGTGGATGATATAGTAACTGACCCAACCTGGCAGGAGGACATGCAGAGCAAGGACAGCAGCACACAGGGGGAGGGAGGCAGAGCACCCCAACAGGCAGGAAGAAGCAGTGTGGTGGCCGCAGACAGAAGGCAGGCTACCATTTCCCGTAACACCAACATGAAGGAAGTTGCCACTACAACTGTTAGGTCTTCCCGAGTCTGGTTGTTTTTTAAAGACTCTGCCGATAACTCCAAAAAGGCCATTTGCATCACGAGCCAGACCAGCATCAGCAGGGGTGGCAAAACGACCAGCCTGACCACCACCAGCATGATGAGGCACATGGCAGCAAAGCACTCGACTTTGTGGGCCGAACACCAGGGTCCAGGAACAGTGTCTACAGGTGGCACCATTGCTTCTTCTGCTGTTGTGCATGCAAGTCAATCCCCTGTCCATAGTGCATGCAAAGATGCCTCCTGCCCTGCTCCTGTCATTGCACACTCTCAAGTAGCAGCATCAGGAAGCACGTCCATGTCCTTGTCCCAGCGCAGCGTTCAGTTGTTCATACTCCAGTCCTTGGAATGCAAGCGCAAATATGCAGCCAACGTCCCACAGGCCACACTACTAAATTCTCACAATTCACGACTGCTTGGCTCGAAATGTTGCCTTTTAGGCTTGTGGAAACAGAAGCATTCCGCAACCTGATGGCGGCGGCCATCCCTCGGTACTCTGTCCCCAGCCGCCACTATTTCTCCCAGTGTGCCGTCCCCACATTACACAAGCAAGTGTCCCAAAACATTAGCCGTGCCCTCAACAACGCAGTTACCGGTAAAGTCCACCTAAACACGGACACGTGGACAAGTGCTTGTGGGCAGGGACGGTACATCTCGCTGATGGCACACTGGGTTAACATAGTGGAAGCCGGGACCCAGTCGGACCTTGGGACGGAACACGTCCTCCCGACGCCAAGGATTGCAGGCCCTAGGTCAATCAGGGTTGCCCCCACGGTCTACAGCTCCTGAACCTCATGCTCCTCAGCCTGCTCCTCCTCCTCAGCCTCCATCTCCGAAATGACCACATCAGTCACAAGCTGGAAGCACTGCAGCACTGCCTCGGCCAAGCGGCAACAGGCTGTGCTGAAGCTAATATGCTTAGGTGAAAAAACACACAATGCTGAAGAGTTATGGACAGCTCTGAAAGAGCAGGCAGATCTGTGGCTCAAACCGCTGAACCTACAGCCAGGCATGGTCGCGTGTGACAATGGCTGGAACCTGGTGGCGGCTCAGAGGCGAGGCGAGCTCACACACGTACCATGCCTGGCCCATGTGCTTAACCTCGTGGTTCAGCGGTTACTCAAATCCTACCCGGAGCTGCCGGATCTGCTTGTTAAAGTATGCCGCCTGTGTGCCCATTTTAGAAAGTCAGCTACAGCTTCCGCTGCCCTTGCAGTGTTTCAGCAGCGTTTGCAGCTTCTGGCTCACAGACTGGTGTGTGATGTCCCCACACGTTGGAACTCTACATTGCAGATGTTGGGAAGGATTTGTGAGCAGAAGAGGGCAGTTGTTGAGTACCAGCATCAAAAAGGCTATCGGTATTCAGTTCAGACTCCACACATAAGACCTCAGTAGTGGACGTGGATGTCAGACATATGTACCATCCTCCAAAACTTTGAGGACTCCACCAAGATGGTGAGCGGCGATGACGCCATAATTAGCGTCACCATCCCGCTTCTCTGTCTTCTGAAACGCTCTCTGCTCACAATCAAAGATGATGCATTGCAGGCGGAGAATGATAAGATGGAGCAATTAACCATACAGGGTGATTACACACAGCCAAGCCTCATCTCATCCCAACGTGGATTGGGTGACAATGAGGAAGAGGAGGAGGAGGAAGGACAGGAACTAGTTTCATGCACTATAGACGGTGCTATCTGCACAGCTGTCATACCGTCTGTTCAGCGTGGATGGCCAGAGGACAGAGAGGAGGAGGAGGAGAGCATGGTCAGTCATCCTCTTGGTGAGGACACGGAAGTCTTGCCTGTTAGTAGTCTGGCACGCATGGCTGAGTTTATGTTATGCTGCCTTTCCCATGACCCTCGCATTCTCAAAATTTTAGGTCATTACTGGTTGGTGACACTTCTAGACCCACTCTACAAGGAGAACTTTATATCTCTTATTCCTGAGGCGGACAGGTGTACAAAAATGAGGCAGTACCAGAAGGCCCTTGTTGCGGACCTATTAAAAAAATTCCCATCTGAAAACGCTGGAGGCAGAGGGCACACTTCGTTCGACAACCAAGGAGTACAGGCGAGAGAGACACAACTTCAATCCAGCAGAGGCAGGGGAACACTGTCAAAGTTCTGGGAGAGTTTTCTCAGACCCTCCCATCGCACAGGCCCTGAGGCGCAGGGTACTCTCACAAGGAGTGCAAAGTTTGGGAAGATGCTGAGGGAGTACCTTGCCGTACCGTACCAACGTCCTCCGTGATTCCTCTGTGCCTTATAAATATTGGGTATCCAAGCTAGATATGTGGAATGAACTGGCTCTCTATGCCTTGGAGGTCCTGGCCTACCCTGCTGCCAGCGTTTTATCAGATCGGGTTTTTAGTGCCGCTGGTGGAATTATAACTGATAAGCGCATCCTCCTGTCAACTGAAAATGCTGACAGGCTGACTCTTATAAAAATGAACAAGGGCTGGATTGGGCCAGACTTCTCAACACCACCGAATGATAGTGACGCGCCCCCTGGGCCATGTTCAGGGGATACCCGGAGCCGGATCTGGATAGGGGTAGTAGTCCTTGTGGCGGTGACCCGGTCCGTGCCCAGGGTGTCAAACTAAGTGGCAGTCTATGGCAGTAGATGTTAACTTGATCGACTACGCCACCCGTTGAGTGCGGCTTTGAAGCCGCCGCTGCAGAACAGTCCACTGAGGCCAGGTGTATCAGGATGTGCAGCGTGGTGGTATAACCCCCAACGGGAGGGGTATGGCCTCAGGGCAGCAGATGCGGATGATGGGGGTAGTTGTAGTGTAGAAAGGAGAGTCAGAGACGTGGGATGCAGTTTCAGGGTTTTTACTCACGGGTGTTCCTTTGGTCACTCTGGCCTTGAGTGACCACCCGAGCCGTGCTGCGTCCACCAGGTCCTCGACTCGGCCAACCCCCAGGCAGTTCCGGAGCGTGGTCCTGAGCTTCCCTCTCTCCTCTCTTTCTCCTGGCCGTCCCCACCAGGGATCCACCTTTGGCCGGCTCCCTCGGGTCTCTTGGTGGTTAAACCTTCTCTGGGTTCCCTGACCCTATACTTGGTGTGCCTTTCTGGTGGATTTGGTGGGCGTCGTGGCAAATCTTGACCATGACCTCCGGTTCCTGGCTGAGGATGATTGACCTCCACCAGCTTGGGTTCCGGTACCCGTGTCCGCCAACCCTTCACCCTTCTGGCTTAATTCTGGGTTCTCAGGGTTCCCTCTTGTCTTCCACTCTGGGCCTTCCTTCTTCCTCTCTCCTCACTGCAGGCCTAGCCCTGGAGCTGGGCCCAGACGGAGCCACAGCTCCTGTCAGCCCTCCTGGCTGAACTCTTCCTCAGCTCCTAAAAAGACCCTGTCCTAAGATGGTGCCCACCTTATATACTCCCTCTATGTGTGAGCCCAGGTGACCATCACCCAATGAGCTCCTAGCTTTACCCAGAGTGCTCCCCCTATCTGCCCCTACACTACTGGGATGTTCCACCCCCCTTCCCACTCCAGCCAGGGACAGACGCTGTCGTACCTGCACATATATACTTGGTGGGAGTACCGTAGTTCTGTCCCCCGGAAATGGGATGTATGTAGTGCATGCAGCCTACTAAGCTCAGTTCCACACTCCATCCTTACCCGGGAGTGGAATACCACACCTCTGGGTTGAGGTGCAATACCCCTGTAGCAGCCGAGTCCTCAGGGTGCTACATTCCCCCCTGGTAAATCACAGCACGTCCTCGGGCTGTAAAAGAATAAAAACATACCAAAACATACAATTTTTTTTCATAACATCCATAAACATATAAAACATTATATACATTATCAGCAGCATAAAACTTTTTCATAATAAACTTTTCATTGTAAACATTCTTGTTCCTCCGGCCACGGTGCAACTTGTGACCGGGTAAAGTGCAACAGTCTCTTTTAGAAAAAACACAGTTTCCTATAAAACCGGTAGGGGGCGCCTTAGGAAGCGCAACTATATACAAGGGGTTATGGCCGCTCTCAGTCCTCGGCCAGTGGGGATAAGGATTGGCTGTTCACAGTCCTCAGCCTGTTAAGGGATAGGGGACACACGGGTAACAGTTCACACTTGTCCCAACGGGGACTATACTTTTCTGGCAACAGTTCCTGTACCCTTACGGGTAACTATTTACAGTTCCACTTTACCGTACTTCAGTAACGGCGTCCTCCTGCTCCTTCTCGCGGGTAGGCTTCAGACCCGTCCGGGTCCTCTTGTCCTTCCTCACACCGCAGCTCTTCCTCCGTCAACCGGTGTACATGAAGGGCGTAGGGTCCTTTGGCACATTGATGCCGGGTAAAGGTGACCTCGTCACCCAGGTATAGGTCACGACCTCTGTGTCCCTCCGGCAGATGGCTCTCGACGTCCCTGCGGGTCACAAAGACGTCGCCGGGGGTGCGGTGGTCCCGGATGAAGCCCCAACCATGCTGCAGTTGGAATTTGATTACAGTCCCGGTGGCACGGGGACCATGGGCTGCACGGGGGTTCCGTCGGGTCCGGCTCTTCTGCTCTGCACTCTGTACTTGCAGCCGCTCCTCGCGGACCCGCCTCTCTCTCCGTTCCCTGTCGAAGACCTCCAATTGCTGCCGGCAGCACTCCGCACGCTCAGCTGCGGCCGCCCGGGTTTCTTGAGTGAACCCGATGAGGTCTCCTCCAGTGGGGTCCCACGCGAACTGCGCCTCCTCCAACGAGAGTGGGGTGATCTTGACAGGCGCCGGAGCCGGAATCAGGGGCTCGCACAGGGGTCCTTCCTTCCGGAGTCGGAGATGGTAGTACTCCGGTGGCCACACAAAGGGCTGCCCATCCGGGCAAGTGTGTTGGGCGAATAGATCTTCACCCAGGTGCGGCACTGTGGAAGTTGAGGGCGCGGTGGTGGCAGCGGCGCCCGGGTCTTCCAGGCCTTGCGACCAGGCTTGGGGCACCCTGAAGGTAAAGGGCACCGTGGAGACGGCGGCGCCCGGGGGTACTTGACCTTGCGACCAGGCCGGTGGCTTAGTGGAGGTAGAGGGCGCTGTTGGGTCTGCGGCGCCCGGGGGTACTCGGCCCTGCGACCAGGCCGGTGGCATTTCCTGCTTGGCCGCGCTCAGGGTTGAGGCGCGTGACGTCACAGGGGGCGTGGCCGCGGCTCCTGCCGCTTGAGGCCTAGCTGGGAACGGTGGCGGTGCAGCGACAGGCACGGTAGGGGGAATTTCGGGCTCTGCGACGGGGAGCTGGGGCAGGTTCACGGTTATTAGGCTTGGGGTTGTGACGTCCCCTTTACCTGCCTCCGTCTCTTCAGCTCCTTCCTCGGCGTCGTCTCCGGCCTTCATTCCTCCTGCACCATCCTCAGAGGCGGTCAGACTCCTCGTCTCGGGTGGCGTGCTCCGCTGGCGGGTTCCAGCCTGCTGGGCCATCTCCCTACTCCACTCAGTCAGCATTTCTCGCTGCACCCGGGCCATCCTCCGTGCGAGGCCCTCCAGCGCGGTCTGTGCACGCTCCCGGTCTTGGGGGAGCTGTGCCAGGATCTCCACCAGGCCTAGTGGGGTGGTTGCTTGCAACAGGCTCCTGACCACAGGGTCGGTGCTGCCTGACTCTCCCTCCATCTCCGGGTGCGACCTCTCCAGACTCCTCCAGGCTGCACCCATCCTCGCTCTTTTGTTCTGTATCCGCCCATACTGAGGGCGGTCCCGGGGCAACTCGGTGATTGTCAGTTCCAGGGGCAGTCCCCTCACGCTGATGGACATCTCTATCATTACAGTCTCTGCTGGTGGGGGCGGTTTCCGCTTTTGGCGCCATTCTTGGACCTGGCCCACGATGGGAGGTGGCCCCTTGCCACCCTCTGGCACGCCCATAATGGCGTCCGCTCTGCCAGGGCGGGAAATCTTCTCAGATGGCGGGAATCGTCTCCCAGTGGCGGGAAACTCCGTGGATGGCGGGAAAAGACTGCAGATGACTGGCAAACGGCGGGAAACGATCCGAGATGGCGTCCGATGGCGGGGACCCTCCGGAACCGGCGGGAGACTTCTTTTTGAGGTAAATGTGAACTTTTCTTCAGGCACGCAGTACCCGGTGGTTGCGGGCACGTAATCCTGCCGACTACGCCAAAGTTGACGCACCCCCTGGGCCATGTTCAGGGGATACCCGGAGCCGGATCTGGATAGGGGTAGTAGTCCTTGTGGCGGTGACCCGGTCCGTGCCCAGGGTGTCAAACTAAGTGGCAGTCTATGGCAGTAGATGTTAACTTGATCGACTACGCCACCCGTTGAGTGCGGCTTTGAAGCCGCCGCTGCAGAACAGTCCACTGAGGCCAGGTGTATCAGGATGTGCAGCGTGGTGGTATAACCCCCAACGGGAGGGGTATGGCCTCAGGGCAGCAGATGCGGATGATGGGGGTAGTTGTAGTGTAGAAAGGAGAGTCAGAGACGTGGGATGCAGTTTCAGGGTTTTTAACTCACGGGTGTTCCTTTGGTCACTCTGGCCTTGAGTGACCACCCGAGCCGTGCTGCGTCCACCAGGTCCTGGACTCGGCCAACCCCCAGGCAGTTCCGGAGCGTGGTCCTGAGCTTCCCTCTCTCCTCTCTTTCTCCTGGCCGTCCCCACCAGGGATCCACCTTTGGCCGGCTCCCTCGGGTCTCTTGGTGGTTAAACCTTCTCTGGGTTCCCTGACCCTATACTTGGTGTGCCTTTCTGGTGGATTTGGTGGGGGTCGTGGCAAATCTTGACCATGACCTCCGGTTCCTGGCTGAGGATGATTGACCTCCACCAGCTTGGGTTCCGGTACCCGTGTCCGCCAACCCTTCACCCTTCTGGCTTAATTCTGGGTTCTCAGGGTTCCCTCTTGTCTTCCACTCTGGGCCTTCCTTCTTCCTCTCTCCTCACTGCAGGCCTAGCCCTGGAGCTGGGCCCAGACGGAGCCACAGCTCCTGTCAGCCCTCCTGGCTGAACTCTTCCTCAGCTCCTAAAAAGACCCTGTCCTAAGATGGTGCCCACCTTATATACTCCCTCTATGTGTGAGCCCAGGTGACCAGCACCCAATGAGCTCCTAGCTTTACCCAGAGTGCTCCCCCTATCTGCCCCTACACTACTGGGATGTTCCACCCCCCTTCCCACTCCAGCCAGGGACAGACGCTGTCGTACCTGCACATATATACTTGGTGGGAGTACCGTAGTTCTGTCCCCCGGAAATGGGATGTATGTAGTGCATGCAGCCTACTAAGCTCAGTTCCACACTCCATCCTTACCCGGGAGTGGAATACCACACCTCTGGGTTGAGGTGCAATACCCCTGTAGCAGCCGAGTCCTCAGGGTGCTACAATAGCAGCGTAACATAAACTCAAATCCAGTGTCTTTTCTTGGGAGGTGTATTCCCATGCACCTTTTCACACCCACACATGGGTATACGCTTCCTGATTTTGGCTATTTGCTCTTGTCCTCCTCCTTCTCCTCATCCTCCACCACCATATAACCAGGGTGACCGTGGTCCATGATGCAACACCCACATAATTTTTTTTAAGGGTGTTTGACTCGCCCCTGGGCCGTGGGGCACTCGGAGCCGGGCAATAGGGAGACGGTGGGGGTAGTAGTGGCGACCCGGTTCCGTGGCTCAGGGTGGTCAGACCAGTGGTAGTCCTTTAGCCGTCCTAAGTGATGTCCGACTGCGCCACCCGTGGATTGCGGTTATTATGAACCGCCGCTGCAAGGCAGATCGCTGGGGCTGATGATGTATGCAGCTGAGGTAGTGTGACTCCCCACGGGAAGAGTGCAGCCCCAGGGTAGTGTAGTGGATGGTGGGGGTGATGGTGCAGAGAGTCCCAGTGCCGTTAGTGCTGGAGGAGCGAAAGAGTACACAGACAACGTACTGCAGTCCAATGTCTTTTACTCACAGTTCATGTACTCCGGGTCACTTCTGTCAGCAATGACCGCCCGAGCCGTGCTGCGTCCACCAGGTGAGGGGCTCGGTCAACCCCAGGCAGTTCAGGAGCATGACACAGGACCCCTTCAATCCTTTCTCTGGCCTGCCTCACCAGTGACCCACTTTTGTCCAGCTGCCGCGGACTTGTGCGGGTAAATGTGGTTCCCGTTCCCCGCTGTCCTATATGGTGCCTTCCTAGCAGGTTTGATGAGGTGTCGCACCAATAAATGATCACGACCTCCGGTCTTTGGCTGAGGGCTGTTTCTCCTCCACCAACTTGGGATCCGGTACCCTTAATCTGCCTGACCCTTCACCCTGTATTCTCGTTGGTTCTTAGGGTCCCTTCTGCCGTCTTGTTCCTGAGCCCTTCTGTTTCTCTCTTTCTCTTTCTCTTCTGTTCCTTTCTGTTCTTGTTCCTTTCTGTTCTTGTTCCTTTCTGTTCCTGGCCTTCACCCTAGGCCTGCCTCGTGGAGCTGGGCCCAGACTGAGCCACAGCTCCCTGTCAGCCCTCTCTGGCTGAACTCCTTCTCTTACTCCACTCACTGAACTTCTCTTCTTCTCTTCTCTCTGTGCTGGCTGGGCCTCAGAGGCTAGGCCCGCCTACGGAGAAGAGCCCCTTGCAGAGGCCCCCACTCTGTCACTTCTTCTCTCTGACTGAACACTGTTCTAAGATGGTGCCCACCTTTTATACCTCCCTCTAGAACATGAGCCCAGGTGACCAGCAAACAATGGGCTCCTATCTACGCTCAGGAACCAACCCCTATCTGCTCCTACATCACTGGGTATTCCTACCCCCTCCCCACTCCAGCCAGGGACATGGTCTGTCGTGCCTGCATTTCTGTCTAATGGGAGCACCGTTGAGCTGTCCCTCGGAAATGGGGTGAGTGTGCTGTATGCAGCTAACTGAACCCTGGTCCATACTCCATCCTTACCCGGGAGTGGAATATCACACCTCTGGCAGAGGTGCAATACCCCTGTAGCGGTCGAGCCCTCGGGGCGCTACATTTTTATGATGCCCTTAAAAAATTTTTTTTATACAGTATGTTCATGTATACCCCCCAGGAGTAAATGTTTGTCAGCCCATACACTTAGTGCATGGCATTACAAGTATAGGAGGCCCGCTCCTTTCTAATGGTAACAATTTTTTATGATGCGCTCCTCCACGTCTCTTCCAAGGGCCATTGAAGTGCCTCCAAATTTTTGGCAGCTCTTGCAGTCACTGCATAGTCCAACACTATGGGAGACTCTTTCCTTTCTAATGGGAATTTGTCATTACTGTGGCCTGGTCTATGTGTCTTTAAATTCTTAGTGGGTTTTTTCCTAAACTTGGTCAGCCGGTGGACTCACTGCATACCCTATAACTGTATAGCAGACCCTCTCCTTTCTAATGGGAACATGTCGTACCTTGTTAATGTGGCCCTGCTCTGTGTGTCCTTAAATTCTTAGTGGGGTTTTTCCTAAAATTTGTCAGCCGTTGGATTCACTGCATACCCTATAACTGTATAGCAGACCCTCTCCTTTCTAACGGGAACATGTCGTACCTTGTTACTGTGGCCATGCTCTTTGTGTCTTTAAATTGTTAGTGTTTTATTCAAAAATTTTGCCCACCCTTGCAGTCACAGCATGGGCATTACCACTATAAAAGACCCGCTCCTTTATAATGGGAACATTTTTTTTACTGAGACCCTCCTCTATGTCTCTTCAAAGGGGTATTAGGTTGCGTCCAAATTTTTGACAACCCTTGCAGTCACTGGATGCGCAATAACAGTATAGGAGACCCACTTGTTAATAATGGGAACAACAAAGCATAGCCCTCTGATGGCTCTCTAACAATAGCTAGGGCCGACTGCTGGCCTTTTAAGAATAGTAAGGGCCGTCTGATGTTCCTATAAAAATAGGCTTTATGACTTTCAGAGTCCCTCCATCATAAATAAAACAGGATGTGTCTGATGACACCACATTGCCAGATTAGGTTGTAAAATGTTAAAATGACTTTTCCCGGTGAATGCATTTGTCATAAAAAATAACATAAAAAAACATAACAATAGGATCTTTCTTTAGTATAAAAAACAGCATCACCAATTTAACCTCAATGTAATCACATTGTTCAGCTCATGCACCTCCTCCTCCATCTCCGAAATGACCACATCAGTCACAAGCTGACAGCACTGCTGCACTGCCTTGGCCAAACAGCAGCAGGCTGTGCTGAAGATAACATGCTTAATGCTTAATTAACAAACCGCCCAGCGCTGCATAGTTGTTGAAAGCTGTAACACAGCAGCTTGATCTGTGGCTGTCACCGCTGAACATACAGCCAGGCATGGTCGTGTGTTACAATGGGCGGAACCTGGTGACGGAGAAATGACAACCGGGGTAAATAAGGTTTCCCTCTATGCCAGTCCTTTCACAGAGCTAAAGAATATGGCATGCTGTGAAATACAACTCCCACTGAGAAGCTGTTTCAGATTGAAAAACATTCTGCCCACCAGAGGATTTGTTTCTGAGGGCTAACCTTTCTCACCCGCTCAAGAGCCCCATAGCAGCTGCAAAGTTAGCGCTATCATGAACTCTCCTGAGGTAGAAGCCAAGGCACACCAGAGAATTCTCTGGTGGGACTGTCCAACCCTGTGGGAGAACATACAAATTTCTTGCAGATGTTGTCCTTGCTGGGATTTGAACCCAGGATCCCAGTGCTGCAAGACTTCAGTGCTAACCACTGATCCAATGTGCTGCCGTTCACCCTCTAATATCTAACAGGCTGGAGAAACTTGAACCTACTGCCACTCTATCATCAGCTCCTTTGTGAGAAAATTTATTTTGGTAGCCACTCAGTCTACCAAATAAAATTCCAGAGAAGGAAATTGAGGATGGCTTCGCTGCTGGTACTGGGGGCAGTGCTAATACCATGGTGTTGTACCATAGTTTGCTGGAAATATTCCAGGCTGGTAGGAGGCAAGAAAATTGCCACAGAAAAGTACCAGCAGTAATGTTCAGGCCAGATTTCAAGTGCAAGCAGCTTTAGAGGGCTTCCTGGGAGAAATGACACGCAGGGTAGATACGGTTTCCCTCTATGCCAGTCCTTTCACCGAGCTAAATACAACTCTTAGCAAAAAAAGTTGTGGACTGGCTCCGTACCGTCCCTGGCCACATTCACCTGTCCACGTGTTTGTGGTTAGGCGGTCCTTCCCAGTAAGTGCACTGGGGAGGGCACGGGTAATGTTATTGGACCCGTGCTTGTGGAAGGCGAAGGCGATACCGGAAAAATACTGGCGGCTGGGGACCGAGTATGGACACCCGGCCGCCGCCGGCATGAGGTTATGAAAATCTTCCGCCTCCACGAGCCTAAAAGGCCACATTTCAAGTGCAAGCAGCTGTCAAAAATTTGGCAGTATAGTATTGCAGCCTGTGGGTGGGTGGCTGCCGGCATTCTTGTGCTTGCATTCCAAGGAATGGGGTAGGGACAACTGAACACTGCAGTGGGACAAGGACGTGGACGGTGATTGTTGCAAGTCTGCAACGACAGGTGCATGGCGGGAGGCATCTTCGCATGTGCCAAGGATCACTTATGATGGGCACACATTTAGGCAGTGACCTGGGATTCAGAGATGTTTCCAGAGGTCTTCCCCTTGCTGTTCCCATGTCTTTTCAGCACTGTATGCATGTGTCTGATGATGTGTCACACACCACATGGCCAGATAAGGTTGTAAAATGTTAAAATGACATTTCCTGGTGAATGCATTTGTCTTGGTTGAAAGCAATGCAAAAGTGCAAAAACGTGTCAAAAATGCTACGTGTGAACATAGCCCAAGGTGTGTAGGAGTATTTGTGTTTTTGTTTATTTATTTTGCCTTATATACAAGTCATCACCCTGGAAAGGATGTTCCTTACGCCGTAAAAGTGGCGTAATACTCTGACGACGTTGTTGACAGCAGTGATCTGGGAGTCAGAGATGCTTCCAGGGGTCTTCCCCATGCTGTTCACATGTCATTTGAGCACAGTTCCCATCGATTTGGGCAATTTTTAGGCCCTCTGCAGACCGCCGTGGGGAGCCACCTGAAAAATGCTCAAGTTTCCCCTAGACTTATATTGGGCTCATTGCTCGGGTTGAGCACCCGAGTATTTCAATTTGCTCGACCCGAGCAACGAGTACTCGAGCATTTTAGTGCTCACTCATCACTAATGACAACCAAAAACATCCAAATAATCCTGATCAAAAAGTTTACATACCCTGGTGATTTTGGCCTGATAACATGCACAGAATTTGACACAAATGGGTTTGAATGGCTACTAAAGGTAACATCCTCACGTATGACCTGTTTGCTTGTAATCAGTGTGTGTGCATAAAGCTGAGTGAGTTTCTGGGATCCAGCCACTGACGTTTCTGGATTTTGAGATGGGGAAAGCAAAAGAATTATCAACGGATCTACGGGAAAAGGTAGTTGAACTGTATAACACAGGAAAGGGAGGCAAAAAGAGTATAACACAGGAAAGGGATACAAAAAGATATCCCAGGAATTGATAATGCCAGTCTGCAGTGTTCAAACTGTGATTAACAAATGGAAAATCAGATGCTCTGTAAAAACCAAACCACAGTCAGGTAGACCAACAAAAATTTCAGCCACAACTGCCAAGAAAATTGTTCGGGATGCAAAGAAAAACCCACAAATAACATCAGCTGAGAACACACTTAGGGGTGTACTCACTTTTGTTGCCAGCTGTTTAGACATTAATGGCTGTGTGTTGAGTTATTTTGCAGGCACACCAAATTTACAGTTAAACAAGCTGTACACTGACTACTGTACATTGTATCAAAGTGTCGCATCTTCAGTGTTGTCCCATCAAAAATATATATATGTATTCCGGCCCATTTTTGGAGTTTTGTGTGAAATTATGTCCAATTTGCCTTTTTTTTCTCAGTTTTTTTGTGTTGTTCCAATAAACACAAAGGAAATAAACATGCGTGTAATAAAACATGTGTAATTTTCTGAAACAATTTCAAGGGTGCCAGCACTTTCCGCCATGACTGTATATGCAAGTAGAGTCCTTAACCCCTTTACAACCCAAAGTGGTTTGCACGCTAATGAGAAGGCCAATTTTTACAATTCTGACCACTGTCACTTTATGAGGTAATTACTCTGGAACGCTTCAACGGATCCCCCTGGTTCTGAGAATATTTTTTCATGACATATTGTACTTTATGATTGTGGTAAAATTTCTTCGATATCACTTGTGTTTATTTGTGAAAAAAACAGATATTTGGCGAAAATTTAGAAAATTTTGCAATTTTCAAAATTTGAATTTTTATGCCCTTAAATCGGAGAGATATGTCACACAAAAAAAGTTAATAAATAACATTTCCCATATGTCTACTTTACATCAGCACAATTTTGGAACCCAAATTTATTTTTATTAGGGAGCTATAAGGGTTAAAATTGACCAGCGATTTCTCATTTTTCCAACAAAATTTACAAAACCATTTTATTAGGGACCGCATCACATTTGAAGTCACTTTGAGGGGTCTTTATGACTGAAAATACCCAAAAGTGACACCATTCTTAAAACTGCACCCCTCAGTGAATCGGGTCATCATGGCAACATCCGGGAAGCCGCGGCACACATTGCTGGACGCCGGCAGGAGAGGTGACTATCCCGATCACCTCCCCTTGCCCCCGCAATGCTGCGAACGACTTAGATCCCAGCATTGCGGGGGTTAATGTGCGGGACCTCTCCCAGCACATAGCACCGGGTGTCAGTTGTGACAATCAGTTGACACCCGGCGGCGATCACGCCCACACAGCCTGTGTGCGGGCGCGATCGCAAAGATGTACTAATACGTATCAGGCTCTTAAGTCCCAGGGCACAGATACGTATCAGTACGTCTTGGGCTTTAAAGAAGTTAAAATTATGTGAAAATGGGAAAAGTCACAAAACTTTGCAACTTTTCAAGAGCTTTATGCCAGTTTTCTGGCAAAAACACTGGTGAATCGGGTTCATAATCTCTAATCCTTTCAGCTCCCTTTAATTAGACTACTTTCAACAAACTAATTATAAGTATTGGGTCTGTTTTTTTTTTAATGCTTTTAAAATAATTGTAAATATTTTCAATCCCCTTTTGTTATAAGGATTTCCCAAAAATTAGCTAATCATAGGTTGTCCTGCATTCGTGACAGTGATTGACTGCGCGGTCACTTGGAAGTTTACATTGGCATCACTACAGGGCCGGTAAAGAAGGACTGTCAGGGACCCCCAGAGTGTGGTAAAATGCGCCAACTAATTCATAATTCATTTAATTCTCACACAATATACTAAGTTAGTGTAAGTCTACAAAAAAACAACAAAACTTGGTGCTAAAAAAATTGAGCATAACTTTTTGAAAAATGAACCAGGTTATGCCAAATCTTACATATTTTGTGACTTTGTGATCAGTTATCAACACAAATATTTTACTCAAATTACCAGATCGATGGATAAGAATTGGGACTTTTCCCTAAATCTCTCCAAAACATCACCGCTTATAGAAGACCACCCTCATATCCAGATCAGATTTTCTGTGAGAGATGCCCAGATCCACAATATAGTATGCATACTGGCCATCTATGAGAAGTCCACCCCAATGGAAGTCCAGTTATTAAAGAGGATTTTACTGTTTATATAAGGGGCAGACAATGACAGTGAAGGGCCCTTAATCAGGACTTCTGATCTGGGCCCCCCACCCTCCATCAGGCACCACCTACATATACATTTCCATGTATATTTATATTAGGCACACATATAAAATTTGCACATGCTAATACTCTATACACATTTTAACGTATGCATATGTGGCACCCCAGGGGTCTGGTTTCCACAGTAACAGCAATGTTATGTCTAGGAGCAGGTGGGAGGTCTCTTGGTCAGGAATCCTATGCATGCCACACCTCCTGCCCAGTCCTGGGAGGGGAAGGACTTCCCCTATATAAACCTGGGGCTGAGGCAGGGTTAGAGAGTTCAAAGGGAGAGTTGAGCCAGGAGGGCGGACAGGGAGCTGTGGCTTCGGCTGGGCCCAGCTCCCGGGCCATGCCAGAAGTAGAGACAGAGAAGAGAAGCAGCATAGGAAGAAACAACAGGAGCTCTGTGGGAGCAGTGCTACAAGGAGTCAGGGGCTGGCAGCTGCAGAGCTCGCCCTGACTGAGAAGTTATCACCGGACCCGGAGTCCGAGGCTGTGGGGACTAACCCTTACCCAGCAGCAGAAACCGTCCGGCAGGGGATTTCAAGTCCTCTGGCCCAGAAACCCGAAGGCACGGTCACACGCGTGGGACCAGCACCGCCGTCGTGGAGCGGAAGGCACTAGAAGGCCCCGAGTCACCGGCCATACGGGTGAGCACCACACGGTACACTCAGGGACGTGGGCTAATTTTACCCGCCTCTAGCAAGGTAGCCAGAAGAGTACAGTTAGTTGGGAAGGCCTACAACTCCACCTGGCCAGGGGAGATCCCATCTGCTCAAGGACTGACCAGGCCCCGATCGCTAGCAAGTACTCCGGGAGGGTCTGTCTTTGTCACCAGTAAAGACCCTGAACTGAGTGGTTCCTGCTACCCCCATCTTCCACGTCGGCTGCCCTGAGGCCATACCCCTCCCGTTGGGGGTTATACCATCCACGCTGCACCATCCTTCCACCGGCCTCAGCGGTCTGCCCTGCAGCGGCAGCTCCATAGCTGCATTCAACAGGTGGCATAGTCATCCTACATCTACTGCTAATATACCGCCACTTAGTCTGACTCCCTGGGCACGGACCGGGTCACCTCCACGAGACTACTACCCCTATCAGATCCGGCTCCGGGTAGTCCCTGCGTGCGCAACGCTACGTCACATAGGCCCAGGGCGCGTCAACTTTTGGCGTAGTCGGCAGGATTTCGTGCCCGCAACCACCGGGTACTGCGTGCCTGAAAGAGAGACTTTTAAAACTTACCTGTGGTGAAGATTCCCGCCATCCGGCGCCATCTTCAGCCTTCTTCCCGCAATCCGTGAAGTTTTCCCGCCATCCGGCGCCATCTTCAGCCTTCTTCCCGCCATCTGTGGAGTTTTCCCGCCGTTGGACGCCATTTTGAGGACGCCGTGCGGGAAGAAGAGGGGCGTGGACTCCGAAAAGCCCGCGAGAACTGAAGCCCCGCCTCACGTCCGGACGTTGCGTAAGGTCCTGGAAGGAGCCCAGCAGACGCCGACGTCACAGGAGCGCGACGAGAGGTCCTCAACCCTGACGATCCACTGCGGAGCCGCGGCCTACGGAAGAGGATCATCGCAAGGTAGGCCACGGTCCACTAGGGGGGAGGAAGATGTCGGATACGGAGGAGAGCTTCACTGCCTCAACCCCCGCCAGCGCCACCGCTGCTGCAGTCATGCCTTTCACCATGCCCTATATCCCGGGAGCGGCCTGGCTACCCCAGTACTCAGGGGAGTCACATACCCTACATGACTTTAGAGAAAAGCTGGATAGCCTCTTCCAGGTGTACCCCCTCACAGAAGAGCAAAAAGTGAGCATCCTGGTGGCCCAATTAACCGGGGCAGCCCAAAGGGAGGTAAAGTCCTGGCCACCTGGGAGGAGGACTGTCGCAGAGATACTAACCCGGCTAACCGAGGAGGAGCTGCAGTACTACCAATATGAGGAAAGCCAAGAGGACCCGGACGGGTCTGAGGACTACCCTCAGGAGGGAGCACAAAGAGGACATAGCTGCTGAAGGGAAGTAGCGTGAATAAAGAGCTGTACATAGTTACCCGTTAGGGTACAAGGACTGCTGCTAATTAAAATATGGTCCCCGTTGGGATTAGTGAATTGTTCCCCGTGTGTCCCTATCCCTTACCAGGCTGAGGACTGTGAGCAGCCAATCCTTATCCCCACTGGCCGAGGCCTGAGAGCGGCCATATCCTGTAAATAATTATGTGTTTCTAGTTATTTTTAGGAGTCCTTGGTGGATTTACCGGGAATCCTTGTACAGTTAGTGGAGCGTAACCCAGGATGGACTAAAGACTGTTAAGGACTCGGGGCAGGACAGACCCCTACCTGGTTACGTCTCCCTGTTTTGGTGAAATGGACACCTTTGTTTTCTTCAAAGACTGCACCCGGTTGCGGACACGCCGTGACCGTCTTTATGTGTTTCCTTATTGTAATGTTATTTTTTTTTTTATGCCTTGTTATGTTGACAAAAGTATGTTCAGTCCCGGAGTACTAAATTTCACTAGGGGGGAATGTGGCACCCCAGGGGTCTGGTTTCCACAGTAACAGCAATGTTATGTCTGAGAGCAGGTGGGAGGTCTCTTGGTCAGGAATCCTATGCATGCCACACCTCCTGCCCAGTCCTGGGAGGGGAAGGACTTCCCCTATATAAACCTGGGGCTGAGGCAGGGTTAGAGAGTTCAAAGGGAGAGTTGAGCCAGGAGGGCGGACAGGGAGCTGTGGCTCCGGCTGGGCCCAGCTCCCGGGCCATGCCAGAAGTAGAGACAGAGAAGAGAAGCAGCATAGGAAGAAACAACAGGAGCTCTGTGGGAGCAGTGCTACAAGGAGTCAGGGGCTGGCAGCTGCAGAGCTCGCCCTGACTGAGAAGTTATCACCGGACCCGGAGTCCGAGGCTGTGGGGACTAACCCTTACCCAGCAGCAGAAACCGTCCGGCAGGGGATTTCAAGTCCTCTGGCCCAGAAACCCGAAGGCACGGTCACACGCGTGGGACCAGCACCGCCGTCGTGGAGCGGAAGGCACTAGAAGGCCCCGAGTCACCGGCCATACGGGTGAGCACCACACGGTACACTCAGGGACGTGGGCTACTTTTACCCGCCTCTAGCAAGGTAGCCAGAAGAGTACAGTTAGTTGGGAAGGCCTACAACTCCACCTGGCCAGGGGAGATCCCATCTGCTCAAGGACTGACCAGGCCCCGATCGCTAGCAAGTACTCCGGGAGGGTCTGTCTTTGTCACCAGTAAAGACCCTGAACTACACCGCATCGTCTCTGAGTGGTTCCTGCTACCCCCATCTTCCACGTCGGCTGCCCTGAGGCCATACCCCTCCCGTTGGGGGTTATACCATCCACGCTGCACCATCCTTCCACCGGCCTCAGCGGTCTGCCCTGCAGCGGCAGCTCCATAGCTGCATTCAACGGGTGGCATAGTCATCCTACATCTACTGCTAATATACCGCCACTTAGTCTGACTCCCTGGGCACGGACCGGGTCACCGCCACGAGACTACTACCCCTATCAGATCCGGCTCCGGGTAGTCCCTGCGTGCGCAACGCTACGTCACATAGGCCCAGGGCGCGTCACATATACATAGTGCACACAAACATAAAATACGGACATACACATAAGATGCACATACACAGTATAGAGTCCCGGTAGTCCTCATAGTTTTAAGCATGGACCCTGGCAAATTGTAGACGGACTTTTATTGTTCATGGGCTTTAAGGGAGAGAGGCTTCCTTTGTGGAGGACACTCATGAATGCCATTCATTTGCAGTGTACACCGTGTCGTGTCATGGAAAACACTCACCTTAGTTTGGCTTTCTACTTCTTCAGCTAATAGCAATGAATTTGCCTGTCGATTTTCTTCTCATCAGAAGATGCTTTTGTTTAGATGTTAACTTCCATCTGACTGATAAGAAAAGCTTTGCTGATCTTCTTGTAGACTTCACATTTTTTGTAAAGAAATTATTTTCTTTCTCAGAAATGTCTTGTGACATTTCTCTTCTATGTGGTGCCACTTACCCTTCTCATCAGAGGACGCTTTTGTTTAGGTGTTAACTTCCATAGTCGGCCTGGACATCTCTGTAAGATGGTTGCAGTTCCATCTTTGTTATAGTTTTGCATCACTTTTGCTACAGTATTCTGACTGATAAGTAAAGTTTTGCTGATCTTCTTGTAGACTTCACATTTATTGCAAAGAAATTATTTTCTTTCTCAGGTTTTGTGACATTTCCCTTCTATGTGGTGCCATTGCTGATAGCATGAAATGGGAAGGAGTTTTCTTTATTAAGTAACTTCCTTTTACAGACACCTGTCTGCTGGACATCTGTTTAATGAATAATTACACTTACCTGTGGTTCAGTTCTTGTTAATTATAATTTTGTTGTCTAAACTTAGCTTTTCTCTTAAGACTGTTACTGGGATGTTCTCATTTTTGAAACATGATCTTGAATGAGTTTGTTAAGAAAATTACTTTTTTGGGGTCTGCAAAATACCAAATCTTGTTTGCATTCAATGGCTCAAATTTGCGAGAGTATTTTGTAGTATGGTATCCCATATAAAATGATGATTCTGAAAGGAAACTACAGGTTTGCTGACAAATCTATTTGGGTGTACTGATTTATGCTAAACACTGTATATATATATATATATATATATATATATATATATATATATATATATATATATATATATATATATATATATATATACAGTACAGACCAAAAGTTTGGACACACCTTCTCGGTTAAAGATTTTTCTGTATTTTCAAGACTATGAAAATTGTACATTCACACTGAAGGCATCAAAACTATGAATTAACACATGTGGAATAATATACTTAACAAAAAAGTATGAAACAACTGAAAATATGTCTTATATTCTAGGTTCTTCAAAGTAGCCACCTTTTGCTTTGATGACTGCTTTGCACACTCTTGGCATTCTCTTGATGAGCTTCAAGAGGTAGTCACCGAAAAAGGTTTTCACTTCACAGGTGTGCCCTGTCAGGTTTAATAAGTGGGATTTCTTGCCTTATAAATGGGGTTGGGACCATCAGTTGTGTTGTGCAGAAGTCTGGTCGATACTCTGCTGATAGTCCTACTGAATAGACTGTTAGAATTTGTATTATTGCAAGCAAAAAGCAGCTAAGTAAAGAAAAACGAGTGGCCATCATTACTTTAAGGAATGAAGGTCAGTCAGTGCGAAAAATTGGGAAAACTTTGAAAGTGTCCCCAAGTGCAGTTGCAAAAACCATCAATCGCTACAAAGAAACTGGCTCACATGAGGACCACCCCACGAAAGGAAGACCAAGAGTCAGCTCTGCTTCTGAGGATAAGTTTATCCGAGTCACCAACCTCAGAAATCGCAGGTTAACAGCAGCTCAGATTAGAGGCCGGGTCAATGCCACACAGAGTTCTAGCAGCAGACACATCTCTTCAACAACTGTTAAGAGGAGACTTTGTGCAGCAGGCCTTCATGGTAAAATAGCTGCTAGGAAACCACTGCTAAGGACAGGCAACAAGCAGAAGACACTTGTTTGGGTTAAAGAACACAAGGAATGGACATTAGACCAGTGGAAATCTGTGCTTTGCTCTGATAAGTTCAAATTTGAGATCTTTGGTTTCAACCACCGTGACTTTGTGCGATACAGAAAAGGTGAACGGATGGCTCTACATGCCTGGTTCCCACCATGAAGCATGGAGGAGGAGGTGTGATGGTGTGGGGGTGCTTTGCTGGAGACACTGTTGGGGATTTATTCAAAATTGAAGGCATACTGAACCAGCATGGCTACCACAGCATCTTGCAGCGGCATGCTATTTCATCCGGTTTGCGTTTAGTTGGACCATCATTTGTTTTTCAACAGGACAATGACCCCAAACACACCTCCAGGCTGTGTAAGGGCTATTTGACCAAGGAGGAGAGTGATGGGGTGCTACGCCGGATGACCTGGCCTCCACAGTCACCAGACCTGAACCCAATCGAGATGGTTTGGGGTGAGCTGGACCACAGAGTGAAGGCAAAAGGGCCAACAAGTGCTAAGCATCTCTGGGAACTCCTTCAAGATTGTTGGAAGACCATTTCCAGTGACTACCTCTTGAAGCTCATCAAGAGAATGTCAAGAGTGTGCAAAGCAGTCATCAAAGCAAAAGGTGGCTACTTTGAAGAACCTAGAATATAAGACATATTTTCAGTTGTTTCACACTTTTTTGTTAAGTATATAATTCCACATGTGTTAATTCATAGTTTTGATGCCTTCAGTGTGAATGTACAATTTTCATAGTCATGAAAATACAGAAAAATCTTTAAATTAGAAGGTGTGTCCAAACTTTTGGTCTGTACTGTATATATATATATATATATATATATATATAAACCTTATAAGTTTGGTATCACAGTAATCGTACTACTGACTCTGAATCATTTTGTCAGTTTGTTTTTACAACACAATACACACTGTAAAATGAAGGAACCCAAACCTGGCATTTTTTCTCATTTTTCAACACATTATATGATAAAATGAATGGTGTTGTTCAAAACTACAACACTAAGCGTCAGCACACTGTGATTTGCTGATCTGTAAGATGCGTTCTTTGTGCTGTGAAAATACACAGCTGTGATATCTCACCAAATATTCATAGTGGGAACTTAAAATTATGTTTTTCTGCCATGATTAAGGATGGTTTGGATGTATGAAACATGTTGACCTTTTATTTCTATCTTTGTGGAATTAAGGCTGCATGAACCAGTCACCAACCATTATCTGTATATGTACAAATATTAAGTGCTACTGAGTGCTGTAGGAAAAACTTAGAATAGTGAGGTGATTTGACAGTCCTGCCACAAATAATCTGTTTCTACTGCACACTTAAAATCTCTGATAGTGGGAATGAACCTGATTGCCTGCAGTAGTGCACTCCTGAGAGCTGGTGCAGCAGAGAAAATGTCTTGGACATGAGAGTGGGAGGTCCTGATTATGGAGGATGTTAATCTTAGCTCATTGGAGTGTAGATATGGTAGAGATGCAGGACTGTGCAGCAGTGTGGAGAGGTTTGTGGATGAGTGTAATGACTGGTACAGGGTGGAGGCACCAGTGTAACTGCTGGACAGAAATATGAAACTGACTGCTGCATTAAGGATAATGAGAAATACATTTAGTGGGAAGAAGAGCAATTAGTGAGTTACAAGTATTTGTGAATTCAAGACAAAAAGGAATCAGAGCAACAGTAACAGATTTTACTTTTTTTTAATTAATAATGGGATGAATAAAATCGTGAACATTGTCAATAGAATAAATCAAAGTCAGGAAGATAGCCGAGGTCAGATACCAGGTGATCAGTAAATGACAAGTCAGATGAGCAGTATGAATACCGCGGAGCCCGATGAAAGAGGCGTTACTGAAACTTGTCCAGGTTGACCAGTCAGAAGGCCACAGGTAGATGGTGAAGGTCCTTCTATACAGCTCCAGCAGTGATGATGGATCTGCTGGACTTCAGGGCGCTAGATGCTTAGGTGTCCCGTCTTTTAGATGGTTTTAGGGCAACAGTGACAGCATGCAAATGCGCGAGCAGCCCTGGATAATCCACGCCGGCAGGATGATAAGATCCGGCGGAAGATGGAACCTATGAGAAGAGAAATAAATATAATGTAAGTGATGGGACTCCATATTACATGATAATGCTGTGCAGTCACTGTGGCCGGACGGCAGAGGAATATTATCATACAGAGGTCAGGGGTCATTGTCAGCAATCATACATGTGACAATCCCATCACTGACAGATGACATCTACTCCACATGAATTATTCTCACTGACATCACACAACATGGAGTTGATTCTCACACTTACCTCGTCTCTTTTTCCCATTTTTTCCATTTTCTGAGTTTTGTTGCTCCATACTCAGATTTATTGCCGATTTTCTTTCTTCATGAGATGGAAATTCTGATGAAAAATTAAAAAAAAAATCAGTAACAATATATTCTTATAGGATCTGCTTTGTCATAATATGGATAACATAAGAGACCTATAGTATTGTATAAAACCATGTGGGAATATTTGAGCCTTGAAGTCACCATTCACATTGCTGGTGCTGTAGACATGTACATACCTGGCAATGGGGACGAGGGTGGCAAGATGGTAACAGCATCGTCTGTATTACATACAGGAACAGATACTTTCTGCCTGTTTGAAGAAGAAAAACATGTAAATCTCAAGTAAACTCCATATAAAAGGGGTTGTCTCACTAGAAGAACACCGACTATAAGGACTAGTAGGACATATGACTGTCATAGTGGGGAAGGTCTTCTGCTCAAGACTACCTTTTATAGAGAGCTGAGAGGAAAACAACTACCAAGAATGGCCGGCATTTCATACTACATCTCTCCTACAGTGAGGGCAGCACTAAAAGTGCATGACCGGCCACAATTATGGGCTGTTATCTCCAACAATTCCGAAAGCTGAAAGCACAATGACCCATAACCATGGGGCGGTGGATGCTACATTTGATATTATGGTATTTATATCCTATATTTGGTGTTGTGCACATATATCAGCCTGGAGCTCCCAGTAATGACCCCATAATCTACTCACATTTCTGAGATGTTTGTGTTGGATTCTGGTGTACACTCTGGAGGGGCCTTGGGATCCTCGTTGTTCACCATCCCGTTAGTGGTGGTAGAGTGCTAAATGTGGATAACAATAAGTTATTAAATATACATACTTTTTAATTTTATAGATCCTTTTTTTGTACATATTTTGGACTTATCGATCACATACTTACTTTAGAAAGCCTCTCAGAAGATGATGATGCAAATATTCGGAAGATAAAGTTCTCATCGTCCTCACTTGTGCCCTCCTTATCCTCTGAGATCAGATGGTTGTTTTCATCAGAGTGATCTACAAGACATAGGTAATGAAGGATTGTTAGAGGGTGTCAGTATAACACAGTCGCTATATCTCACTAGGTTAAAAGATGATGCAACGTAATATACAGAATACATGAAAAAAAACTCCTGTACAAAATTAAGGAAATAGGGATACAGTACGAACCCATGGTCAACATAGCTGAGATCCATGAAACATGGATAACATAGTAGACCAGAAAAACCATGTGGAAATATTTGAGCCTTGAAGTCAACATTCACATTGTTGGTGCTGTAGACATGTACATACCTGGCAATGGGGATGAGGGTGGCAAGATGGTAACAGCATCGTCTGTATTACATACAGGAACAGATTCTTTCTGCCTGTTTGAAGAAGAAAAACATGTAAATCGTAAGTAAACACAGTATAAAATGGGTTGTCTCACTATAAGAACACTGACTATAAGGCCTAATAGGACATATGACTGTCATAGTGGGGAAGGTTTTCTGCTCAAAACTACCTTCCATGGATCAGAACACAACTACCAAGAATGGCTGGCAAGTAATACTACAGCTCTCCTACAGAGTAGGCAGTGCTAAAAATGCATGACCTGCCACAATTATGGGCTGTTATCTTCTGCATTTTCTGAAGCCAAAAGTACAATGACCGTTAACCATGAAGCGGTGAATGCTGCATTTGATATCCTGATATTTATGTCCTATATTTGGTGTTGTGTACATAGATCAGCCTGGAACTCCCAGTAATGAAGTAATGACCCTTTATAATCTACTCACATTTCTGAGATGTTTGTGTTGGTTTCTGGTGTATACTCTGGAGGGGCATTGGGATCCTCATTGTTCACCATCCTGGTAGCGATGATACAGAGCTAAATACGGATAAAAATAAGATATAAAATATTTTTTTTATGTACTTTTAGAGTTGTTTTACATTTTTTTTACATATTTTGGATTTATTAATCACATACTTACTTTACAAAGCTTTTCAGAAGATGACGTAAAATTTTGGAAGTCAAGGCTCTCATTGTTCTCACATGTGCCTTCCTCATCCTTTGAGACCAGATGTTTGTTTATATCAGAATGATCTACAAGAAATAGGTAATGAAGTATTATTAGAGGTTGTCAGTATAACACAGTCACTATTTATCACTAATATTAATGGGAACAGATGATCACATATTAGGGAAGATGAGACAAACAGTCGCTTAGTCTAGATGACGTCTCCTTCTACTTACTGATAAATAAGCTGGTGTCTGCATCTGAAACAAGCTGAGGAACATACTCCAGCTCCTGGCTCAGAATGTTGTCAAAGTCCAAGTCACTCAGGAATGGATGAACCTTGATCTCAAATGCTCCTCCTAGAAAAAGAAAAACAAAAGTGATGCGGACATAGTCAGGGATGGCTCCATATCTGAACAGTTTATCGTAATCTGAACTAATGACAAAACTGAGCCGACATGAAGGAAATAAACTGAAAGTCTTAGTGTGGAGAACTAGAAATACAGTAGATGAGCTGATAGAGAAATGCTGATCTTCATGGACATGAGCGATATGTCCTTGGTCTAATAAGGGAATATTAATACTAGTATATCTGTTACCTGTCCCAAGTCTACGCACAGGATTTCTTCTGAGCAGCTCAGTGATGAGATTCTGAGCATCCAGTGGTGGAGCGCGATCACAATTCCAAATTAGTTCTCCTGTTACATAGAAAATTACAGAAAATAAAACCTCTTTACTGGACTGTAACATAAAGCAAAGGAAATAACTAAACAAATGTAACCAATCAACGCAATGATCGGATTATTCTACTCACCAATGACAACCCTTTTATAAAGCTCAGTGAGGGAATCAGAATCAAATGGTACACATCCCAGCAGGAATTTATACAGGATGATCCCCAATGACCACCAGTCAACAGGTCTTCCATAGCCTTCTTTCAGGATGATCTCTGGGGCTATGTAACATGGGGTGCCACAGAACTGGAAACCAACAGAACATAGAGATGAGAATCGATGAAACAATTATTATGACAAGATATCATCGTTAAAACACAATGCAGAAGATAAAATATTAGTGGAAAAGTTCTCTAGAAAGGAAGAACGTAGAGAAGAGACAATAGTGTGATGAGATTTGCAAATAACAAGCTAAGTTCTTGTAGGTGATGCTGACCTCACGGTCCTGGAACTCTCTGGAGATGTCCACTGCTAATTCCTTGTAGGTGTTGGTTTTCGGTATCATTAGACCAAGTTTTGAAATCCCAAAATCGGTAACTTTAATATGTCCAGTAGATGTAATCAGGAGGCTGCAAAAGAGAAGATGGTTTTAGCCTCACAGACTGAATGATAATAAATGACAACTTTCCCCACTTTATTATACTACGGGGGTACTTACTTTTCCGGCTTCAGGTCTCTGTGCACCACACCGTAACTATGCAGGTATTCCACGGCAAGTACCGCCTCTGCAAAGTACAAGCGGGCCATGGGGACAGAGAAAGGACCCCTGGTGCTTAGAAGGGTCCCACAGTCTCCACCTATAGAAGAAAGGAAATATGACCAGTGAGGGGTTTATACAGCAGATGACCATGATATACCACGAGCAGATAACCATGATGTATAATGAGCAGTGAGCGGAAACATCCTGGGGAGATCACACAGATAGTGGCGTACATAGAAATCACAAGACCCCATATCAAAAGTTGTAATTGCCCCCCACCCTAAAAAATAAAAAAGAAATATATTTATATCCCTGTTGAAGCAGCTTGGTGTTCTCACCAGCAATACAACTTTTATGGCCATTTTAGAGTATGATGCTCCCAAAAATGCCCACACCCACACTCAATGAGTATGGTATCCCCACAGTGAATCCTCCTAAGGAGGCCACCACTTAGAAGGAGGCCAGCCACAACCCCCTACTCGGTGTGATGGCACCCACAGCAACCCTCCCACTCAGGATAATGGTTCCCACAGTCCCTCACACAATATAATGGTCCGCATAACTCCCCACTCAGTATGATGTCCCCACACAGAATGGGGGCCTCCATACAGAGTGAGGACCCCCACAGCACCCCACTTAATATGATGACCTCCACTCAGCATTCACAGTCCCCCCATATCTAGTCATACGGCCCCCTTTCAGTATTTTGGCCCCTACTAGCCACCTACTCAGTATTTTTGCCCCCACCAGCCCCACCTCCTTGAAGAAGCAAATACCGCTGAAATTGTGATGACAGGTGGAGGGATGCTGCCCACTGCTGAGCGTCGACAGACCCCCTCCGACTGATGAGCCCCATAGCGCCCCTGCACCAAGATCAATGAATTTACGAGCATCTTGGTAGTAGATAACCTATGTAAATGCTCTGTGGGGATGTAACCAACAATGTCCTAATGATATGAGCAGTGATCAGATGAAAGCAGACATGGGCTGAATATAATACAATAGATGTGTCTTACCTCCTACATACTCCATGACCATACACAGGTGAGATCTAGTTGGAAAGGAGCAGAGCATGGAGACCACAAAGGGACAATCAGCAAATGTTAAGATGTCCCTCTCCAGAAAGGCCCATTCCAATCTCTGTGCAGTATTTAGGTTCCGCTTAGCCATTTTCTTCATAGCAAAGGTCTGGTGTGAGTCTTTATGATGCACTAAGTAGACGGCCCTGGAGAGAAGGAGAATCCATCGGTTATAATAAATCCTTATTAATAATCCATCTATAGAAATCATTATATGTTTAATACTGGTATCCTGGTAACATTTCTCCTTGCGGAGAGTGACATGTTAAGCTTGTCAAGGTGAGGAGACTTTTAAGCCTCAATGATCCTCTGGGAAATATGCAAATTGTCTCTTCGGAGAGGAAGAGAACTAGAACTCTAGTGCCACCTATAGGAAGTAGTAATCCTAAAAGTCAATATCGACCCTTTAACGAGCCTTATCACATGACATGGAATAATAGCCATAACCAAAATCTCAATTTTCGGACACTATGTTTTGGGGTACAAGCACTCATCAGTGCAAAGTGTGAGATATGGTTTGGCTGGGTAAGAGGCATCTGACCGGGATCCAAGCGGTGACGTTTCTCCTTGCGGAAAAAGCCATGTTAAGCATGTCAAGGTGAGGAGACTTTTAAGCTGCAATGCTCTTCTGGGAAATATGCAAATTGTCTCTTTTCAGAGAGGAAGAGAACTAGCACCCTAGTGCCACCTATGGGAAGTAGCAATCCTATTTCCCAGAGGAGCATTGTGGCTTAAAAGTCTCCTCATGTCCGCAAGGAGAAATGTCAACCCCTTGGATACCGGTCAGACACCTCTCACCCAGTCAAACCATATCTCACACTTTGCACTGAAGAGGGGCAGTACCCCAGAACACAGTTCCTGCAAATTGAGATTTTGGTTTTGGCTATTATCCTAAGTCATGTGACAAGGCTTGTTAAAGGGTCGATATTGACTTTTAGGATTGCTACTTCCTATAGGTGGAGTTCTAGTTTGCTTCCTCTCAGAAGAGACAATTTGCATATGTTTAATACTAGAAGTCTGGCCGCCACTATAAATCCACATCTAGAAATACATAAAATAGCACTACATAGATCACCTATGCGAGGTCTCCACAATGCCACTTCTGCCGGAGCCATCACCCAGGTCACATTATAGATACGAGAATCTATCGAAATTCTCTTTGGGCAGATTCGCTATAACTGACCAAATACAATTTAGTGCAAATAAAATTGGTCCAAAATGAATGTGCTCCAGGGCTCTCTTCTGCTGCTGAGGCCAGTGATTGGGCCCACATGGTCATGGTGGAGGGTGTAGATGTCATTGACGTCAATATGGTGTCACCCTTCATGTGACCATGTGTAGCCAACTTCTCTGATCAGCTTCATAATGGAGCCCCCCCATCAAAACAAAGATCAGAGTGGAGAGCAGAAAAGCTCAGGTGGAGGAGGCAGCATAAGAACAGATGAGAGTCTAGCACAGGCGAATGTAATAATATTATATTATTATATATTATATTATATGTAATTATATTATTTAAATCACTTTCCTTGCAGTTTGATTTGCTACAGATCACATAATTTCCCTATGATAACACTGAATGGCAGAGTGCAGGGGCAGAAGCATTGTCATAGGGAACCCTGAGAAATGTGGATTATGGCAACAGAAATCTCACCCAAAATTTCCACTGCTGATGAGTTTGGAAGTTTCATAGTCGCTCATATGCGGCTTTCTCGCCGGAACCAATGAATCGATCACGCTCTATAAAAGAATAAGAAATAATACTGATTTATTGAAGATGCAGGAAAAAAGTTACAGATGCAAAAACTTCTCCCCCCATATTATGTCCCAGATGATTTACACTGATATGATGTTGGGAGGATACAAACCGGACGCTGGGCAGACCTGGCGCTAGCACCCAGCACACCCAGGCAAGTGCCGGGGCCCTGAGTAGGCGGGCCTTGCTCCCCCCCCCCTCAATGCTTGCCCAGGACCACGGCCGGCACAATACTTACCTCTCCACAGCTGGTGAGCAGTGAGGTGAGCATTTGATTTTTTTTTTATGTATGGAGGTATGGGGCATTATATGGGGGGAGAAGTGACATCCTGCATGGGGCATTATATGGGGGGGAGGTAGGGACATCCTGCGTGGGGTATTATATGGGGGGGAGAAGTGACATCCTGCATGGGGCATTATATGGGGGGGAGTGACATCCTGCATGGGGCATTATATGGGGTGAGAGGTGACATCCTACATGAGGCATTATATGGGGGGGACATCCTGCATGGGGCATTATATAGGGGGGTGACATCCTGCATGGGGTATTATATGAGGGGGAGAAGTGACATCCTGCATGGGTCATTATATGGGGGGGGGGAGTGACATCCAGCATAGGGCTTTATATGGGGTGAGAGGTGACATTCTGCATGGGGCATTATATGGGGGGTGACATCCTGCATGGGGCATTATATGGGGGGAGTGACATCCTGCATGGGGTATTATATGGGGGGAGAAGTGACATCCTGCATGGGGCATTATATGGGGTGAGAGGTGACATCCTGCATGGGCCAATATATGGGGTGAGAGGTGACATCCTACATGGGGCATTATATGGGGGGGTGACATCCTGCATGGGGCATTATATGGGGGGTGACATCCTGTATGGGTCATTATGTGGGGTGGGACATCCTGCATGGAGCATTATGTGGGGGGGGACATCCTGCATGGGAAATTATATGGGGGGTGACATCCTGCATGGGGCATTATGTGGGGGGGATATCCTGCATGGGGCATTATGTGTGGGGGACATCCTGCATGGGGCATTATGTGGGGTGGGACATCCTGCATGGGGCATTATGTGGAGGGGACATCCTGCATGGGGAATTATATGGGGGGTGACATCCTGCATGGGCCATTATGTGGGGGGGCACAGCCTGCATGGGGCATTATGTGGGGGGCACAGCCTGCATGGGGCATTATGTGGGAGGGACATTCTGCATGGGGAATTATATGGGGGGTGACATCCTGCATGGGCCATTATGTGGGAGGGGGACATCCTGCAAGGGGCATTATGTGGGGGGGGGCACAGCCTGCATGGGGCATTATGTGGGGGGTCAAAGCCTGCATGGGGCATTATGTGAGGGTCACAGCCTGCATGGAGCATTATGTGGGGGGTCAAAGCCTGCATGGGGCATTATGTGTGGGGTCACAGCCTGCATGGGGCATTATATGGGGGCACAGCCTGCGTGGAGCATTTTATGGGGTCCATTATTCTATATGGAGCAATATATGGAGCTCATAATACGGTATAGAGGACTATGTGGTGCCATTATACTGTGTGGAGGACATTACTGTCCGGTCTGCACTGTGAGCTGTGAGGATTCGCCGCTTTCTGAGTTATTGTGGAATTTACAATAGATATCGCTCATGTAATGTAAGAAGTGAAATCTTCGGCCTTGTACTATATATATATATATATATATATATATATATTTATCTGCGGTATCTGTGCATCATGAATCGTGGTATGTGTTAAAGGGGCCACTGAGATTCTTTCGCCCAGGGCCCACAAAATCCTGGAGCCGCCCTGCAACGGTCATCATACATTACTATAACATTCTGGATAATGTGGGAGATCACACAGAGGAGGACTTACAGGTAATCTGTCACCAGGTGTTTGCTATGTATTCTGAAAGCACCATGATGTAGGGGCAGAGACCCTGATTCCAGTGATGTGTTACTTACTAGGCTGTGTGTGGCTGTTTCAATAAAATCAGTAGATTATCACTAGAAGACTATCTGTCTAGCCAGGTAGTCCTATTGCTCTGTACCCCTGCCTCCACCACTGATTAGCAGCTTTCTGCCTATGCACAGTGTACACAGAAAGCTGCCAATCAATGGTGTGGGCGGGGTTATACAAGACTCAGCATTCAGAGCTCTGCAGCAGAAAAAAATAGTGATTTTATCACAACTGCTCCACCGAGTAAAGTAATCAACACATGGAATCAGGGTCTCTGTCCCTGCATCATGCTTCTCTCAGACCAAATAGCATAAACCTGGTGACAGATTCCCTGTAATTCACATGTAATTAACACCATAGGGTCATCTACACTTAGAATAGAGACGTCCCATGGTTGTATGGGGGATAATACTGGACGAGTCATTCACACCCCATGATCTGATGACACACACGCATCCCCCTCTATGATACTTACGGATTCTTGGATCTCCGGGATCTCACTAATTCCATTGTTAGGATTCGACAGCTCAGTTGTTTCTAAAATAATGATGAAGAAATGAAATGTATTAGAGGATATTATTCCTACATAGATAATACAGCAATAAAACGGAGAAATGACAAGATGTCTGTAAATGGGATTAATACTCGTTATATGGGGATTCTAAATATGAGAATATACGGGGAATCCATAGATAAATGTCATGTAAATGATGGAGGAACCCCTTCATAAATAACAAAAGACTGACCATCACTTCCGAAAAGAAAATGGGTGTGAACAGGTGCATACTAAGAGTAGCCATCCAAATACATAACTAACAAAGTTGCACTCTGTAACGCTATAGCATGTAAACATGAAATAAATGAAATTTGAATTGCATTACTGCTGTATAAAATAGGATAAAAGGAAGATACTTAGTGCATAATTTGGCCAATTCATGCATGGCCAGCAGCCACGGCAAGGCGACCTTCTTTTTCTGGGTGCATGCCAAGTAGCCACGGCAAGGTGACCTTTTTTTTTGCTGGGTGCACGCCCAGCAGTCACGGCAAGACGACCTTCTTTTGCTGGGTGCATGCCCAGGAGTCATGACAAGGCGACCTTCTTTTGCTGGGTGCATGCCCAGCAGTCACGACAAGGCGACCTTGTTTTGCTGGGTGCATGCCTAGCAGCCACGGCAAGGCGACCTTCTTTTGCTCGATGCATGCCCAGCAGTCACGGCAAGGCGACCTTTTTTGCTGGGAACCTATCTCCACCCATCAGCCCGGGGTGGTTTTAATTACAACAGGATCCTACCTACCCATATAAATGTAGGCTTCAGCCTAGGAGAGGATTCACATTAGGAGAGGATTCCAACAAAAAGATCGCCTTGTCATTGGCTGCTGGGCATTCATGAATTGGCCAAATTATGTGCTCAGTATCTTAGTTTTTTCCCATTTTCTAGAGCAGTAATGCAATTTAAATTTAATTTATTTCATGTTACTTGCTATAGCACTGCAGAATGGACCCTCCATCACATGAATGAGGAAGCCCCCACCCACGCTGCACATACGAGTGATGGTAAGAGAGCTGAAACATAGGAGAGATTTGCAAATTAGCCTGGAAGTGCACTGGGGGCGTGTCACTGCACTTGGATTTCTTCTTTCACGCCCCCAGCAGACTTCCATTCTGATTTGTATATGGTGTCTACTTTACATTTCTCCTGACTGGCACATTGGATTTCTACAAACAATTATTATTAGGGGACAATGGCCTATACCGTCACACCACTACTTCTATATGTAACAATGTGCTGCCAGGTTCCCATTACACAGAGTAGAGAGTAAATCTAACATTATCCTCCGTCCTCTGTAATATCTGGATATTCCTTGTAGAAGGTCGGGTGATCGCTCACCTGTAATCAGATCGCTGTTCAGCTCCGGCTGACTCCTATTAGGGTCAGGGATTTTCGGGGTTACATTTTGCCCATATTTGGCGTCGCCTCCTGTTGTTTCCTGATAGATATAATATATATAATTACTATGTGGAAGATTTCACTAAATCACCAAATACATAAATCATGAAGGACTAAACCAACATTTACAGATGCACCAATTGTAACGATACAAATCCCGCGCCATCTTCAGACCTTTTCTCAGAAAGTCTCCTCAGATACGGTGGATTAAGATACGTCTATTAATATTGATCCTTACCGGGCGTTCCAATGAGCGTTCTAGTATAGACAGGACTTTTTCGGCCAGTTCTTTAAAGACAGCCAAATCTTCAGTCTGAGATCTTTCTTCAGCCTATAAAGAAGGAAAAATGGAAAGGAGAATTTTGAGATGAGAGCGATCAGAATGGAGGCGGAAATTGTATGTGACATCGGTTCTCTGTCTGCAGATACAATGACTACATACTGTATTTGGGGACTCGTTGTGTTTTACCGTATTTTATGGACTATAAGATGCCTTTTTTTCCAAAATTTTTGACCTCCCTTCTAACACTCTCGCACCCCTCCAATCTATCCTAAACTCTGCTGTCTGACTAATCCACCTGTCCCCCCGCTATTCCCTGGCTTTTCCCCTCGCTCCGCCAATCCCTTCACTGGCTACACATTACCCAGAGACTCCAGTTCAAGACCCTAACCTTGGCATGCAAAGCCACCCACAACCTGTCTCCTCCATATATCTGTGACCTAGTCTCCCGGTACTTACCTGCACGCAACCTCCGATCCTCACAAGATCTTCTTCTCTACTCCCCTCTTATCTCCTCTTCCCACAATCGCATACAAGATTTCTCCCGTGCATCCCCCCTACTCTGGAACTCTCCACCCCAGCATATCAGACAGATTATTAATAATAATAATTGTCTGAATGTAGCTTACCAGGGGGGTGGCTGTGGTGGAGTGAGGTCACAGGAAGTAGGGTCACTGCTGCAGGAAGCCAGCAGTAGAAGTGGGGCGCTCCTGCGGGCCAGCGGGGTGTCCAGGAGGTGCGAGGCTGCGGGCCCTGGGCTTCAAGGAAATGTTAGCGGTGATTTAGGAGGGGAGTCCCCGCTCTGCCCATTGAATTTCTGGCGGTGGGCTTCAGGCAAATGGCCGCTGGAGGCAGTGCATGTGCAGATTTAGATCTCGGCTCAATGAGGAGCTGAGATCTCAAACTGCGTATTGGCCATCTCCAGCAGCCTACTTCTTGAAGCCCACTGTAGAGAAATCAATAAGCAGAGCAGGGCCTCCCCTCCTGAATTACTGCTAACATTTCCTTGAAGCCCAGGGCCCGCAGCCTCGCACCTTCTGGACACCCCGCTCCTCCCAGCTTGGAGCCCGCAGCAGCGCCCCACTCCTACTGCCGACTTCCTGCAGCAGCGACTCTGCCTCCTGTGACCTCGCTCCACTGCCACCACCCCCCCTCAGTAAGCAACCGAAAATTCGGACTATAAGACAGACCCCCATTTTATTATAATAAATGTTTTTCCTATTTACCTCCCAAAAAATTTTGGTGCGTCTTATGGTCTGCAAAATACGATATATTAGAAGAAAAAGCTTCTATCCCTCCATTATTATCTGTTAATATTGAGATGTTCTGTGCAGAGTGTCCGCCACTTACCTGGTGTAGTAATGTCCTGATGTTCTGAAGTAAATCCGTCAGATAGTCTGACGTTAGACGACGTTGTCGGTGTTTGGTCAGGCAATCCTTTACTAGCTCCATCACCAGCCGGTGAGTGAAGCTGAGGACGCCATCGGGTGGTAGAAGCACACTGTTAGGACGATTGATCATAAGGATCATCAATAGTGCTTTTACCTGAGGAATGTCCAAAACAATTCCAGCCATAGTGAAAAACTGCAAGTGCTATCAGTCACTATAGAGCCAAGAAAGGCACGGGTGAGCCTATGTGCATTGTATATATAGCGACTGTGAGCAGTGATGTCACCATCACCTGTGATGTCATCACGGAATCTTGTGATAGAATCTTCACGGAGCAGCTCTGCGCAAATAGAATGCGGCCTGGTAATATATAAAGTGAAAACACCATACAATTAACTACCCATGTTATCATGGCCGTTCTATTTTATATCCAATTAGAACACAACCAGGATAAAGGTGTGTTCACAAGTTGTATTTTGGCAGCATTTTTTTTCTACCTCAAAAATCAAAGGAGGCAGGAAAAACGCTGCTTAAAATTCAGGTGTTTTTACTTGTGTTTTTTTTTCCATTCATTTGAATGGGTGAAAAATGCTGCAAAACCTCTGAAAGACTTGACAAGCTGCAGATTTAAAAAAATGCAAAAAAAACAGCATGTGAATGAGATTTCAGAAATGTCATTCACTAAGATGGTGCTGTAAAACACAGTATTTATTGCTGCAGAAGAAAAAACAGTGAATACACCCTAAAGATATCCTCAGTCATATTATGGGAAATATTGTATATTTCGCATTTATTATCTCACGTGTTTTTCTTCACCATAGAACTTTTAAGGCTGTGTGCCCACTATGCGTTTTTTAGGCGTTTCTGCAGCGTAACTTTCGCTGCGGAAACACTTAAAAAACGCTTGGTGATAGGTCTGCAATGGTCCCCAATGATAATCCGCATGTGCTGTGCACATGCCGCGGAGATTTCCGCTGCGGATTATCATTGCGGAAAAATCCGCAGCACGTCCTTTAATTTTGCAGAGTCGCTGCGATTTAGCCGCCATTGACTTGCATTGGAACGCATAACATCCGCATGACTACAAATACACATGTGGATATTATGCGACTCAATGCGTGGATGGTACCCGGGTCTGGAGATGAAGAGACTCTCCTCCAGACCCGGGTACCATAGTACCTGTAGTTAAAATAGAATTAAAATAAAAAATAAACATATACTTACCTTCTGATGGCCCCTGTCTGCTCCCGGTGGTGCTGCTGGCTCTTCGGCTGCTCGCGGTGGTAAAAGGACCTTCCATGATGCCATTTAGTCATGTGACAGGTCACGTGACCGCTGACATCGGCGGTTGCGTGACCTGTCACATGACTAAATGACGTCATGAAAGGTCCTTTTACAGCACCGTGATCCGCCAAAGACACCGGACGCACCGGAGAAGGAGATCGAGGACCATCGGAAGATGAGTATAATGTTTTTTTTTTATTTTTCACCATTATTATTCTTTTTTTTCATTATTGATGCTGCATTTGCAGCATTGTAACTTGGTCACACTATATAAATCCATGCCGGTTGCATGGAATTATATAGTGTGACCAAGTTGTCAAGCACTTTTCCAAGTGATGCTAAAATCACTTGGCAAAGCGCTTGACAATCCAGGCAGATGCAGAAACGCTTAGGAAAAATCCGCAGCATTTCTGCATCGTGGTCATATATCCTAACTCATTGGCGAACCGTTATACAAGGCTATATTCACACTAGACGTTTTTTTAGCGGGCTTTTTTATGCAAATTTTCAGCTGCGTTTTACAGTACCAACAAAGTCTATGAGATTTCCGAAATCTCATGCACAAAGCTTGCTTATTTGTCCTCAGTATTTTGTGCTTTCCATGGCTTTTTGCAATAGAGTATGTCACTTGTTTCAGCGTTTTTCACCCATTAAAAAAAAGGGTGGTGGAAAAAAATGCTGAAAAAAAGCCTAGTGTGAACATTTTGCTGCGTTTTTAGTGAAAAAAGCAAGTATGTGACACACATTTATTCTTGTGATTTTCCCAAGTTTAAACCATCTTGTCTTGGTCACCTGAGATAGCAGCTTGGATTATTACAGTTTAATTAAATTAGTGATGCCTACAAAGTAAACATTGGTTGAGCTAGGTGTGAGATTGAACAACACGTGTGGCCCAGGGAGGTGTGAAAATGAACAATGCCTGAGCAACTCAATGGCAAACCATAATGTGAAAGTAAATAGTGTCCTACAAATTCAATGCACTGCCAGGGTCTTAGATAAACCATTCCAGACCAATTCACCCCCCACCCGCCCCCTGTTACATTTGTAATGTGTACTTTTTCATGAACATATGTCTTGCAATGGTGACCTGTTCTCATGTGTCTATGATGGAAGCAAAGCTGAACTTTGGGATCCTGAAAAACGCACCAAAAATGCACCAAGAGCCACTGCAAAAAAACACACCAAAACCTGCGTTTTTGACGCTACTTCTTTCCTGCCAAGAGATTATGTTTTGCTGCAGAAAAAAACACCTAGTGTGAATATAGCCTAAGACTTACTCTGCCAGCATTAATAGTCAATATTCTGTATACAAATAGGACTCCAATCCATGTATTCAGTTTATCATAAACATGCCTGAGTTAATCTGCCAAATACACATAGTATGCTTTCTCATAGGTGAAATATAAATCCTGTTAAAGGTCCAAGTTGCAGCAGTTAAGTAGAACAAAACAGACCTCTTCATTCTTTGTAGGTGGAAAAACTTTCGAAATTATCAGTGTATCAAGTACTTATACTCCTGACTGTATATAGTATAATTGCCGCACTGCTACATACAGGTGCTTCTCAGAAAATTAGAATATCATCAAAAAGTGAATTTATTTCAGTTCTTAAATCCAAAAAGTGAAACTCATATATTATACAGAGTCATTACAAACAGAGTGATCTGTTTTAAGTGTTTATTTCTGCTAATGTTGATGATTATGGCTTACAGCCAATGAAAACACAAAAGTCATTATCTCAGTAAATTAGAATTAACAAGAAACACCTGCAAAGGCTTCCTAAGCATTTAAAAAGGTCCCTTAGTCAGTTTCAGTAGGCTCCACAATCATGGGCAAGACTGCTGACTTGACAGATGTCCAGAAGGCAGTCATTGACACACTCCTCAAGGAGGGTAAGCCACAAAAGGTCATTGCTAAAGAAGCAGCTGTTCACAGAGTGCTGTATCCGAGCATATTAATGGACGTGGAAGGAAAAAGTGTGGCAGAAAAAGGTGCACAAGCAACCGGGATAACCGCAGCCTTGAAAGGATTGCTAAGAAAAGGCCATTCAAAAATTTGGGGGAGATTCACAAGGAGTGGACTGCTGCTGGAGTCATTGCTTCAAGAGCCACCACACACAGACGTATCCAGGACATGGGCTACAAGTGTCGCATTGCTTGTGTCAAGCCCCTCATGACCAATAGACAACGCCAGAAGCGTCTTACCTGGGCCAAAGAGAAAAAGACCTGGACTGATGCTCAGTGGCCCAAGGTGTTGTGTTCAGATGAAAAGTAAATTTTGCATTTCATTTGGAAATCAAGGTCCCAGAGTCTGGAGGAAGAGTGGAGAGGCCACAATCCAAGCTGCTGGAGGTCTGGTGTGAAGTTTCCACAATCAGTGATGGTTTGGGGGGCCATGTCATCTGCTGGTGTAGGTCCACTATGTTTTATGAAGACCAAAGTCAGCGCAGCTGTCTACCAGGACATTTTACAGCACTTCATGCTTCCCTCTGCCCACAAGCTTTATGGAGATGGAAATGTCATTCTCCAGCAGGACTTGGCCCCTGTCCACACTGCCAAAAGTACCAATACCTGGTTTACACACAACAGTATCACTGTGCTTGATTGGCAGCAAACTCGCCTGACCTTAACCCCATAGAGAATCTATTATAGAGAATCTATGGGGTATTGTCAAGAGGAAGATGAGACCCCAGACCCCACAATACAGATGAGCTGAAGGCTGCTATCAAAGCCACCTGGGTTTCCATAACACCTCAGCAGTGCCACAGGCTGATCCCTCCATGCCACATTGCCGCATTGATGCAGTAATTGATGCACGAGGATCCCGAACAAGTATTGAGGGCATTTACTAAACATACATTTCAGTAGGCCAGCTTTTCGGATTTTAAAAACATTTTTCAAGCTGTTGTTATGAAGTATTCTAATTTACTGAGATAATGACGTTTGTGTTTTCATTGGCTGTAAGCCATAATCATCAACATTAACAGAAATAAACACTTAAAATAGATCCCTCTGTGTGTAATGACTCTACATAATAGATCCCTCTGTGTGTAATGACTCTATATAATAGATCCCTCTGTGTGTAATGACTCTATATAATAGATCCCTCCGTGTGTAATGACTCTATATAATAGATCCCTCTGTGTGTAATGACTCTATATAATAGATCCCTCTGTGTGTAATGACTCTATATAATAGATCCCTCTGTGTGTAATGAGTCTATATAATAGACCCCTCTGTGTGTAATGACTCTATATAATAGATCCCTCTGTGTGTAATGACTCTATATAATAGATCCCTCTGTGTGTAATGACTCTATATAATAGATCCCTCTGTGTAATGACTCTATATAATAGATCACTCTGTGTGTAATGACTCTATATAATAGATCCCTCTGTGTAATGACTCTATATAATAGATCACTCTGTGTGTAATGACTCTATATAATATAGGAGTTTCACTTTTTGCATTGAAGAACTGAAATAAACTAACTTTTGATGATATTCTAATTTTGTGAGAAGCACCTGTATATAGTATGAAGCCCCACTGCCCCATATGTGTATGTATAATTTGATGCACATGACTCGCCCCCTGGGCCGTGGGGTACACGGAACCGGGCCTTCTAGTGTACGGTGCTGATGGGGGTAGTAGTGGCAACCCGATCCCGTGGCTCAGGGTGGTCAGACCAAATGGTGGCAGTCTATTTATCAGTGTTTTGAATGTCCGACTACGCCACCCGTGGATTGCGGTCAGGGATAAACGCCGCTGCGAGGCAGACTGCTGAGGCTGGTGTTGGTGTGCAGCACAGGTGTAGGATAACTCCCCACGGGAAGAGTGTAGCCTCAGGGTAGTGTAGGTGGATGTTGGGGGTGATAGTGCAGGCCGCAATAGTGAGAGTTCAGAGTCCGCTTCAAACAGTTCAGGGTCTTTATTGTAGATATTATTAATGACCCAACAGTACCGGTTAGGAATGGGCCTGGGTGTCTGAGAGAATTCGGGCGAGCCCCACTGGTCAGGGTGAGTGTGTAGGCCTACCGTTCTCTCTATGCTCTTTCTGACTATCCCCCTTTTCGTGGTGTAATAGCCCACGTCTCTGAGCTGGCCGTGTACTTCTCGCCTGTATGGCATGCGACTAGGGCCTTGGGTACCTGTTGCTTGCTCCTCGCTGTACTGGTCCCTCTGTGTGGCGGAGCCTCCAGGCTTCTTAGGCCAAGGGACCTGAAATCCCTCGCAGGTTGGTTCTCTGCTGCTGGGCTTGTAACCCTGACAGCCCCGGACCCCAATGCCCGGTAGATTGGTTCTCTTCCAGGACCGGCTCTCGTCACCTCTGTCCCTGGCTTGCAGTTTCTCCTCTGCCTCACGGACTCCTCAGCTACAGCTGAACTGTCCCTCCTTCTCTGGGACTAGTCTCACTCCTGAGCTAGGTCTTCCAGTTCTCTCTAACCCTGCCCCCAGTTCCAGCTTTTATAGGGGCAGCCAGCTCCCCCTGCTGGCCTGGGACAGGAGGTGCTGTAGGCTAATTGTCCCTAACCAGGGGACCTCCCTCCTGCTCTCAGACACAGATTATTGTTTGTGGCATCCAGGCCTGGGGTGACACATTCTCCCCTAGTAAAATTTATTACTCCGGACTAAACAGGAAACACAAATGCAGGGTATAAATGACAACATAACATATATACAAGTATATTTTGTCCTTGAGGTCACGGCGCTTCCGTGACGGGTGTCCATGTCACCCAACAAGGTGTGAAGTTTTCCACGGTGTGGGGACCTGTTTCCATAAACCCCAAGTTCCTCGCCTTGGGCGTGGCGACAAGGCTGAGCTCTCTACTTTGGGCCACAAGGAGGCCACACCGGACAGATTTTTCTTCCGTGGCCATCTTCGAAAGAGGGCACCAAGTGCAACTATCTACAAGACAGTTCCGGTTATTCAGCGTCCATAACCTGTTAGTCCATGAACTAGAAAGACTGGAAAAACATAATTAGCAACCAGGCAACAAACATAAAACATTTACAATATACAGCATTTAGATCTTCCAGCGAGCTGGTATTTGCCCCCTAGTGCTCCGGGTTGACCTGCGTAACCCACTGTCTGGTGGTGGTCTAACCTGACTTTCCCCACTAGCATTCAGGGTACAGCTACTAGCTGGGTTTACAGGCAGTGCAGGCAGCTATCTGCGGGTCCTTTGGCTTACCGCAGGTATGGCAGGCTCACTGTCAGCAGAGGGTTGACTCTCCTGGGCTGCTGGCATGGGTTCTTCTGCCTCTAGGGCTGCTTGGTCTTCTGATTCCTCCTGCTCTCCTGTAGGTTCCTGCTGGGTTGGTTGAAGGAAGTGTAGGACGGGTACCACTATTGCATCATTTATCCGAGTCCAGGACCGGGGGAACTCTCCAAGAACTGTGCTGATCATTTCTTTCTTGTCTTCTGCGGGTTCAAGGTCATCTTGATCTTCTCCTGCACTCTGTAGTTGCTTGGGGCACCTTTTTAGGTGGTCTCTGGAGACGGTGCTAGTGGTTTCTCCTCCATCCTTGGCAATTACACATACCTTCGGGTTGTTGTGGTTGGACTGCAGTACTGTGTACGGGTCGCTCTCCAACTGGTCATCTAGCTTGTGAAGCCTTCTCTTCCGCTTCAGGACCTGCTCACCAGGTTCCAGGGGACCAGCAGGGGCGTGTTGGTTGAAGAGCCTCTCTTGCTTTTCTCTCGCTTGAGCCAGACTCCTCTCCACATTCTCCTGTACCTTCTTGTACTGTAGCCGCCGTTCCGTATCCCAGTCCGCGTCTGGGGAGGTGGGGAGGACTCCCATCTCCAGGTCTATCGGCAGCTTACCTGGTCTTGCCCTCATCAGGGTGCAATTTGTAGCATTCACCGGGATATGGTTGTATAAGTCTATCAGGTCTGGCAGCTTCTCCGGCCACAGGCTGCATTCTTCCAGGGGCAACGTTTTGAGGAGATCAATGACGATAGTATTCATTTTCTCACATAGCCCGTTGGTTTGTGGGTGGTAAGATGTTGTCCGAATCTTCTTACAGCCGTAGAGGTTGCAGAACTCCTGGAAGATTTCAGCCTCAAACGCTGGACCTTGATCTGTCAAGACCTGTTCCGGATACCCGTGTGGATGGCAGAAGTGTTGTTGGAAGGCTCTGGCCGCTGTTTGGGCTGTCAAGTCTTTAACAGGAACCACCACCAGGAACCGGGAATAGTGGTCCACTATTGTCAGGGCATAGACGTAGCCCGACCGGCTTGGAGCCAGTTTCACATGGTCCAGAGCTACCAGCTCAAGAGGCTGCCTGGTGACGATGGGCATCAAGGGCATCTTCTGGCTGGTACCGTCCTTCCTTCCGTACCGGTGGAATGCAGGGAGCTCTATTTCCTCCAACTCATCTGGATCTTCTCCCTCATCGGGCAAGTGGGGCATTCTCGATAGGGCATCTGCATTGGCATTGGCTCGGCCTGCCCGGTACTTGATGGTGAAGTCATAGTTTGCTAGCCGGGCCATCCACCGCTGCTCTAGGGCACCAAGTCTCGCATTGTCCAGATGTGTCTACGGATTGTTGTCCGTGTACACAGTGAACTTCACAGAGGCCAGGTAATGCTTGAAACGTTCTGTTACGGCCCACACCACTGCCAAGGACTCCAGCTTAAAGGAGCTGTAATTCTCCGGGTTTCTCTCGGCTGTCGTACGCGATCACCCTTTCTCTGTCCTGTTGGTTCGGTGACAGTACGGCTCCCAGCCCCACATTACTGGCGTCTGTGTGGAGGATAAAAGGCTGGCCATAATCAGGGTATGCCAGGATCTCATCCCCCGTGAGGGCCATCTTCAGCTGGCGGAAGGACTCCTCTTCCGGCTTGTCCCACTTGAAGGGTGGCTTTTGGCTTCTGGTCTTAGATTGTCCTATAAGGAGGTCCTGCATAGGGGCTGCCATCTTGGTGAACCTGGGGATGAACCTTCGGTAGTAGCCTACCAACCCGACGAACTGCCTCACTTCTTTTATGTTAGAGGGGCTTGGCCTGTTCTTTATTGCCATGATTTTGTCAGGGTCGGGGGCTACTCCTTCTGCACTCACCACGTGTCCCAGGTACTGTACCTTCGGCTTTAACAGATGGCACTTGGAGGGTTTCACTTTCATGCCAAAGCCTGCCAGGGCCTCGAACACCTCGGCCAGGTGCTTTAGATGGTCCTCGTAAGTCTTCGAATAGACAATCACGTCGTCCAGGTAAAGTAGGACCGTCTCAAAGTTTCGGTGCCCTAGACAGCATTCCATCAGCCTCTGGAAGGTCCCGGGTGCGTTGCAGAGCCCGAACGGCATATAGTTGAATTTACTTAATCCCATCAGGGTGGTGAAGGCGGTCTTCTCCTTATCAGCCTCTGCCACAGGAACCTGCCAGTACCCACTAGTAAGGTCCAAAGTAGAGAAGAAATTAGCTGATTTTAGTGCGACCAAAGACTCCTCTATTCTAGGCAACGGGTATGCGTCTTTATGGGTGATACGATTGACTTCTCTATAGTCCACGCACATTCTCATAGTACAGTCTTTCTTTTTTACCAGAACCAAGGGGGCTGCCCAGGGGCTACAACTGTCTCTAATGACCCCGGCTTCCTTCATTTCTCTCAGCATGCCCTTTGCGTTCTGATAGCGTGCGGGGTGGTACAGGTCTGTATCTTTCTTTTATTGGTGGGTGGCTCCCCGTGGGGATGTGGTGTTCTACCCCTTTCACTCTGCCAAAGTCTAGCGGGTGCTTACTAAAGATTCTCTCGTACTCTTGAACCACCCGATAGACTCCAAGTTTTTGGTGCAAGGGAGTGGAGTCAGCACCCACGTGGAGTTTTTGGCACCAGTCCTCCTTGGGTTTCTGGGAACCATTACCCTCCGCCTGGGGAGATGGAGGCAAGGGTTCCATGGCCCTGACAGCATTGTGTTCAACAGTATACAATTTGGCTAGTGTAGCGTACCGGGGCAAGTGTACTTCCCTTTCCCCAAAGTTTAAGATCCGGACGGGCACCCTTCCATGGCGGACATCGACCACCCCCCGGGCTGTCAAAATGGTGGGCCTGCTGTCTGAGTACACGGGTTCTACCATGGCTTGGTAGTCTCTCCCTCTTAACCCGATTGCAGTCCGACACCAGATCATTTCACTTTTGGGGGGCATGGCAATGGGGAACGGGTCGCTCATCCTCACGCTACCGATCTCACCACCAGACAGTTCTACCTGTTGCCATCTCATCAGGGCTCTTATCTCCTTCTGGAGGACCCTCTGTTGGCTGGAGCTCGCATTCATCGCCACCTGCTGCAAAATTACAATTACTTCTGAAAGACAATTTTCAATCACATTAGTACCCAAGGTTATTTTAGGGTGACTTTCTCGACGGTCAATGTCCACAATGATCACTCCCTGTGCCGGCAGTTCAAGTTTACCAATCTTAATGGTCATCTCTCTGAACCCCACCTGCGGCACGGGTTGACCATTGCTGGCGATGATGCTCAAGTCATCGTCTGGATAACGAGTTATATCAGTGTCACTCCAGTACTGCTTGAAAAGTACATAGGGGATGGTAGTCACTTGGGACCCGGTGTCCAGCAGTGCACTTATGGGGATACCGTCCAGCACTACGGGTAAAACCGGGCGTCCCCCTACGTACTTATCACGCCAATTAGATGGGCCTGATGACCTTATGCCTGGGGGTTGGCCCTTTGCCCCAGGTCGGACCCATTTAAAGTACAGTACCTGGCTACGTGTCCCGGCTAGCTGCAACAGCGGCAAGTCGGCTGTCCATCCTCAGTGTAATGATCGGCGGGCCTCCCTCTGAACGACGGGATCCTCCTCCGTCGACGCCACGGGACATCCTCCGGACTGGAAACCAGCTTGATTGGTCCTGACGGGTCCATTTGTAATGACTGTATGGTCCTGGTCAATGCAGCTAAACTCTTTGTTAGTTCTTGGACCTGATGGTGCAGGTTTGCAGGCGGGGATGGATTTAGGGCCTGCGCATCAGCCCCCACAAGGTCTGCGGGATAGGGCGCCGCCCCCTGGTGGTAAGGGATGGCAGGGCGCCGGGAAGCTACAGCGCCACCCGGTGCAGGTTCTCGGAGCACCTGGATGGCCCTATCTTTGAACTGTGCAAAAGTCAAATCGGGGTTCTGTAGGGCCATGAGGCGCAGCTGGGTTCTGTGGGCGCTGGACAGCAGACCTTCTATGAACTGGTCAGTCAATAGTTTATCTGTATCCTGCACGCTGCCAGGGTCAGCTTGCTTAATTGCCCCCAAGGCTTCCTGTAAATTTAGGGCATAATCTCGGATGCTATCTTGAGCTCGCTGCTTACATCCATAGAACCGCATTTTGATTTCTGCTGAGGTACGGGTATCAAAGGTGTCCCGTAGACGGGTCAGAACCCCCCTTACAGTCCTTTTCTCCTCAGCTGTCCAAGACTTTACCTCCCGCTGGGCCGCACCAGTTAACTGCCCTATCAGTATGCTTACCTTCTGTTCTTCTGTCAGGGGATAAATTTTGAACAGGCTATACAGCCTTTCTTTAAAGTCACCCCAGGTATGCGACTCGCCAGCATACTGGGCATCCAGGCCGCTCCGGGGATATAGGCAGGGGTGGATTAAGAGTAGCAAGGGCCCCGGGCAGTTTAGAAGGCGCGGGCCCCCTCCACACACCTGATTTATCACGTGACATGTCACATGATCCCCTGTGATAGATCATGTGATAGTTCACGGGAAATTAATTTGGCATAATATTAATTGTGCTGCCTCATCTGAGAGCAGCACAATATTGGGGCAGATACCCTGATTCCAGCGATGTGTCACTTTTTCAGCTGCTTGTTGTCATTTTGAGAAAATCACCGTTTTGTTTTATCTGCTGCAGATCTAGCAGCTCTCTGAATGCTGCGCTCTGTATAGCCCCACCCACACCACCGATTGGCAGCTTTCTGCCCATGCTCAGTGTACACAGAAATCTACTGATCAGTGATGGGGGTGGGGTCCTACAGAACTTACTAGTCATCTAGTGATAATTACCTTCTGACAAATCAATGATTTTATCAAAACAACACTAAGCAGCCCAGTAAGTGACACATTACTGGAATCAGTGCCCCTAACCCTACATTATGCTGCTCTCAGATTAGGTGGCAAAAACCTGATGACAGATTCCCTTTAAAGGAGCTGTAAAGACAAAAAAGTTTGTATTAAAAAAAATACAAGCCATTTGTTAAATTAACTTTTTTTCATTGTTAATTCACATTAGACTGTATCTTCAACACTTTTGTCAGCAGGTCTTATTACAGACTCTGAATAGGGCAGCTCTCTCCCTCTCCCTCAGCAGAAAGTCACAGCATGGTTAAAAAACGGGATCTTTTATGATTTTCTCATAATAAATAAAAAAGGACATGCAAGTCCTCCAAACTATTTTCCGTTTCTCTATAGGGAAGGTCCTAAATCTTTCTTGTTCTTTAGTTGATCACATGTCAAAAATGCAAAGCATTTACTATGAACTCGCCTAAAAAAATATACACTTGGAGAGTAATATCATCATCTACATGTAAATATTCCTTGACTCTAAGGGCTCGCTCACACTGTCGTATAACACGGCCGAATGCTATGTGATGTTTTATCGGATAGGACTCGGCCCTATGTTATACTATGGGACAGTGCGATTATTGGCATGAGAAAATAATCTCATTCGATATTCGGACCATGTGCACCCATACAAGTCTATGGGTGCACGTAAAACATTGGACTGCACTCGGATGTCATCCAAGTGCAGTCCGATGAACACTCACAGAGACTATGGAGAAGATGGAGAAATTAAGTTCTCCATCTTCTCCATATCTGTGCTGCGAGAGAATCGGATCACACTCAGTTGAAGCTCTGACAGAGTTTGAGCCCAGTGTCATTAGCATAATTGGCCCTATTCTCTTGCATGAGAGAATATATGGCTTAGTGAGTGGACCCTAAAACTGAATAGCAGTGACGGACAGGCACCTCACAAGCGGGATCTATGTAGCTCTCAGATGTTATGTAGGTAGGGCTTCATTCCACGGGGTAGGGCTTAATTTCAAGGTATATAAAAAAAATGGACTTCAAATAAAAATTAAATGAACACAAAAAGCACTAATTGAATTATTTTTTTCGTATTTATGTTTGCAGCCCCTTTAAAAACCCTTTGAGGACCAAGGCACATATATGTCCCATAGTTTTAAACTGGAAAAAAACTTGATTGAATAAAATTTAAGGTCCTCCAAGATTTAAGTAGGTCATAAATTCATATGAATACTTGCTCATACAATTGCACATGCCAAAAGATGAAGAAGAACAGAATCAAAAATATGACATTAAGTGGAACACTTACAGGTATTCAAGGTGAAAGAGACCAGCAAAGGCATCGTCTCGAATGACAGTAAATGAGTTAGAATTCAGCAAGCTGAAAATGAAGACAGCAGGTTAGAAGCGAACCAGACTTTATGGTGCTCAGAATTAGTCAAGCAGAATTTATTGACTGCTCTTGCAAAGCACTGAGACTCCCGCTGTGTATAGATGGCGCCGTGCGGCCTCCCGCTGTGTATAGATGGCGCCGTGCGGCCTCCCGCTGTGTATAGATGGCGCCGTGCGGCCTCCCGCTGTGTATAGATGGCACCGTATAGATGGCTACGTGCGGCCTCCTGCTGAGTACACGTGTATAGATGGCTACGTGCGGCCTCCTGCTGAGTATAGATGCCGCACGGCGCTCCCCCCAGAGACAGCAGGAGGCCGCACAGCGCCATCTATACTCAGCGGGAGACCGCACGTAGCCATCTATACACAGCAGGAGGCCGCACGGCGACATCTATACTCAGCGGGGGGCCGCACATAGCTATCTATACACAGCGGGGGGCGCACGTAGCCATCTATACACAGCAGGAGGCCGCACGGCGACATCTATACTCAGCGGGGGGCCGCACATAGCTATCTATACACAGCGGGGGGCGCACGTAGCCATCTATACACAGCGGGGGGCCGCACGGCGCCGTCTATAAACAGCGGGGG